>NW_018408853.1:217036-244441 GCF_002113885.1 Mizuhopecten yessoensis | reverse complement strand
GTTAACAAATGAATGTATCAGGATAGCTCTGTGAGAAAGAAAGTCAACGACACACAACTACTAATTTAACAACACCAATGGAGGGTATTAAGTTTTGTAATAAACAAGGAATTAACTTGGAAATTGTAATTTATTTTTCGGGGAATCATTACTCCAGTGAGAAATAATTCAACTGTGGATGATACATTGAGATTGGGGTTCGTGAGTATTTAACTTTAAATTCAATTATTTTAACAAAACAAACTATTAATTATGGATGAGCTATCAACTACTATCCAGATAGCACCATTTGTTCTCTAAATTACAGCAAATGTTTCGCTGCCAAAAAGTGCTATCTTCAGATAGCACCTTTTGGCTAAAGTTTATTATGACATTTGTTGCCTGCCAAAAGGTGTTATTGTCAACTTTGTCCAAATATGGCAATTCCAGTGGTCGATGAGAATGAAATTAATCATTCATAGAACAAGTGTATATGGTGCCATAACTATGCTTAGTATTAATTTCCTAGCTTTACCCGTTATAAAGTAATTGAAATCTGTAACCTTAAAACTCAATTATCTCGATAACTTGAAAAATCCAGATAGCACCTTTTGGCAATTAACCCTCGTTATGATCAACCCGAAAAATAACAACATTTTGTCAGGACCATGAGTCGATCATTCCTACAAAGTTTCAGTTCAATCAGCCCATCAGAACTTGATTTTAAGTTTGAAATAGTTTTTCAAAATGGCGGCCGTGACGGCCATATTGGATTTATGATCGACCAGAAAAATAACAACACTTTGTCAGGACCATGAGTCGATCATTCCTACAAAAACTTTCAGGGAGAATGCATACCATATAAATATGTTCAATTTGCATAACGTGATGTTACAAATAGCGAAAGCTGAGACTGTGCACTGGATCCAGCAACATATATAAAGTGTGTGTTAAACATATAAGTCACAAAACTGTTAACTGGTTTTTTTCAAACTACCAAATAAAAACTGCTATTACAATTTCAACAGTTACCATATCAATGGTACCTACACACAATGAAATGTTAAATGTCACGAGACAAGTTTAAATGCCAAATGTCGTGCTGCAATAGCCTAGAGATATACTCGTCTCATTCATTTATCTGGTGCAATTATGGTGAATGACACGGTTTTGTTTGATATACCTATCATGATATTAGCCTCATGCATTAGTTCCTTGATTTGCTGGCACGCAAAACTATACATAATTTTATAGTATATTTTATGTTGTGTGTGTCTCGAATACCAGTAATTTGGCAATGCGTATATCTTTATATAAGTTTGAGGATCCTGTGTACCCAACTTAGAATGTTTATTTCACTAGTGTTTGGATCTTTTACACAACGTAAACATTAAAGGTAATATTGATGTGCATATCTTTGATGCAGAATTTTACGTTGATCACATATGCCCTTTTAAAGCATTTTCAATGCGTTAATAGAATATGATGCTTTAATGCATACGTTTTTTTCGCATCGAATACGTTAATGTTTTGCTTTAATGCATATGCTTTATGCATAACCTGATAGAATAGGTTCCTGTAATGCATAAATAGTTTTCATTGTTTTGGGCTGGAATTGCTTATTTATGAAAAAATAATTATATGCCATATTTAAATTTCATTTCTCTGAAATAACGTTTTCTAAAATAAGATGATTAATTTTGTTATTAAATGGTGTTCAATTATTGCTTTCAGTTTTACAAGTGAATGCAATTCAAATCGGTATTATATGATATTCATATATTGAAAGTGTCAAATTTAACCTTGGCAATCTGATTAAAATCATATGTTACATGGCTTCGTTAACTTCGTCTCAACATCTGAGTGTGCCACGGTCAGGGTCACGTTCAGGTGACCTTTATATTTATAAATACTCATTAAATTTTGACCAATCAGAGACCCTCTTTCAAAAGGGCGCTCGGAGTTGTAACAAACATTGCGGACATTGATGAGAATGATGCGAAAGTTCTGAAGTTATTTGAGATTGATCGTCTGAAACCAGAACAGAAAAAGATATTCGAAGCTTTATTAGAGAAGAAAGACTAAATGGCGGTGTTGCCTACGCAATTATTACCCAATGGGTACGTTTTCCTTGGCGTCGTAGAAACGTCAGTTCCCGCCGCTATATTTGTTTTGGAAAACTAATCTGTTCGATACCCCTCGCTATTTATCTATCAACCATGATATTCCGATTTGCTGCCAGCGTGCCTCTGCTTGGTTCATCTAAACGCGACCCTGACCGCGGCACATTCAGATGTTCAGGAGGAGCCATGTAACAGATGATTTTTATCAGATTATAACCTTGGGTTCTAAGTCTGTCTTTCCAGGTACAGAGATATATCTGTGGAATTTGCTAGAATTTTAAAAGTCCTCAACACAGTCATGTGGAACGTCACATGACGGGCCAGCACTCTAGTTTTGCTTTTATGTGTCATAAATGCAAAAGACTGATGGCACGACCAGACACCAAGCATGGCTGTGGGGCCCCCATCACCACAGTGAAGAGGTCCAACATACAATTTGGCCCCGTGGAACAGAGGGAATTTATGGAATTCCAATCAACCAGGAAGGAAAAGGTTAAAGTGGTTATGAAGAAACCTCCGCCAACAACGGAGACTGCTCTGAAGAATAGATCAACAGACACCAAGCGGAAAATGACAATATTCACCGACATACTGGGAAAAAAGAAAGACCATATCATCTATTACAAATTCTCCAGTCCAAGCTAAAACAACCCAGACCGTGACGGTGTCCAATCCTCCTGTGTTGGTTCATGTTAAGAAAAGTTAAAGTAGCCGAATACCCATCAGAAGTCCTGAGCAGGCTCAGGCCTCATCTTCTTCAAATTCGTCCAATTTATCTTTTTTTTAAAGATAGATTTAAGGTTATATACGGTTTATGTTCCATTTGAAGATTACGTAGAGCAGCCAGTTTTTAAGTGGAATTAACAATGGTATATAACCATTGGAATACCATTGGTAATCAGTGGAACTTCCATTGGTATTTCAGCAAAATTTACCACTGGCGATACCAGTGAAATTCCAGTGGTGGATTTCGCTGGTATTCCAATGTTAATACAACTGGAATACCAATGGAAATTCCACTGGTTTGACTAGTATTCCAGCGAAATTTACCAATGATATTCCAATGAAAATACCACTGGAAAACAATGGAATTCCAATGACATTTTCTATAGGGTTGGGCCAAGGATGCACAAGACCAAATTTAGTTAAACCTCACCACCAGCACTGATGTACCAAACCACCCATTCAAGCTACATATAGTTGGTTGTCATCAACTGTTTTCACTGAAACGTATAAACCTTCTCTGAATTCTTTAAAGACTAATGATCTTCATCAACTTCTTGGAGGAAGATGTTTTGCAGTTAGAGTGACTTTACTTTAGATAACTCCTCTTTTAAAAAAAAATATTTCTGTTTTTCGAGACATTTTTTCTGACACATGATTGAAAGTGTCCACTCGCATCAACACTGAGCTTAGAACCCAGTATGTGGATTTATACACAGACTTAAATTCGGTTCACAACTTTCTGCAAGCACTCATGTTAGAATTGTAGGCAAATATTTTACAAATGCAGATTAACGTAAATTGCAGCCGACAGATCAATACCAGAAAATACTGGTTTATATTTTTGGCAACATGCTCAAAGCCCTTTCCATGAAATGCTCTATTCCTACTTCAAATCGACACCAATCATTCGTCAACGTTTGAAGTAAGGTTTAAAGTGTGGACTTCCATAATAGACGGATGTGGATTGAAGTGTCATTCTATTTGTTGAAATGGAGTTAACTTTGAGAAACCTGATTGAAGTGAACACTAATGGCTACAACATTCTATATTGATCCCTTAAATGAAATATTATGAAACAATTCATGGTGAATTATTACAGCGACAAAATGTTTTACTTTGGTGATGTAAGCTCCGACACTATTTTGGAGAACATTATCCATCTATTTTTAGTAACAAGGGGCCATGCTACTGTGGGGGGGGGGGGGGGGGGGGGGGAGGAGCTGAATAAGCTTGCAAGGGACAACAAGGAAACTACAAAAAGTTCTGTGAGTTTACGTGGAGGATTAAGATAAAGAAAAAAAATAACTGGCCTTTATCACTCTCTGTGAATTTTAGATGTTGTACTAGAAGCCATACTGTGACCTTAGTTTCAAATTTGAACCAACTAAAAAAAGTGAAAATTACTGCTATTGACAGGTCAAACCAATTTCATTTATTTGTAAGTGAACAATTGTATATCAATTGATTTTCTTTCAAAAATTTGATATTTTGTTTTGTTATTCAATTGGACAATTTATATATTTTGTTTTGTTATTCAATTAGACAATTTATATGCATAGACGAAGTTGCAGAAGTTCGAATGTTTCATTGACAGCCAAAATCAATCGCCTTTATTACATTTTAAGTGTTTTTTTTATATAAATTGATTATTTTTTCAAACAATCCATCTTTGGTTTGTTATTCAACTACATAATTTATATGCATAGAAGAAGTTGTAAATGTTTGAATATGTTTCATTGACCGTCCAAATCAATTGCATTTATTATATTTTAAGTGAACCATTGTATATATTAATTGGTTATCTTTTAAAAAGTTTATTATTTTTTGTCATTCAACTTCTCAATTTACATGCATAGAAAAAGTTGCAAAAGTTTGAATATGTTTCATATAATTATAATTACAATAACAGTATCAATAATACAATATATTCTTGTACTGTAGCTGGTAAACAAAACAATAATAAAGATAATACAATTATGATTTTATATTTCATCAGATTACCCGGTATTACAAATATATGTATACATGAATAAGCACAAGCTTTCACAGAAATATAGGATTTTAATACGTGTTCGTACCAATATTGAATGCTTTATTTAATCACAATTATATTTAAAAGCTCTCAACAGGTAACAAATTTGATCATGAGTGAGAACAAACTTCAAACAGAGCCCCATCCCTCTGCCCCTAGGGGGGTCATACCCACCATTTATACAAAATCGAGTCCAAGGATGCGCCAGACTTAATAAGGATAAAATGCCTTAATCCCGATTGTCGGAGAAGGATTTTAAAGATTTTACCTCTATTTCTCCTATTGGGACCCGCCCTTCTGCCCCCTTGGATACCACACCCACTGCTTATACAAAATCGAGTTCCCTTGGCCCAAGGGTGCTCTAGACTAAATTAGGATAAAATCCCTTAATCCCTATGGTAGAAGAAGGATTTTAAAGGTTTTACCTATATTTCCCCTATTAGGCCCCACCTCTCTGCCTCCAGGGGGGGGGCAGACACATCGTTTATACAAAATTGAGTCCCTTTTGCCCAAGGATACTCCCGACTAAATTAGGATAAAACCCTTAATCTCTATGGTAGAAGAAGGATTGTAAAGGTTTTACCTCTATTTCCCCTATTGGGCCCCGCCCCTCAGGTCCCAGGGAGGCCAGACCCACCGTTCATACAAAATTAGTTCCCCTTCACCCAAGGATGCTTCAGACCAAATATGGAACAAGAGGCCCAATGGGCCTGCATCACTCACCTGGTATTAATCTCACAATTGTAACCTTAAAAGTGGAATAAAATAAAGCTACAGGCAAAATATCAGTGTCTTGACTTCAAGTTATTCTGNGTGTAAAAATTCACGATAGCTGTACCGTTATTTGCTGCTTTGGACTTTTTTGAGTCACTATGGTGAACTGCGTGGTTGCAGGGTGCACCAACAGAACAGGTGATAACTGCAGTTTTTTTCGTTTTCCGAAAAAGCAAAATTTATTGAAGCTATGGGTAAAGAAAATGAACAGGGTCGACGAGCGATCTGGACCAGCTTCTGACAACATGTGGGTTCCCTATCCTACATCCGTGGTATGTTCAGACCACTTTACGTATGACTGCTTCACGAGAGACCCTAGGGCACAACAATCTTGTGGTTTCGCTGATTTTAAGAAACTTAGATTAGAGAAGACAGCTGTTCCTACACTATTTTCGAGGAAGGAAAAAGACGGAAAGACATCGCCGTTCATCACGTCAGAGCCAAGACCTGCATTCAAGAAACGGGAAAAGCGAAGGGTGCGTTGAAGTGATTTTTGTTTAATTATATTTAGACAATTTATCTCTTTATTTTTCAAATCAGACTGAAACGAATACAATATGTCGAATGGAAAACATTGGAACATTCCCTTCTATAATTTAGTTTCCTCCAGAAAAAAAAAAATCATGAAAACTTCCCATAAATCTAATGTAATATAAACGAGTACACGCGTTGGAAATAAAATAGCCAATAATTTCTACTGCATGCCATGAAAGTTAATATAAAAGCTGTTCTTTTTATAATAATTCAATATTAGTGGACATTTACAGGTCCAGTGCACTCTGCCCATTGAGCTATATAGCTGAAAAGACCTTTAATATATTGATCTGAAATAGGTCATTTGAGCTATTTTCAAGTGATTTTGTTTTATAAGCAACACGGAACAAAGTCGCTTCTAAAAGAAGATTGTATCATTAGGTTGATAACAAAAGACATTAAATATAAGTATTGTTTTTAAAAAATAATAATGTAAAGAAATCGGATTTTTTTTTACATTTATGAAAAATGAAAATCAACATCTAAATGTATGCTTTTTGTAGTCAACATTACCATAACCTTATTGTTTTATGCGACTTTGCTTTAATTTAATGAAATTTGAAATCTGAGAAAATGTAGCTCCATACAGCTCTATGTGTATATAGCTATATAGGTCTTTATAGCTATATAGCTCAATCGGCAGAGTGTACTGGACCTGATTTACTCAAGTCATGATATATATATGTCATGACATGTTATTTAGATAATTAGATGGAAAAAAAGTTACATTTCTGAATTATTATATAAACACCTTTTCACAAACTCTGTCAGATTTCATGCATATACATACATATGCATCTAAAGGCCTATATGCATGCAGATGAAACATTAATATTTATAATAGAAAATTAAAGATATTTCAATTATTGCAGGTGTTAGCTGATGGATTTGCTGAATATGACAAGAAAATCTCAAGCAACCATTCAGTTGATGTCAGTGACACTGTTATTGAGGAGCAGGAAAACCTTTCAACAGATGTAGATTCATCAGAGGAGGGACATGTTCAACAGACAGGGTTTTGTGATTCAACCACACAGACAGTGAAAACAAAGGTAACTTGTAGGTCTAACATATAATGCAATGTTAGAATAAGCATCAATTACTGAAAAAATTGTATTAATTACAGCAATCTTCAAATAAGTAATTACATTATGGTCACATTTTTTTTATATATATATATGAGTACTCAGTAGAACAAAAAATGACCATTACTTGTGGAACTTCATTCAATGCTGATATTTTTTTTCCATTGAGTTATAGAAATAATTGCAGGAAATAGCTAAGAATAGTGTTCTATTTAATTCATAACATGTCCATAATTTTCCCATCAGCACATAATTTGTATAGAATATATAGTTTAATTTGCCTTGCGCTAAATATTGGTTTTTAAATTTCAGCAATATGTTAAAGGTTGTCAGACAACTAGGACAACAGTAACACAGGGGACCCAGACAATGATGTCTACAGTTTCAGTGGGCACCATGACTGATGCTGTTTTTGTTACTCCATCTTTACCCTGCCAGACGTCCAAAGAATGGATTTCACCATCGTCTCCGTTGACAGAATGCGATACTGGGGGATGTGCTGACAACATAAGTGCTGATGGTAGTGATACTGAAACTGATGATGAGTGGACACCAGACCATGCTGATTTTGATAACTCTGATGATGACCTGAACATTACACTTGATGACCTGTGAGTTTTATTCCCAATGTGTATAAACATTGTTTATGTAAGGCATCAAGATGTAATTTATAAGGCATATTAATTAATTTCATTTTATCAATGTAAGCCTGAGACAGAATAGACATACAATGTTGTTCTTAAATAATAATTGCCCATTTCCTTCTATTTATACTCTGCAATGAAGTCGGAAGGTGTGGGATTAGTATTGTACACATTTATCCTGAATCTGGTTGATACTATGTTGTTTGTAAATTGTAGTACTGAGCGATTTGAATGATACTTGATACGTTACATTTGTAGCAATAGAATGTCGAAAAATAAATATATAAAATCGAGTAACCTCCCTCTTTAATGGAGTTATTCCCCTTGCTTGAAAAAACATTGAAGGGAAATTTGCTACTCTGCTTTCTCATATAAGAAAAACAATTGCTTGTTTTGACACTAAATGATTTTATGCCTTTTTGAACACTTGTTAATGATCTTCCCTTATCTTTTACAGAGACATTACAGACACTGACACCGGAAATCCGATGTTGGAGAGGAAGTACATTGTGTTCGAGTCCAACCTGAAGGACTTGCTGTCTGTGTGTAGGACTTGTGGACATTTTTGTCGGGTGTATTTGAAGCACCATCTTGGCTCTTTTGCTTCATTCCACTGCGAATGTGATCGAGGACATGTGTTTAAGTGGGACAGCCAGCCCTCTCATAGAAAGCTGCCACTAGGGAACTTTGTACTGGCTGCAGGTATATTATTCAGTGGTGGAAGTGCCCAGACTGTTTTGAATGTGCTGGCTAGGTGTAATGTGGCATGTATGACAGAAAGGACATATAGGAATATACAGTCCAGTTACCTTATCCCTGCTGTAAACAATGTGTGGGAGGACTCCTTGGAAATGGAACTACAGTTGTTGCAGGATAAAAAGGTTAAAGCAGGTGGTGATGCTCGCTATTGCTCCCCAGGACACACAGCAAAGTATTCCAGCTATTCCTTGAAGGACTTGGAAACTGGCAAAATTTTGGCTACTGAACTGGTTCAGGTACAGTGTAAAATATATCTGTATCTGTCATGATTATTAGACCAGAACAAAGTATACATTTGTATGATTGTCTATTATAGTGTCTTTTTCAAATCAAATATTTTGAATATTTGATTATTCTTCTGAAAAGCCTAAGGAATGCATCAGTCAAATATTTTTGTATTGCCTAGACTGAGAAATTTGTAAATAAAAAAATATACATGATCCAATAGAATATTTAAATCTGTTCTCATGGATGAATGCCATGAAATATTTTAGAATCAGTACCAAAGACAAATAGTTTTTGTCGGGTAGCAGGAAACAATCATGTTAAATTTATGTACCTACTTTTGAAATGGATGTAATTGTCTAAATCAATTCCTAAGGCTCTGTTCGTAAGACCTGATATTTTTCACCGAAAATCTTTCTGTGCATTGTTTAATTTTTAATATATTAATCAAATGATATTAATCTAATCTTAATCATGAATGTAAAATATCTGGCAATATTTTTACATACTTCTGAAAGGTGTGGCCAGATAATCAGAATCAGTTATACAAAATGTATATCCTTATTGATTGTTTTACATTTTTTAGGTTACAGAAGTTAAAAATTCATGCCATATGGAACTGGAAGGCTTGAAGAGGTGTTTACACTCGTTGCGGGACGCCAATGTAGAGGTCACAGACTNAACATGATCCAATAGAATATTTAAATCTGTTTTCATGCTAGAATGCCATGAAACATTTTAGAATCAGTACCAAAGACAAATAGTCTGTCGGGTAGCAAGAAACAATCATGTTAAATTTATGTACCTACTTTTGAAATGGATGTAATTGTCTAAATCAATTCCTAAGGCTCTGTTTGTAAGACCTGATATTTTTCACCGAAAATCTTTCAGTGCATTGTTTAATTTTTAATATATTAATCAAATGATATTAATCTAATCTTAATCATGAATGTAAAATATCTGGCAATATTTTTACATACTTCTGAAAGGTGTAGCCAGATAATCAGAATCAGTTATACAAAATGTATATCCTTATTGATGTTTTACATTTTTCAGGTTACAGAAGTTAAAAATTCATGCATTATGGAACTGGAAGGCTTGAAGAGGTGTTTACATTCGTTGCGGGACGCCAATGTAGAGGTCACAGACTTGACAACTGATCGCCACGTCATGGTCAAGAGCCACATGAAGAAACAAGAGCCTGATATTAACCACTGGTTTGATGTGTGGCATGTTGCTAAAGGTACATTAGTTACATGATTTATTTATATAGAACATATATGTTTTCATCTGCATGTGAAAATGTTTTCATGCATTTATCATCGCAAACAATAATGATATACTTATACAATGTAAGTCAGTGTGATCTAGTTATCTGATAAAGTTATGCTTCCACAGTAAATTTGGTGTATTAGTATTCCAAAATCAAGCTATGGTAGCAATTGTCTCCCTTCCAAATTTCTGTTGTCCTTATATAATATATAATTTTTATTAATTTAATATGGGTTTGATTTCTTCACAAATATATATATATATATGGTTAGTGATGGTTCTGTATGTGCATTGATATATTGTGGACTCATTTCAGGCATCTACAAGAAACTCGTTTCTTTGGCAAAAAAGAAAGGGTGCGAGCAGATTGGAGACTGGGCCCATTCCATTTCTAACCATTTGTACTGGGCCGCTTCGACAAGTGATGGGGATGGTGAGCTGGTGGAGCAAAAATGGGAATCCATCTCAAACCATGTCTGTGATAAACATGAAGGCCATGGAGACCGTTTCCCAGCATGTCAGCATGCAGCGCTGGACAAGTCAAGAAACTGGATTCTGCCAGGTAAGGATTGTTTTTAATTGTTTCAGAATTAACCAGAATTCATGTAGGAAGTAAACTGAATCTCATCATGGTCTATTTATTTAGCATTTTTAATTACCAAAATATGTCAGGCTTTTATTTCTTTGTCCAGTTGATCAATGCTATGATGCTGTCAGCTAAAGTGTTTTTTAATTAAAAATAGTATTGATATAAGTTTCCTAATTATGATATTTTTGTTCTTTTACAGGCTCTAAAGTGCACAAGGAGCTAAAGATTATTGTATCCAACAAGTACATCTCCAAAGACATCAAACGTCTGTCTCCAAGAGAACAAACCTCACAGCTTGAATCCTTCCACAGTCTTGTGTGCCAGTTTGTTCCCAAATCGTTGCACTACTTTTATGATGCCATGAAAGCAAGGTATATACAGCAGCTACTGATTCTGCACAATAAGTTACAAGATTTTTCTGTAGACATACATACTCTTTTGACTGGCTCATGATATATCTGAAATTTCTTGCGTTTTACATGAACACTGCACAAACAGTCATTAACTACGCTTAACCTATAATGGGAGGGATTAAAGCTGGGAGACTGGGGTGTTTAAAATGTTCATGTACATTGTGTGATGCATATTTGAGAAAGAAAATACAATTCCAAATAAATTTCCTTATACAGACTCTTGATTGCTGCTCTGCATAACAATGAGAATGCAAACCGTGGACAGGCTCATACAAGTGATGGTGCCCTAAAGTGGAAAGTGTCGTACCCCAAAGCAAAGAAAGGAGGCCACTACAAAAAATGTGTGCGTTTCTTGTAACGTTTTTGAAATAAAATGTAGAATGGTAGGGTAAAGTGATAAAACAAATTATTCAATATTTATATAGCTTGTATAGGAGAGTGACATTGACTTCAACAGTGCTTATTTGAAAACTTTTTGAACAAATTTAAGGTAGACATAAAAAGTAAGGGTAAGCAGGGCGGGCACCACTGAATGACATTATAATATTTGTAATACCATAAATTTTGAAATATAAGTGGGAAAAGACGACAATTTTTACAAATGAAGGAAGTCATATTTGCTCATAAATTAAAATCTTTTATTTTATCTTATTTGCATTATGAATAGTAAGTTATTACTTCACTGACCTGTTTTAATTACATACTTTGTTCTATTTCTTGTAGACTATGTCACAGAGCTCTTCGATCGAGCCTTCAGTCTAAGGGAAGATTTCCCAACCTATGAAAAAGCTAGGAAAATAAAATCTGCACACTGTCCTCCTTTGCCAGCTGCCCGTGCTAACCGCGTAGATGTTACTGAAGCAGTGAAAAACTACAGGTCCCGCTTCAACAAAAGACAGTAAACATATTTCGAAAGTCAAACTAATAAGTCTCTTGGATATTGAAACCCTGTGTATTCCTCTGATGGAAAGGTCTTTCTGATCTTCTGCACCACACATGATGGGAGTACTTTTCTGTTCTTCTTGCCAGGCCTGTGCCATACCCATCGTACAAATCGGCGATATGCTATGTAACGGTAGAGCCTAAAATAAATAGAGAGAAAAAAATGAGACATTTGGACAATCTGTAGAAAGAAAAACCAACTCCATAGCATTGATGATATAAATCTAAAAGCATATATTAATATTTGTCAAGTTTAAATTGAGATTCAGTTTTGTTATACAGTTAATTTTGCATAGTATAACAAAGTAACGGTGCTTAAAAAACAAATTCTTACTCATGAACTGGCTCCTCATCTCCAATTGGTCCATCGTTATCAAGGTATTCATAAAATGAAAGTTCCAGAACATGTCTGTTGAGGCAATTCACCTGGAATCCTTCATGTTCTGTGATGCACTTTATGTTGTCCTGTTCCATCTTATACTGACACAGATTGAAACTGCAGCAACATCTACATTCCAAGTCAGTTGGCATTTGTTCACAGTGGCCACAGTCACACCTGTAATTAGATTATACTTTGTTATTTATTTATATTCACTGAAAATTATTTACATTGATGTGTAACAATAAAATGCACATCCAAATTTAAAAAAAAATGTTTGTGTTTGATTTTGTCAGTGTAAGAAATCAGAAATGCCAGACAATGTGTCTATTATAGCCAGAACTGTTGAAAAAAAGACCAGACTTGTAATTCATTCAAGTCATGACAGTAATTGTTTTGTGTGTTTTTGATTCTGACAGAAACATCCGTAAAAATGTATCAGGGAAAGCAATAATACACAATTTATATCCCCTTATCTCCTGGGTTTAAAGCCCAGTACGTCTGCTTTCCTTAGCTAAAATCGTGCATTATTGTCCTCAGTAAAACACGGGATGGACATGGGTTTTACTAATTTCATTAAAAAAGCGGTTATTTTACATCCTATCATGTCTTGAATGAGGGGGGAGGGGGGCAACATTTCTGATGCAAACAGACTGCTTATTGTTGTGCAGGAGTGGATATAAATTATGATATTTGTCACTCATTTATTTTAGGTTATAAAACAGGTCCATACTGACCATAGCAATCAAGAACCGATTTAACAGAATACATGCATAACGTATCTGAAAAGCTCTGCGAACTAATTGTTATGTAACACTAAAAAATAAAAGAAATGCTTCTTAGCAATGAGAAAAAAAATGACGAAAAATTAACACGTTTGAACTTCGACCGCTAAAATACATTTACAAAGTTGAAGTGAAAAATAATGCTAGGTTTCGTCCCCACCACATAGTCGCTCTGCAAAGATATGAACCAGTTATCGAAGCAATAATTCGCTTACATATATTTAGTAATTCAGAAGTGCGATTAAAATATTACCATTGATCAACTTGTCGAACATGGGCCTCGTTACCGGCGGCGCTGTCACTTTCACTTTCCTCTTCGCTTGTTGTTATGTCCTCGCTTTCTGCGTCAGTTGCCACCAAAATTAGCTCAAACTGATAGGGAGCAACCGTAAACTCGACGTCATTCTCACTAGGGTCAATCTCCATTGTCAAACAAAACCAGTTCTTTCAAAATTCGACCGATAGTACCGAGTAGGCACTTTTTGTATAGCTTTGCTTGGCTTCCTTCAACTACCCTAACCTAACGTGACGTCATTCGCAATTGACCAATTACGCAACAGCATAGGGCAAGGGAAGTAACTCATTTGACGGGAAGATTACAGGTAAATAACAACTTACCTGTTGAATTCCGAACAGTCGGTGTTGCGTAAATACCATATTTTAACAGCAATACATCGATTCAGAATGAAAAATCAACGTTGAAAACTATTTTCCGGTGACCTTTAAAGAATATTTTGCTATGTTTCCCATATTGGGCCCCGCCCCTCAGGCCCCACCCCTCAGGCCCCTGGGAGGCCAGACCCACGGATTTTACAAAATTGGTTCCCCTTCACCCAAGGATGCTTCATACCAAATATGGAACAAATCCTTTCATTCCTACAGAAGAAGGATTTTAAAGAATTTGCTATATTTCCCCTATGGGGCCCCGCCCTTCAGCCCCAAGGGGGGCCACACCCACCATTTAAACAAAATTTGTTCCCCTTCCCACAAGGATGCTTCTGACCAAATTTGGTCAAAATCTGCTCAGTCGTTCATGACTAGTAGCGTTTTAAAGAAAAGTTGACGGACGGACGACGGACGCTGCGGTATGGCATAAGCTTACCATGGTCCTTCGGACCAGGTGAGCTAATAAAACCAAACCAAACCCTGTAAGTCGGAGATATGAACTTATAGGAGCACGAAAAATATATGACCATTTTTAGGAAAACGGGGTTAATATTAACATCTTTGGGCACAACAGAAATGCACCCATCTGTGATCCTGTGTTAAATGTACCCTGTGAAATAAGTCAACCGCACAAAATATTTATCAATTTTAAAGTTGTTCGTCCGTCTGTTATTGTTCGTCCGAGTGTCAAACAAATCATTGGGTTACACACAAAGCAATATGCAAATATATTCGTCAATTGTCGAGTGTTCAGGGTAAGCAGCGGGTTACGGTGAGTCAGATAGGTATACACGGTACATCCCAGACTCATGCAAGGGTAGTAAAAATTGTGGGGAAAACATGTGTAGTATCTGCTAGTTTTAACGGGGTAGCTACAGAGGTTCTTTGGGATACCGGGGTTCAGGTCTCCTTGATACATTCCGACTGGCTAAGAGACATGTTGCCCAATCTAGAAGTTAGACCACTTGAGGATATTTATGAGAGTAGTCTGATAGTAACAGCAGCAAACAATACGGGGATTCCCTTAGAGGGATGTGTTGAAGTTGAGGGAAGTTTGGTCAAATCGCTAGAATCCAATAATAACTGGATGTAATATGTGCCTTTCATTGTCACCACTGCTGCTGGGCTGGACAGGCCGATTTTAGGTTACAACGTGATTCAGCATATGACGGCTGGCCTAGCGGAGGGAGTCAGAACCCAAGTTTTGAAGACAGTGATACCCAGGCTGAGAGAATCGGAGGCAAAAAACGAGGTTCAGTTGATGGTTCCAACCCCGGAAGCATACGGAACAGTGAGAACAGGACGACGCAGCATCACCATACTGGGTAAGTCATCTAAGGTGTTAAAGGTTCAGGTGCGTGGACACGGGACAAGCAGTGAGCCAAGCTCTCTTTGTACCCTCACTGGAGAAGGAGAACCAAGGTTTAGATTGTCCTGAGATGTTAGTGAAGATAAAGCGGGAAGGACTTCGTCTGTCAAAAAAGAGACTTAGTGATATCGAACCGATTTGTGCGGTAGTTAATTTGGGACAGATGGAAGTCAATTCTACTGTTGATCATGAGAAGACAACTCCGTCAAATTGCCCTGACAGTGTCGAGAAACCAGATCACGATGACCTAAGCGATCACTGGGATCCTGAAATTGACTTGAATGGTTGTCAATTAACACTACAACAGCAGGAGTCAGTACAAGCTTTATTGCGAGAGGAATGTCAGGCTTTTTCGCAGTCGGCGGATGATATTGGTACTGTACCCGATCTTCAAATGGATGAATCATCGGAGCAGTCAGACTCCAGTGAGGAGGAATTTCCGGGCAGTGGTCGACAGGGTAGGGCACATCATGCTCCAAAAAGGTTAACCTACGACTCCCTGGGTGACCCCTGTTACTCTCGGGTTTAGGGTGGTGATTACGGTTAGGAAGGTAGAACTGGGAAATTGTTGAGGTTGTGGAGTTTTAAATCGTTAAAGTTTTGTTATTGTTATAGACTAGCTAGCCATTGATACAGAGAGTTATGTTAATTGAGCAGTATTAGTGGTAGTTCTCGGTTTAAAAGAGAAATAGTCAAAAGTCCAAAGTAGGCAGAAAAGGTGTCATTTATATATATATATATATATATACATATATAAATATTAGTTCTGCAAAGGGAATCGGGGATTATTAAAGTCAGCAGAAAAGAAGTTGTTAGTTCTGCGAAAGGAAATCTGGGAGGTATCGCGATATTGAAAAGTGCCATGCACTACTCACTTGATAAAGTCGTTGTAGTAAGGTGTTTACAGTGGTTATTTAATTGATTATTTAATTGGCCTAGAAGCTAGAGCCTGATCAACTCGAGTTTTTGAATTGTGCATAGCTATGCATTTACTGTATTATAATATTGCTACAAGATAAACTGCTTAATAGCAGATATGTCAAGTGCTCATTATTAACTGTCCAGTTTTGAAGTGTATTATTATGATTTTGTTTTAAAATGTGAAGGGACAACATTTTGTTTGAGGTGGAGAATGTGACCTTGTGTTAAATGTACCCTGTGAAATAAGGTACCCAATAAAAATTGTCAATAGCCAATTATCCGAGTTTTGAGAATTACGGTCAAATTATAGACCAGGGGAGATAAGTCGTATTTCTTATATATTTTATATATTTTATATATATTTTAGTGACGTCACGTACTTGCACCATTAAAATATTTCCGTTGAAGACTGCATTGTTTGTTTGTCTATCCTCAGGTAAGTGATAATTACAGCCGGTATAAGCGTTTGATGGTTGGTAAGAATGTATATATTATTACTAGAAGTCATATGGTTGACGAATTTTCCATGATGTATATGAAGAATGCGTTATTTGATTTAGCTTAAATGTGTTTAAAATTTAGCGAATTGTGTAAACTACAAGGCCGCTGGGCCAGCCATTGAAGGTCGAATGTAGAATGTGAAATTTGCGATAAGTCATTGTAAATCGAGTTTCGTGTTATTTTATTAATGAGTAAAACTACACTATTCGTTAATATTTAGTGAGTGTTTGATATTTAGATAAGTTTTAATGTTGTCTGAAAATATTAACTTTGGGTCATAATATAGGACATGTACACCATGCGGTTTTACCCATAATTCCCTGTTGGGTGGAATCTCTAAATATTCAGATTTCCGTGATAAACAATAATATGATTTTGGATATGTCAACAAGACTTTTCTATATAATTATTAAAGTGACAGTCATTCTCCATAAAAGGTAATAACACATTAGAGTGATTTTACTGATTAAATTGTGTTCATGTGAATTGCAATATTGTGAAGTCCTAGTCAGAATAGTCTAGTCAGCCAAACAGTATTTGACGGTGTTTGTAGTTGCTAGCTAGTTTCTCAGTTAGGTATTTTTATTGTTGCTAAAAAATGTTATTGGTAATTAATCGTGGAACTATAATAACATTATTGTTGTTGTATATTTTATTCGCGACAAATGTTAAATTGTGAACTTGAAACTATTACGATACATGTTGAACTGTAACATATGCTATTATTTTCTAAATATTTGTAAATTAGTATTGTACAGTTATTGTAATGATAAGTGGTGAAATTACTAGCCGGCATAAATATTATATTCAGAGATAAACCCAATTTAACTTCAAGGATAACTCCGGCTATTTTTAAGGTCCTACAATCTACCTGCAAGTTCCCTAGTTACACGTAAGCCACAGTAGAGTTGGTTAGTTACATTTTTGTTACATTTTGGTTACAATGATGCAGTATAGCAATAGGAATGTTCCTTGGTGCTACAGTTATGTCAAGTTTACTCAGTTATGAAGTGAAGGTGTAGTTACACATCAGGTGAACTTAGTAACATTTAGTAACATGTTGTACTAGGCTGTAATGTGGATGACTTAGAGGTTGGATAGGGATCTGTGTTCAACTAAGACTTTTACTGTGTGTAAAGTAGCTGGAGTTGTGCAATGTCTAATTAAGAGTGTATCTATAACTGGTAGCTATAACTTGAACCCCATTGGGTAAGTCAGGATTAGGGAACATGTTTATGTTGCTTTGTAAGCACACCTGTTGTATTATATGTATTGTATTATTGATTGCGTCATTAAAATATTTCCGTTGAAGACTGCAGTGTCTGTTGTCTCTCCTCAGGTATTACTGTGCGCCTTCAGCCACGAACTCGGGGTAACACATCTACAAATACCTGAACACTTAGCAACCTACTGTGACAAATGCAAATGACATTTGGCATGCCACAAAAGGCATTACGAAAGTGCTGAAGGTAGTGACAACGGGACCAAAAAAGATGCATGGAGTTACGTGGCTAAGTGAACTTTCAGACAAAGCAGGGGGCCATCTAAACTCATTGCTATTACGCAATGAAAAAAAGCGGAAAATCTGCTGAAAAATTGAAAGAAATTCTCGTAAATGTTGTTGAACATTACAAACATTATCATGGCAAATGTTTAGACACTTCAAGATGTAGGACATATGAAAATTACATCCCTACAAAATACATAATAAAAGACAGTGGACTTTAAATTTACAAGAGTGCACCTGACTATGTTCACTGTATAGATACTCATTATGTGGAATCATTCAATAATGCTTTTGTTTGTTTGTTTGTTTGATTTTGTTTAACGTCCTATTAACAATAATGCTGCTCTGACATATCATGATAAAAGGATTGCGTTTGGCCATAGAGAGTACCAGAGGAGTACAGACATGACAGTCCTTGATTAAAACCAAAATGTGGACAGGGAACACAGCTCAATTTCAATTTATGAGAAGGCAAGGCATCCAGGCAAACCTGCTGGGCAGAAGACTTTATCTGCAAAAAGTTACCTTTTCCTGTTAACAATCTGGAAACAGGTAGTTAACTATTACTACCAGACCTAAATGTACATGTGTAAAGTGGATTTAATAAACAATTAAAATACAATTTTAATAAATGTTATACATGCTGTTATTGATATATTCTCTTGAGGTTATGTGTACAATATACAAATATTCCATACGCAATGTTTGTGTTGGGGTTCAGGAGGTGATTATAAACACAGCATCAACTTACTACAGCCGCTGCAGACACAGATCACAAAGATGGACAGTGATCAAGGTCAGTCTTGTTGTTTTTAAGTGCAATCTTTTCTTAATCGATTTTTGAACGAAAAATGGATCAAATTCTAGGGCACAGTTTTGTGCGACGTTTAGAAGCTAACCCGACTGGTTCATGGACAGTTTTAGGTCTTGATTTGGATTTGGTCCGCGTCGTTTGTGTTGGTCGAGGGGGAGATCGGGTACACGACATGTTATCAACCATGTCACAGTCAATCGTGGATATTAAACCAAAGGCGATTCTGTTACAAATAGGAGGCAACGACATGGAATCATTTTACGGAGGTACAGAGATGTCTGGCTATGGATTTAAGTTCTATCGTACAGTGGCTGGGGGCAGGCTATTCTGTTCAGCAAGTTGGAATTATGCAACTTTTTTATCAGACTAAAACTAGATCTATAGCAGCTGATACCAATAACAGAAGTGTCGATGCAGTGAACAGTGAGAAAGAACGGTTTTGTGAGAAATCAGTGAATTGTTTTTATTGGCGTCACACATCATGGTTGAAAACTGCAGCATTCGACTGTCTCAACAAAGATGGCTTTATGGCTTCCATCTTTCCCCCTCAGTGCTACGCAAGTACAAATACGCTGTACGTGGGGTTGTGCGTGGGTCTGTACGTGGGGCGGTGCTTCGGGGCATCCGATTGGCTGATGGATAAGAGTGACCCTCGTGACATTTCCTTATAAGGTTAGTTGTAATATGGCACATTTATTACACGTTGCGCTTGCGTGAAGTTTGTTTACCTCCGCCCAGCTTAGCACTTGGTATGACTCCATTCAGGCCTACCGATCCCTGGTCAAAATAAGTTTGTCGTGTTTCGTTCACACCGACATTATTTTAATGCGGTGAATTGTAATAATATGTCGCCAGTTATTCGACGTTTCATTCAATTATTTACGGCTGTGTCCCCTTAATTTGTGTATGTATCCCATACAGAGTGACAGTAGACCTGCAGTTGTTTATAACTAGTTTGGTTTCGTGTTCTAGTATCAGTCGTTCTTGGGTCAAGGAAACAGACGAGTTTGGTTCGTTTTTCCAATAATCGAGTCAAAACTATCGATTATACGAAGGTATCTCGCATGGGTGTCCGCATATAGATATCTACACATATAGTTTAAGTTACCTGGCCCATTAAGGCTATAATATTTAAAAACAAGTCTTGCAGTCTCTTATGCTCAGTATAACTGTCGCATATTTTCGGTTGTATGTACAGGGTAGTTAACCATTGTAAAATTCGTTTCGTCTTATTGGCACTTATTACATTAATATCATGAACATTATGTGCAATATTTAGATTGGTGCGCAAATGTCATTTGTACACTGTCTACGGCTTGACCTGAAAAATTGTCTGACATCAATCATTCAACCAGATGCAGCATCAGGTTTCCGGTTGAACAACCTTGTGTCGTTAGTTGTGCAGGATCATATATTCTGTTGAACAACTATGCATTGTCATACAGAAGCGTGGGCGGTCGTCGTGGTCGAGCATCACATACATTTGCTGCGAAAATACAACAGACCTGTACCTCAAATTGGATTTGTACAGAAACCGGAAAACTTTGATTCTGATGTTGATTTTGCGGACATTTTAAATGAGATAACAGATGTGTTATTAGGTGCTAACCTTAACAAATCACAGCGCATGGAATTACAGGGATTGTGTGAACAATTCCAAGATGTTATAAACTCAAACACCGGTGTCACATTCCATCAGAACGACAAATGATAAGCCTATCAGGCAACAACCATACAGAGCCCCTCAGTCAAAACGTGGGGAGGTGAACAAGTTGATTGATGAAATGTTGGAAAAGGGACAAACATCTCCAGCAGCGAGCCCTTAATCAGCACCTGTTGTACCCATGGAGAAACCGGACAAATCAATCAGACTTTGTGTTGACTATCGTATGCTGAATGATATCTCACAGTTTGACGGATATCCTATTCCGCGCATATATGAAATCTTTGAGAAACTTGGGCGAGCCAAGTACCTGAGCACACTAGATTTAGCAAAGGGAAATACATCTGGCCGAGGAATCAGCATTTGTCACCAAGTTCGGACAATTCAAATTTCATGTTATGCCTTTCGGTATGAAAACCGCGCTAGCAACATTCGTGCGCATGATGGACAAGATGTTGATTGGATTGTCAAATATGGTCTTATTTTTTGATGGTATTGTAGATTTCAGCGAGATCACATGACTCATTTACATGCAGTTCTCCAATGATTGAAGGAGACTGGGTTGACAGTAAAACAGTCATATATACTTGGCTGAGGGGGAACTATATTGCCTTGGCCATGTTGTTGGTCATGGTTCAGTTAAACCAAATTAACGGAAAATGAAAGCAATGATAGATTTTCCACAGTCACAGTCAAAGAAAGGAATAGGATCTTTTCTTGGAATAACGGGCTACTATAGGACATTCGTGAAAGACTAGGTGCACATTGCAGAGCCTTTAACCGCGATGCTGAAGTCAAGGGAGCCAACAAAAGCAGTCTGGACGTAAAGTCGCGTAAACGCGTTCAAAAAGTTAAAGGAAGCAATGACGAAAGCACCAGTTCTCATCAACCCAGATTTTAATAAATACTTCCATCTTCAAATAGACGCAAGCTATACAGCAACTGGAGGAGTGTTAAGTCAGAACATCAGTGACGAGCTTCCTGTCGGGTACGCAAGCCGTAAATTACTACCGCGTTTAGTAAACTACTCCACAATTGAAAAGGAATGCTTAGCCATTGTATGGAGCATAGAGACATTCGGATACTACTTAAATGGTGTCCAGTTTACAGCAGGGACTGACCACAACCCATTAATTTGATTGGAGAAAACCAAACAGAAATACCAGAGACTGATTAGATGGGCACTATATTGGAAAGGTATGAACAATGCGAAAGCAGATAGATTATCGCGTATTGAGTGACATCTAAGTTCATGAACATTTAGCATAGTACTCTGGTGTGGTAAACATACATCGTTAATGTGTGCTGACAGTGCAAAACATTGTAGTAGAAATTCGAAAGGATTAAATTTCAGTCCAGACAGGAAATTGGAGGCTTATATTTCGTGTGACATTTAAATTGCAATTATCTATATAACACTTTAAAATACTTTATCTTAATCGGGTGGGGTGTTGAGATAAAATAAATGCACAAGTGAAATTGAGACAATGTTTATGCTCAATTATAGAGTTTCATGTTGCCCGTAGTTTAAAAGTATACAATTAATTGCTAGCCGTCAGTGCACCGGTGCTGGCCATAACATTATTTGTCTTATGTTAGATAAGGCTGAGTATATGACCTGTCGGGGTCAGGGATCCTGGACTGTTATTTATGCCTATTTGCACCTGATAATGATGTGAGATGCTATTACAATGTATCTGTGTTATTTGGCAGTCCCATATCAGGCCTTTGAAGTAGCTAGGCACACGTCTATGTTAACCCTCGGGGACTAATACAACATTTAACACAACGATTGGTGTTTATTATTTGTATCCGAGACTTGGTGGGTAACACCTTCTTACAGTAGCATTTCCCGACCAAAATTATGTGCAATGAATTTGTGGCATTGCTCTCCACCAAATCACACCCATATCAATTACAGCTTTAAGTTCATGGAAACAACTTATCCTTCGTGCCTTATATCATGCCGTATTTTTGTTATGGATTATCTATTCATATGACATTTGTTATAACCATTCGGTTTGACTTTTATTATTATCATTATTTGTTATCTACATTATGTATTTGTTTTGTTCATTAGGTGGAGCTACTCAGAAATGATGTACTTCTAACCGAGAATGACAACGAATATATAAATTTGAAACCACTCAGAGGAATTGTCCCCAATTTTCGGAGAACATAATTTTCAAAAAAATTGGGTACTACTTGCTTAAGATACAGGAAAGCAATGATTAGAGATGGCAAATAAAATGGCAGCTCTCAGCAGACCGACATATCGCATTATTAATGGATTACTACAGCCGCTGTATACATTGCCTACACACAGATGACAGTGGTCAAGGTCAGTGTTGTTGTTGTTAATGCAATCGTGTTTCGTTATCTATGTTAAGCTTGGTCTTGTTTCTGTTACTAAGGGGAAGTATTTCTGTTTCTGTTGTCGCAAGAACTACTGTGAACACACCAGATGTTTTTGGAACCTTGGCAGCATTGGAGAAGGAGGATTATCGATCCTAGCTTTGTCATTACACTTTTCAATTCCTTCAAGTCCACAATTAACGAGTCTGGTGTCATCCGTAAGACCCATTGTCATTCAGGAATGGCCATCCCTTTCACGCCAGATGCAAGCATGAGTAACCGTTTGAAGTCTGGTTTTACTTCAGGTTCCAGACGAAATGATGAGGGATATCTTTCATTTGGTTCCATATAAATTTGTGTGCTTAAATTGGGGAAGCACTCTTGAAGATGGTGATCCTGTTGAAAGGAAATTGAAAAGCTCTACACATGTACTAGTGATCACCAATACTGACTTTCGAGTTTGTTTGATTTTGTTTAACGTCCTATTAACAGCTAAGGTCATTGAAGGACGGCCTCCCCTGTGTGCAAGATGCATGCGTGTAGTGAATGTGTGTGTATTTTGGGAGGCTGCGATATGTTCGTGTTCGTCTCCTTGTGATAGCGCGGAACTGATGCCGACTTTATAGTGCTACCTCACTGAGACATACTGCCGAAGACACCCAGCAGGACGCCCCACCCGGTCACATTATACTGACAACGGGCGAACCAGTCGTCCCACTCCTAATTTGCTGAGCGTTAAGCAGGAGTAGAAACTTCCATTAAATGAGTCGTTCCATGAGGTTGAGCTCCAAGATACAGTACCCCAGTCTACTAACCTTTGTGATGATTGTGGCAAGCGATACATAACAAAACATGGCCTGAAACGGCACATTCAAATTCGCCACGAAAAGAATACCAACATGATCACAATTGTCAATCACTCAGATGTAAGCCACGTCGAACATGTGGCAGTATTTTTGATTCATCCCTTTTGTGGAATTGCCGAACAGGCATACATCCTCTTGCTGGCTCATCAGGTTTAGACACTTGTGCAGATTTTCTCTTCGGCTTTCTTTTCGCTCTTGCGATGGAGTCAAATTCGTGATCACTGCAATCATGCAATCAAATACTATAAAGTAGCTCAACATGTGTATATTTAAGTATCTGTACGTAGTTAAACATCAGAAGGGATCGTTTGAATGCGGCCCACATCAGTTAACAAATGGGATGTTTTCATATCATGTTTTCATTATTTAAAATAAATCTGAGGGGCGATACACATTTAATTTAAATTTAATAATTTAATTTTAATAAGACCCCAATTCTAGATAGCTTAATTTGTAATTTCCAAGTAATATTCGAACAGTAATTTTACTTACATGGGATAAATAGAAGGTCTCTCCACACACCACTGTCGGAATCTGTAGGTTCGCTGCAGACGCCTTTTCGTCTACTTTTGTTGGATATACCTTTGATGCAGTTGTTTCCATATGGAATCCTGTGAAAATTATAAAGTACATTTTCAAATAGAAAATTTAGTGTTGATGTAAAAGTAACTTTACCATTCGTTAACAATGCAAAGCTATGTAAAACCATATTTGTGTTTTCCATCCTTCCAATCCCTGATCAGTTAAATTGTATTAGCAGATGGTTTGATTCTGTCATCTTCCTTCTTCGCATCAACTATGAATTTCTGTGATTCCCTCTGAATGTCAACGACATTAGACAGTTCTGCTATGGACGCACATCTTACCATATTTCTGTTTGTAATGTTTGCTAAAAGTTCACACACGGACTTTCTTTTTACTTCTTGGTACACATCCTTCTGCAGCTGCGAGGTCGTCAAAGGAGAATCATCTTGATCCGTTACAGTGACTAGAGACCACTGGCCATCGAACGAGCAAACTGGTACATACAAGCCTGCTTTTTCACATTCTGTCAGAACGAATTCCAGCACATTTCTCAGTGTGTCAGTTGGTAAGCTATAACCCTTCAACCCAAATGCAATCGGCACTGAAGGAATACTAGTCATCGACGACATCCTATCTAAATCCGAAATCATGATTCCCAGAAATTCATTCGCTTTGACGCGGTTCAGTTTGTAAGCTGCGTTCAACATTTTCACATCAGAGACTCACAATGTTGATACTTCATGCTTGGCCTTTTTGTGCGTACAGAATGGTTCATCTATGTGACTTGTTTTTCCAGGACATTGCTCGCCTTTCACGGACACAAACTCCCCTATAAATTTGACATGCTTGTCTATATATGCGCTAATCTTCTCTTTCAAATGCACAATCTGGTTTGATTTTCTTACTGGTCGGACACCAGTCTCATATACCGCTTCCAGTTGCTTCAGGATCATTGACCACAAATCGGCATCGAAGTGGGCATGCATGGCAGACGTAGACTCCTGCGAATAACAAAGGAAAAGTAAGCTTTCCACGTTCAGTGCGTACATCTCTGATAAAATTTGCGGGACATAATATTTCGGTACTTTGTGATAAATTGGTGGTTTGTATGTTCCAGGTTGCGCCGGAAACGGGCATTTAATTTCGACAGCCATAGTCGTGGTCTCCGTTTCCTCTTCAACAAAGCTCCCATCCGGACTGACAACGATACACACCCCATTACTTTCTGTTTTTATACGCCCTTCCTCCTAAAATATCAAATTTGGGAAGAACACTGGCATTACTTTTGAGACAGCGGTTGCTACAGCGTGTATTTCGTTCTGTGTTCCATGCACCATCTTTTCCATAACTTGTGGTGATGGTTCTTTTCTTTTTGTTCCGGACTTGACGCAATCATAATGCTCCTGTTGACTCTTTAACGTGTCTAATCCAAGCGCTGCGTTGAGAGTACTTCCTGTAACTGTAGATGTTGAACCATTCGTCAGTTCGCTGTTTAAGAACTCGACAAGTATTTTTTATCAAAATCATGGCCAACAATGTCGTTCAAGTGACGATGATTTTCTTGTTAGCTGAATTGGATGGTTCTGTCCAACGCGAAGTGCTTTTGTGATCGTACGCAGTCTAGAATTTATGTAAATACAGCAAGGTAAAATTTAACACAAAAAAAGTTCCTCTATTCTGCATTCAATGATATGCACTGTTAAAAGTTATAAATCCTGCTCTATATTAACATAGTATCGATATTTTCCAAGTATTTCTTTCTTTTGGTCTAAGACTTAACAAGGTCAGAAGGGGAGCAGATGGTCATGTTGTCCGACTGTCATGTTAGAGTCTAGAATTCATGATGCTGGTTTGCTAATCGTCACAATCGTTGTGCTAGATTTACATTTCATATTATAACAAAAACCACATGATTTATAACAAATAAATTATTATCTATCTTCACATCTTGATCTCATGGAAAAAATGAACACCTTCATACATTATTGATGGAGATATCCAACCATCAAAAAAAATAAAAGAATATAATAATTATGTATTTCGGACTGTCTCACACCTTACTTTCACTTTCGATGACACCGACAGTTACAGACGATTAACCAAACAGCTGTCGGGTGAAACCGATAGAAAGGCAACAATAAATGCAGCTTTTATTCAGTATGAAATATAATATGTTTTACCTCTCAACTAAATCACTTTTTCTGCCATGGGTAGTAGGACTCCTTTTCCTCAATGCAGTCTTCAGCTTCTGTACCGACCAGTTCTGAAAACACGCGTCCGACATCTTGGCGTCGGTGGTAAGACGCGGTTTTACTCGCCAAAGGCGACCGGCTGTGTCCTACGCTGTCAATGCATGCACGGAGCAACGCATGTTGCCGATTTTTGCGAGCCTGAACAACCGGAAGAACAAAGTGTTTGAGGCCTTCAAATAGCTCAGAACCAATTCACTCTCATTAACCCGTACTTGTATTGCTATAACGGTAACGGGTTGTTTCGCCCCAAATCCCGTTCGTCCTAAGGGTTGTTTCGCCCCAAATCCCGTTCGCCCTAAAAATATTTTTTCTTTAAGTCATAAATATCATGTTAAAAGTTAAGTTTGTTTGTTTGTTTGATTTTGTTTAACGTCCTATTAACAGCTAAGGTCATTCAAGGACGGCCTCCCCTGCGTGTAAGATGCATGCGTGTAGTGTATGTGTGTGTATTTTGGGAGGCTGCGATATGTTAAAAGTTAAAAAACTTATCTTTCTCTTGAATCAAGATATAATTACGTGCCGGAAGGTGAAGAACGAACCTGTATATTCATCACCGAATCCTACAACGGACATACTAATATCCGGAATATACTGTATATTATCGTTTTCATTTCTTTACCTTAATTAAGTAATGTTGTTCTTTATAAAATGCACCTGTATATATTTTAACGTTAAAAATATTTAAAACATGATATAAACAATTAA
>NW_018408853.1:214025-215352 GCF_002113885.1 Mizuhopecten yessoensis | reverse complement strand
GTTGGCAATTTACTTAGGGAATTATCAAAATACATTAAATATACTTGTATAATAATGTACTTGTCAGTCTGGCAGGTTCTATGCTGCCAACAGTCACACACATCACTTCAGATACCATGCTGTCTGCGTCTAACCACGGAGTCGCACAAAATGCACAAATCATCCATAACGTAAATTACGTTATGGATGATTTGTGCATTTTGTAACTTGTCATAAATAGAGCATTTAATTTCTCAGTACTGTGTTATAATTCGACATTACTAATGTCGAATTATAACACAGTATTGAAAAATGCTCTATTTATGACAAGTTACCTACTCAAAATTATCTACTCAAATATGCATTTTATTTTTTATTGGTCGGTACTATCACGGACTTAAATCTAATTCCGTGGTACTATCAAAACTTCTCAAAATAGACATAACGGCTTACACGATCGCAAACCGAGAGTGCCCGCTATTAAATCTCAATTTGTTCAATTTTATTGTATTTATTGCTGGGACTTTGAATTTGTCATTCTCCATCAGCTGCACTATTTTGGTCCTAATGTTTTAAGCAGGAAGCAACTTTATTTAGTTTGGTTATTTCACCCACATTACCTACGCATACTCGACCACATTTTTTCGGGGGGAAATGGCAATAAACAGGTAATAATAAAGAAAGTGTACATTTATAACAGGTTCTTATATAAGAAAAGGCTTAACACTTAAAATCAGAAATGCTAGTGGAATTGAGATCGCCCTTTAATTGTAGCCGAAACCTCCATTGGAAAGTTTTGCTACTTAAAAGACATTTCGTCCAACTCGGCAGTCGGACTGCAGCGATTGATTGATTACGTCCCCTTTACGAAACAGAGTAGAAGGGATTGAGTGAGAGAATTGATAAGGGAGACAGTGCAGATAAAGCGCTTTGTTGTCTCGTCGCAACGAAGTGGAAGCGAGACATGGGGGCACGTTTGATTGCACTCGACGGCGTGTGCCGGTCATTGTGATCATAGCACTCAGTTCCGTGTAAGTTATTTGTAAATATGTCGTGTTGTCGGCTGGCTGTGAGGCGGAATTCATTGGGAAAAGACTCAGCGCGAACACTTTTTCAAAATCAAGAGTAGCCATGCAACTTTGTTTATTTTTCTTCTCCTCCTAATATCCAAAACATAAATGCGGAACAACCTGTCCGGAATCAAGTACAAATTAATACAACAAAAATTGGAATAAACAACAATATCCGGAATGAAAATGTTTCCCCTTATACCGTAATATAAATATATATCTTACAGACCAGTAACACAATGTACATAACATGCCCCCCCCCCCCCCCCCCCCCCCCA
>NW_018408853.1:210834-211606 GCF_002113885.1 Mizuhopecten yessoensis | reverse complement strand
GTAGTGGCACACCCCTTAATTTGCAAACGGCTGAGATGATGTGTGGGGCTTGTACAAGTCTAGTCATTGTAATGAAAAGGGAGCCAACTCGACTCTTGTATATTTTTGACCTAGTTTTTATCATTAGAAAAGGACTAGAGTCCTTAAGGGTAATTTCCAGCCTAATCAGGGATTTAGGATTAGTTGTTATATTTGTAATCTGGAATAAATTCAGTAGGCAAATATGAAATTTCAAATTCATTCGACAACTGGTTTAGGATATATGTAGGATATATGGCATTTCAAAGAGAGACATAACAAACATTTTCTTGATAAAATGCATGAATACTGTCGGTATTGTGCTGTTTGGTTGAAAATTGGCCATTTTGAAGGAAATTAACTAAACGTTCTTCAATTTTTGACAGCCTCCGCATGCCTAAACATTGTCATACCAGTGTTAATTCTTAGCAAGGAATTTTTGTTTGTCACATGCTGAGGCTTCATTTCTGCATGTTAACTGTCCAAAAACACCATATTTTGGCTAGTAATGCAGCTCGTTGTTATGGTAGGGCATCTATGAAACATTTTTGTCATGTATTACCGTAAGTAGTGATTTTTTTTTACACTAAAGTGAAAAAAAACTTCACATAATGGCATAATTTTTTTTGTCATTATGTAGTGAAGTTTTTTTCCACTTAAGTGCAAAAAAAGTCGTTTTTCCACTTAAGTGCAATAAAAGTCGTTTTTCCACTTGAGTGCAAAAAATCTTCACATAATGGCAAAACATTTTTTT
>NW_018408853.1:134102-206689 GCF_002113885.1 Mizuhopecten yessoensis | reverse complement strand
AACTGATGCCGACTTTATAGTGCTACCTCACTGAAACATACTGCCGAAGACACCCAGCAGGACGCCCCACCCGGTCACATTATACTGACAACGGGCGAACCAGTCGTCCCACTCCTAATTTGCTGAGCGTTAAGCAGGAGTAGACACTACCATTTTTAAAGACTTTGGTATGTCTCGGCCAGGGGACAGAACCCAAAACCTTCCTCACAGGGGCGAACGCTCAACAAATGGCCAAAAGTGAGGCATTGTCAAGGGAACCTATATATCAAGCTAATGATTCAAACATAAGACCATACATATAACAACATGAAAAATGTTAAATTTGTTCTGGTCATACTCAACAAATTAACTGTTGTTATTAGAAATTTGCATTATCATCATGTTGTGTCATTAGACCATGTGATTAACATTAACAGTTTAAAGAGTAACCTCAAAACAAATAATCTCATAAAGCAAACAAAAACCATAAGTCTCCTCTACCATTTCAAATATCTGATATAATACAACATACAGCATGCAGTTACTTGCAATGGTAACATTCTGTTATAATACTCTGTAACAGTTCAGCATATATTGTATACCAGAACTCGTATATCATAACCACTGATCTCAAGCATCATGATCTCGCATATAAACCATGAAATATAAACCATAAAAAACTTCTGACAGTAGCAACCTACAGTGTTCATAAACCTATTATGCCCAGTATGTAGACTTTCACATTTCCTTAATAGTGCATGCAATTTAAGATACAGTGTATCGACTTAAATGTCACAAGAGTAAACAATGACAACCTGACTACTTTACACATGGTTGTCCCTCACGAATCTTTGCTCTTGTTTTTAAGTCCAACTCAAGAAAAGAAAATCACCTTGCATTTTGAGCAGGCTCACCTTTCAAGTGAACTAAGTATTCATGACTTTCCTAAATTCCTCATTGCAACGACACGTTTGACCTTGTCATGGTCTGATTTAGAGCGTCCCTGCAGGTAGGGCGTAAGAATTGTACCTGCTGCCCCCAATTGCATGATCGTATGAGGCGACTAAATTTGGGACCTTATCTCTTCTCTCCTTTCTAAATAACTTTCTTCTTCCTAATGTCTCCCTTGACAATGCCTCACTTTTGGCCATTTGTTGAGCGTTCGCCCCTGTGAGGAAGGCTTTGGGTTCTGTCCCCTGGCCGAGACATACCAAAGTCTTTAAAAATGGTAGTTTCTACTCCTGCTTAACGCTCAGCAAATTAGGAGTGGGACGACTGGTTCGCCCGTTGTCAGTATAATGTGACCGGGTGGGGCGTCCTGCTGGGTGTCTTCGGCAGTATGTTTCAGTGAGGTAGCACTATAAAGTCGGCATCAGTTTCGCGCTATCACAAGGAGACAAACACGAACATATCGCAGCCTCCCAAAATACACACACATACACTACACGCATGCATCTTGCACCCAGGGGAGGCCGTCCTTAAATGACCATAGCTGTTAATAGGACGTTAAACAAAATCAAACAAACAAACAAACAAACTGATTTAGAGTTAGAAATTTCCGCTGGATCCACATGATCAGAGTCCCTGAATCGCAGTGGTTTCTGACGAGAACGTTGCGGGCGACAAGGAAAACCTTGAATCGGCAGCTCGGTTGACTGTCTCTTCAATCTATCTGATGATCCATCAACAGACTGTGGTGCACTCTTGGAATGTTGATGGGGCAGCGGAAGCTCGGGGAACAGTTCCGGTATTTGTCTAGGCACAATGGAATCAGATCTGCTCTCATTGTTAAGAAATTTAATTTTAGAATCAGATGAATTTGCGATGTCGTTTGACATTTTTTCGTGTTCAGAAGATTCTTCAGAAGTTTTCTGGGGGATATCAATCTCTGTAGGTTTATCAAAATCATAAATGGGGAGTTGATCCACATCAGTAGTAGCATTATCCCACCTCTGACAAAAATGTAGCAATTTCATTGGATGGCTCGAACCTCATACCAACCCGTATTATGCTACCTGCAGGGGGTTTATTTTCCGTATTACCCCTCTGTGGAGCCTCACTATCGTGACGCCATGTTTTCGTGACGTCACACCGACGGCAGACAACGTAAACAAATTTGGCAGCGAGGTTTGCTTATCTATCTTCTCGCAACACACAAAAAAGCAACAAGAGATCGGCAACAACTAAAAGCCTACTTAACGGAGAAACAGTAACCAACCAATTTCGAAACGTTTGACAAAGTCGCACTAAATGAGACGCTGTCCCACTTTTACATGGACCTCCGGAAACCGGGTTGATGCTCTTTAAGGCATCCCTCGATCTGGTGTTGCAGAGATGCCATTCTCCGAGATCTGATGACAGAGAAAACAGCAAGACTTTCAGCAATGTCGTTTGAATACTTTCTCAACATCTTTCATGTGTTGTTCCATATTTGGAGAACTAATGAGGACATCGTCAATGTCACAAAGGCAAGATTTAAAAGTGAGTCCTCTCAAGACTTCGTCCATCAGGAGCTGAAAACTACTTGGGAGCTTGCTTAAACCCATAGGGAGCCTTTGAAAGTATGTGAAACAGGTGTTGAATGCAGTTAGTCCAGAACTATCAGAGTATATTGGCATTTGAAAAAATCCCTGTGACAAATCAACGGAGGTAAAGTATGATCGTTTTCTATCCGCAAAAGATTCTGTGAGTTCTTGGATATTTGGAATTTGATATTGGAATGTCTGAATTTGGGAATTGAGATATCTTAAATCTACACATAATCTAAATTGAGACATGCTAGATGTTTTGGTTGATTTGAATGATGCTTTTTAGATACAAGTACAACTGGACTGGTGATGAGGATCTGTTCAGACTCGCTAACTTGTGTTATGATTCCTTGATCCAACAGTTCATCAAGTTGATGTCGTAATACCTCTCGTTTATCTGCAGGAAGACGATAGGGTCTTTGATGCTTTGGCATAACATCGGGTTTGAGGAGGATCTTGTGTTTAACAAACTCAGTGTAGCCAAGGTTTGGTGACTCAGGAGTGACAAACAGCGCTTTGTGTCGACGGAGCAATATGAAGATTTCCATTCTCTTTTGGTGTCAAGTGTTCTGGGATATGAAACAGTGAATCGAACACTGTCAGGAGAAAACTGGAAAGTATCAAAATCCAATGAATATTCAAACTTCGCCAAAACTTTTCCTTGCAGCAAATTAACAGGATTTGAAGTAGGATTTTAAATCTTAATTGGAACTACACCATCCTTAGCAACTGTCACCAATGTCCTGGCAACCATTAAGCTTTTGTGAACACAGTCTACTTCCAGAACATATGCCCTGTGAACCACATAGTATATGTTTTGGTACTGCCAAAACCGTCCAACCCTGCCCTAACTTGTTACTCGCCGCAGGGGGATACCACCTCCACACAATATCCCTCCCTGAATATTCTCTCCTCTGATTTCTGATCATAGTACATTTTCTGTCTGGTTGCAGCTTCTTCTAGTTTCCCATGTACAAACTCAAATGCCGACCTCATCACACTCTAAACGCATTCCCTATAGGACACCTCTGTTCATATTCTGCTGGTAGGCCCACCATAATATCTAGATGACATGACAACTCACGACCCAACATGACTAGGTTTGGACTACATTCAGTACTACTATGTCTAGTTGACCTATACACCATCATCACATAGGGTAAGTTATCATCCCAATAATTCCTATTTTCATTTACGAAGGCTGATAGCATTAGAACTAGGATACGATTCAACATTTCCATCAGTCAAAACATGTCAAATATAGTTAAAGAAAAAATAGCGAACAAATGTTCTAAAAGAAAACTAAGAGCCGACCCCAAATACACATCTAAAGAAAAGAAATCACAAACTGGATTTACTTAAGATATCACTGTGAATGAATTCCACAAAACCATTGCTGATGGCCCGACTTGTGTGTGTACAAGTTATTAAACCTGGTTTAGACCTTCAGTAACAGAGCTTTCTGAGACTCTCCCACATAGTCCATATTTTAGGTCACCTGAGACAAAGTCTCAACTGACCTACTGCGATCATCCAACTCAAGTCGGCAGCAGATACGTTCCTTATCACATTAAAGCCTGGTCTGTACACAGAGGCATATATGTTAAATGCCTCTGTCCACTTCTCAAATTTAAGACATTTTCGTTTTGGAGTTTTAGCTATGCCCACTCCACGGTGTTGATTATTGGTAATGGAGATATCCTCCTCAAAATCTATGAATTCATTTGCCCACACTCGCTCTTTGATTTTAATGGGGACCCTGACATGATGGGGACGGCAAGATATAGCCGGTGGTAAACATGTCCACTATCTGTGTTCACACACCCACCTGTAGGCAACTACATATAAGGTGTTAAGCCCAATGTCTCGCATAGTTGTAGTAACTTTGGTCCAGTTCATCATCTGCCAAACAGCTATTGTGTCTCGTAATAATAACAAACGAATTCCTTAAAACACCCCTCAATATATAAAATATATGATGGATCCCAACTTCCTATCATAATTGACAAACTCATACACCAAGGAAAGGATGTGGGACAATTAGGTCTGTAGTGCCATAGGGTGAAGTAAACAATGCCTACCTGCTGTACAAGTCATTAATTGTTCAACATTCGGTCACATGCATGTTTAATTGCTAACCGCATGCTCCGGTAAAACTTCTGTGTCCCAGTTTCATTTAAGTGACAACCATCATGTAAGAAAAGCTGCAGCGGACTATTAAATATTCTTTTATGTGGCAAGATAGAAACACATTCCTGTGCGAGCAACAACACTGTCAAACCTTTGTTTACATTTTTCCGCCTGACCTCGTATAGGTGCGGGGCCATCCCACGGGGGCGCGGTCATGGGAATATTTCACACACATAAACCAGAGCCCCAAAAATTGTTGGACATCTCAAGACCAAAGTTATAAATGTCGTATGCTAAACTGTCTGCAGATAAATTGCTGTCGCACAGATCATTTCCTCCTATTTGCAAAATCACTATATGTGGGTGCAATTGTTCTAAATAATGACGACAGGACGAGCGTACACCCCTTACGGTACCTCCCCCGTACCCACAGTCGCTGATCTGACACTGTTTTAAACCGAAATTCTCAAATTTACCACTGTTCACCGCCTCAAACAGTCTCCTAATTAAGCTGTAGTTTAACAGATGCCATGCATACATTCAAATAAACAAAGTTGAATACTGAAGTGTGCAGAAAATGTGTTGTCGATTTTCTCCCGCTCGGGTCACTGCTAAGACTTGTAAACACAGGCGGGTTAACAGCCTCCTTTAGGTCCACACGGAATCAAAATCTCTTTCACATGCTGTAATGATCAACTAGGCTAATCAAATGTAGATGGTTTGAAATTGATCCCGAAAACTGCTTAACTGTAAGATACTGCTTAACTATAAGACAAATAAAGTTCTCTCGTGGAGGCTGAATGAAAACTTTTTTTCTGCTTAAGCTGGAAGTGACGCTTCAAATTGCGCATGCGTGTCAAGATTGTTCCCTAATATGGCTTGACCAATCAAATTAGAGAAGTTTCTCATCCGATTATATAAAATAATTTGAATTTGAAATGCCTACTTTTTAATATAAAATCATACAAACATAATTTAAAAGTAATTCCCTTAATATATTTGTGAAGAGTTCCAACTTTTGTTGGGTTTTTGGACACAGCTGATGACTACGTCTGAGGTAAGGAAAGGTTCCTCCATGTCATCACTGTTTGTCAACATGTGTTCCATGTGCTAACTTCTCAGAAATTGGGTCGAGTACCTCATTGTGTAATAGCGTGTGTTGAATTTGTCTGTATTCTCTTTGGAATTCCAATTGTTGTGCCAAGTGACAAGTGAGCTTATGCCGTGGCGCGGCTTCCGGCGTCCGGCGTCAATATTTTATTTTAAACGACTTCTTAATAACCGAAAGGCCTAGGGTGTCGATATTTGGCCAGAAGCAAACTGGGATCAATTACTACAAAGTTTGTTAAAATTAATGACCTTCACCCATTTTCAAGGTCACAGGGGTCAAATATGTTAAAAACTTTAAACATCTTCTTCTCGATAACCAAGCGATATCAGTCTTCTCCTAAAATCAAATATGTCCTTGATTTAATGAAATTATCATTTAATATGCCGAATTTAGGCAAATAGCCTTTAAAGGATGTGGAAATAAGTGATAAATGACCTATGGTCCTTTCGCTGCATGCACTTGGGAGTAGGGTTAGCTTATGACGAAAAAGGACCACCATTTTATATCTTCATTTACAACATAATTTGCTAGTTGTTTTTGCTGATTTCAGTTTTAACAACTTTTATAGGACAAACAGTTGAACAATTGGATGTGACAACAGGCATTGGCCGATATAAGTCTTCTCCTAAAATTATCAAATATGTCCTTGATTTAATGAAATTATCGTTTAATATGCCGAATTTAGGCAAATAGACTATATATGATGGTGAAATAACGAGAAATGACCTATGGTCCTTTCGCTTCATAAGCTTTGGAGTAGGGTTAGCTTATGACGAAAAAGGACCACCATTTATATCTTCATTTACAAAACAATTTCCTAGTCTGTGTCCTTGATTTAATGAAAATAATGGTTTAAATATGCCGAATTAAGGCAAATAACCTTTATATGATGGTGTAATAAATGATAAATGACCTATGGTCCTTTCGCTGCATGCGTTTGGGAGTAGGGTTAGCTTATGACGAAAAAGGACCACTATATCTTCATTTACAACATAATTTGCTAGTTTTTGTCCCTGATTTAATGAAAGTTATGTTTTAAAGATGCCGAAATAAGGCAAATAACCTTTATAGGATGGTGAAATAAATCATAAATGACTTATGGTCCTTTCGCTGCATGCGCTTGGGAGTAGGGTTAGCTTATGACGAAAAAGGACCACCATTTTATTTCTTCATTTACAAAGTAATTTGCTAGTTTTTGTCCTTGATTTTAATTTTAACAAATTTTATTGGACAAACAGTTGAACAATTGGATGTGACAACAGGCATTGGCCGATATAAGTCTTCTCCTAAAATCAAATAAGTCCTTGATTTAATAAGATTATCGTTTAATTTGCCGAATGTAGGCAAAAAGTCATTATATGATGGTGAAATAATGAACAATGAACAATGGTCCTTTCGCTGCATAAGCTTGGTGGTAGGGTTAGCTTATGACGAATAAGGACCACCATTTATAACTTCATTTACAAAACAATTTGCTAGTTTTTGTCCTTGATTTAATGAAGATAATGGTTGAAAGATGTCGAATTAAGGCTTATAACCTTTATAGGATGGTGAAATAAATGATAAATGACCTATAGTCCTTCCGCTGCATGCCCTTGGGAGTAGGGTTAGCTGATGACGAAAAAGGACCACCATTTATATCTTCATTTTCAAAACAGTTTGCTAGTTTTTGACCTTGATTTAATGAAAATAATGGTTGAAAGATGACAAATTTTCATATCAAGACTATAATATAACATATTAAAGTGTTGTCCTTTTTCAGCATACCTTAACCCCAGTCCCTAACTGATGACAACGGGGAATTTATTTTCATCTGTCTTATTTTTTGAAGAATTGGTATGTAGTTTGATTTTGATACTAGGAAGCATTTTTAGAATTCTTTTACGATATAAAAGCAAAGAAAATGCTAATAATTGGGGTATGTCCTTTTTCAGCATAGAAATTGTAAGGCATATGCCTTAGGTAAAAAAACACCATTTTTTTTCTTTTCTTGGAATCACTTTTAATTGACATCAAACGATAAAGTATTCTCTAAAAAATCCTAGCAAATAAGTGCTAATCAGCATGACTTGATTCAGTGAGAGCAAATGTTATCATTCTTTATATTTCCATATTAACTGTTTCTTTAAATTGCATGGCCACCGCGTTGGGGCGTGCGTAACACTGACGACAGTTTTAATCATCATGAATCGGGTTCACAAGGCTTAGTTTAAATGCTTGAAGGAATGTTTCCATATTGCCATTTACTACGTCACTCAATTTTTGTCTATATTTTGCCCTTTTTTCCATGCGTTATTTGCTGTTCTAACGCGATCAGCCAGTTACTTCAGCGTAAATTTATATTTTAAATTTCTGCCTTCCACTGTTTCCTCTAACATCATGGCCACCGCCCTCTGGTTGATGCTAGCATTGGGGCGAGCGTATAACTGCTGACACAGTTTTTTGATGGTGTCTTGTTCCGTTCTTGTAAATTGGTCTTCTTGAGCTTGTAGCTGAGACATCCAGTTGTTCAATTTGTTCATTGGTTTGGTTTTCCATTGGTTGACTGTCTTCGTCATCCTGGACTTTATCTGGCTCCCCAGTAGCTTGTTCTTCTGCCTCATATCTCTCTTCCTCCTCATATCTCTCTTCCTCCTCCTCCACTGTGGTATGCTTACCCAACACTACTTCGTTGATGATGGCGCTGATTGACGATGCCTCTTTTTGCCGCTGATGCAGGTGGTAGTATACGTCAGCGGTCGTAGAGCGGTGAGTCATGTGTGACGCCAAAGCCTCTCGGTCATCCGGATGTGATTCCTTCACTGACGTTGGTCATTTTTCTAATTTTAGTTGCAGATAACTTTCTTCTTCCTAATGTCTCCCTTGACAATGCCTCACTTTTGGCCATTTGTTGAGCGTTCGCCCCTGTGTGGACGGCTTTGGGTTCTGTCCCCTGGCCGAGACATACCAAAGTCTTTAAAAATGGTAGTTTCTACTCATGCTTAACGCTCAGCAAATTAGGAGTGGGACGACTGGTTCGCCCGTTGTCAGTATAATGTGACCGGGTGGGGCTTCCTGCTGGGTGTCTTCGGCAGTATGTCTCAGTGAGGTAGCACTATAAAGTCGGCATCAGTTCCGCGCTATCACAAGGAGACAAACACGAACATATCGCAGCCTCCCAAAATACACACACATACACTACACGCATGCATCTTGCACACAGGGGAGGCCGTCCTTAAATGACCTTAGCTGTTAATAGGACGTTAAACAAAATCAAACAAACAAACAAACAAGTTGCAGATATGTTTACGGCGCTGGCCAAATCCGGAACCAAACTCCATATCTTATTAATGGCAGCGTTGACACTAGACGCAGCTAGTTTGCCCGGACGAGATCCAGTCTGTGGCCATGTCAAAAAAAGCGGCGCATCCTCACCATCGAGATCCGAATGGTACTCAGGTAATTGATTTCGAAACCTCGATATGTAGGTCTTCAGCTGACGGTGGAGTTCTGCTGAAAGGGCAGTTCTGTATCCAGTTTTATGGTTGGACACCGTCAAAGTGTGGATGCCCCGATGTTCCTGGGCAAATGTAAATGATCTCATGTTCAGATTGGATATGGCGCCTGCTCTTTGGGCGTTCGAAGCCAACACAGTCAAAATAATATAATTTCTGACCAGACAGTACGTTTGCTGGTCAAACTTTACCATGTCTCCTTCCGTGGCCTTTTGAATATAACCCTTTGCTAGGTTTGAGTTGGAAGAACTCAGGAACACTTGCATATTATCCTGTTCCATTCATTCCTCAACATCAATTACCTGCCGTGCCATGGCCCTTTCTTTGGATAATTTTGACATTGCACCTGTCCAGCGCTGTACGGCATTCCGAAGCTGGTTAATCTTCTCTATCCCAGCAAGACCTTCGCACTCAAGAAATCCGAAAAACTCCGTCAGGGATCCAAGGTAGCTCTTGATTGTTCCTGGCTGCAGTTTCTGCTTTTTGGGATCGACCCAAAGATTCAAAATATCCTTTGGCTTGAGTAACGAAGCCAGTGTCATTTCAGGGTCGACTGCCTTCCAAATAGCTCTCACCTGGTGTGTATGCTGTTGCGCAACCCTCTAATCTTTGCACCGCTCACTGCTGGACATCCATTTTTCGAAAATGTCCATCAATGTGACTGGCTGTTTTGTCTCGGCAGTTTTGAGCACTTCGACCTGCTGACCTTTACGAGGTTGATTGGAGAAAGTGGCGCTCTTTGCCTTCTCCGAGTCCTCCTCCGACGTCATACGATGTGTGTTCTGTAAATGTTTGTCCAGCCTCTGGATCATTGCAGTGCAGTTCGGCATGGGATAGTTCTTATACCTTCTCGAGGGTTTTTCGCCCTCTTTGTGCGACGGTTTAGTGGCCCTGTTCAGCGCTGAGGAGATTCTTGTCTGTAATGGAGAATTATCATGGGCGTGGCGCATATGCCTTGCCATGTCAAGGACTTAAATTCCACATAAGTTGCAAAGTTTGCGGGGACGGGGATTTGCGGACCCCTGCCTCTTTCTCTTTGTCCTGGGGTTGTGTTGTTGCGCTGTCCTAAGTTGTCTCGACACTTCTCTCCCTCTGGTGTTGGTTTCGCTCGCCTCCGAGACAAGCTGGATCTTCACGATTCTTTTTGGGTTTTGCTACTTTTAGTTGTGTCGCTGGAAGCGGCGAAGGTGGGATCATTTCGATTCCTTCCTCCTCACTGCTGCTCTCATCGGGGCTTTGCTTTGTTGGATCGTAATCAACATCCTTGTCGTCATCAAAATTTTCGTTGTCGGACTCCACATCTTGGCGCTGGCTTTTCCTCCTTTCTGAGTGGGCCTTCATTGCTTGGATCAAGTTTTTGTATGTAGGTAGCCTTTGCCCGGCAACTTTCATTCAGAGGTTGAAAGTCAAACAGACCGGACGTCGTTGCAACCTTCTCTTTATTTGAGGAAACACTTGGTGTTTTTGGTTTCAGAGGAGCAAATTGTGCTAAATGCACCTCGGCCTCACCCTCCGTCTCCTCCAATGTTGCCTGCTCATGTTTGTCCTCGTCAGTATCAGGGTTGCATTCCATTACAGTATCCTCCTCTGCCTCATCAACCACCAGTTTCTGCTTTTTGGCAGTTTGTTTCTTTCGCCATGTAAAGGCTGTGCGCTTTCGTGGCATTCTCCTGAAAAAGAAAAAACATTGTTTACAGAAGTGTCAAAATAAATAATTTTTAAATAAACAACATACCATTTATATATATATGTGTGTTTTCATATTATTAGCTCACCTGCCCGAAGGCGTTCGTGGTGCGTCGTCCGTCGTCCGTCAACTTTTCCTTTAAACAACTTCTTCTTAAGAACGGATAGGCCTAGAGTCGTGATATTTGGCTGAAAGCTTTGTTGGTAGGAGCCCTACAAAGTTTGAGAACGAAAATGACCTTGACCTACTTTAAAGGTCACAGGGGTCAAATATGTCAAAAACTTCAAATGACTTCTTCTGAAGAACTAAAAGGTATGAATCTTCATATTTGGCTGATTGCTTCCTGGGATGGAGCTTAACAAAGTTTGAGAATGAAGATGACTGACCTACTTTCAAGGTCACAGGGGTCAAATATGTCAAAAACTTAAAACGACTTCTTCTGAAGAACTAAAAGGTATTGAATCTTCATATTTGGCTGATCGGTTCCTGGGATGGAGCCCAACAAAGTTTGAGAATGAAAATTACCTTAACCTACTTTCAAGGTCACAGGAGTCAAATGTGTAAAAAGCTTCTAGCGACTTCTGAAGAACTGAAGGAAATAGAATCTTTATATTTGGCTGGTGGCTTCCTGGGATGGAGCCTAACAAAGTTTGAGAATGAAAATTAGTTTGATCTACTTTCAAGGTCACAGGGTCAAATATGTCAAAAACTTCAAACGATTTCTTCAGAAGAACTAAAAGGTATTGAATCTTTATATTTGGCTGATTGGTTCCTGTGATGGAGCCCAACAAAGTTTGAGAATGAAAATTACCTTCACCTACTTTCAAGGTCACAGGAGTCAAATGTGTAAAAAGCTTCAAATGACTTCTTCTGAAGAACTGAAGGGTATATAATCTTTATATTTGGCTGGTGGCTTCCTGGGATAGAGCCTAACAAAGTGTGAGAATGACAATTAGTTTGATCTACTTTCAAGGTCACAGGGTCAAATATGTCAAAAATTCAAATGACTTCTTCTGAAGAACTGAAGGGTATATAATCTTTATATTTGGCTGGTGGCTTCCTGGGATAGAGCCTCACAAAGTTTGAGAATGAAAATTAGTTTGATATACTTTCAAGGTCACAGGGTCAAATATGTCAAAAACTTCATACGATTTCTTCTGAAGAACTAAAAGGTATTGAATCTTCATATTTGGCTGATTGGTTCCTGCGATGGAGCCCAACAAAGTTTGAGAATGAAAATTACCTTGACCTACTTTCAAGGTCACAGGAGTCAAATGTGTAAAAAGCTTCAAATGACTTCTTCTGAAGAACTGAAGGGTATAGAATCTTTATATTTGGCTGGTGGCTTCCTGGGATAGAGCCCGACAAGAGGTCACAGGGGAAAATATGTCAAGCAACTTCTGAAGAATCAAAAAGCATAGAATCTTGTAATAATATTTTGCTGGTAGTTTCAACAGATGGAGCCAACAACGTTTGTGAGGGAAATATTTTTAGTGCAATATAATATTGAATGAGAATAGGTTGCTATGACTGCTTAAATATTCAGGTGAGCGATACAGGCCCTCTTGGGCCTCTTGTATACAACAGACAAAATACGACATATTTAACATTTTTAGGTTCATTGATAAATGATGATTGTTCTATGGTCCTTTCGCTGCATAAGCTTGGGAGTAGGGTTAGTTTATGCTGAAATAGGATATCACCTTAGATCTTAATATTTACACTTATTTGCTAGAACTCTTTAGCAGTTACACGAAGCCTATCGAATACTTAATCGATTTATGTCGATTAAAAGTGATTCCGAGAAGAAAAAAAATGCGATTTTTTTTTGTCTAATGCATATGCCCTACAGGATGTATGCTGAAAAAATACCATATACAGGGTTAACATTTTTAACTTTAGAACGCTATCAAGGAGATGATATTTGGCCAGTAGCATGCTTGGGTGAAGGGCTACGAAGTTTGTTAAAATGAATAACCTTCAATTATACTCAATGTCACAGGGGTCAATTGTCTTAAAAAACATTTAAACAACTTCTGAATAACCAAAATGCCCAGGGTGATGATATTTGGCCAGTAGCATGCTTGGGTGAAGGGCTACCAAGTTTGTTAAAATGAATGACCTTCACCCATAATCAAGGTCACAGGAGTTAATTGTCTTAAAAACCTTAAAACAACTTCTTCTGAATAACCAAAAGGCTCAGGATGTTTATATTTAGTCAGTAGCATGCTGGGATCAAGGACTACTATGTTTGTTAAAGTGAATGACTGACTTATATTCAAGGTCACAGGGGTCAAATTTGTTTAAAGTCTTTAAACGACCTCTTCTGAATAACCATGGGTCCCAGGATGTTGATACTTTACAAGTTGCATCCTGAGATGAACGGCTATACAATTTGTTCGACTTTCAATCACAGGGGTGAAATGTTTTAAAAAAAAACACAGGGTCTTTTGAATGAATTTTAATCATAAATACTGATATTTTGCATGTAGCTTTATTTTAGATCACTTTTAAGGTTACAAGTGTGAGATTTATACCAGGTGAGCGATGCAGGCCCATTGGGCCTCTTGTTTTAATTAATTTTCGTAGTTTCATTGGGTCCATCTGAAGGCGTGTTGTGATCATCACTCTCACCACTGCAGTCCGTATCTATGTCAGGCAACTTGCGTTTCTTCGCTGAGCCTAAGGATATTGTCACATGATTGACAGTTGGACAGTCTCCCATCACATTGTCGAGTGCATCTTCAAATTCGTAGCTTTTCTTGTTACCACTTTTCTTATTGTGATGTTTTGTGTTTTTATAGGCCCTAGTGATCGTCTTCCATCGGCCAGAGTTTTGGTCTGTATATCTGGCCCCAATCCTTCCCGCTTGTTGTTGTACAAGTTGAAATACATTTAACAGTTGTTACAGTAAAAAAAAAATCAATAAAAAAATCACCATGGCCCTAAATGACCACAGCCGTCGATGGGCCGTTAAACATAAACAAAGAAACAAACAGTTGTTACAGATAAAAAATACAGCTACACTAGCTAATTACGTAGCTCCCACTCACCGACGATGGTGTACTATCAAAGGCCACTCTGATTACTGTTATTCAATCAAAGCAGTTTTAATCTTCTCTATCATAAAGTATACGTTTTTATTTTATTGAACTGAAATACGGGCTTGTGTGTAAAATCGGAACATTCTATTAAAAAATGCTCCACTGTAAATGGAGTGTCAATTTTAAACCTACTATTCGTACAGCCATTCATTTATGGCAGCAACGTTGGTCTCTTGAGACCACCAAAAAACTTTTTAAGATACAACCGAAACTTAAAACATCTATTCCCAGTCTGAAAGATCGTAGAGAGGAAGTTGTCCTCGCTCGGCTCCGCACTGGGCACACATATCCTACTCATTCGTACCTTTTAAAACGAGAAGATATACCTTCATGCCATGCATGTGACACTCCAGTTACAGTGGGACATTTTTTAATAGAATGTTCCGATTTTAAACACATTCGTGATAACTACTTTCGAGTCCCGGACATGAAAACACTTTTCAGTTTCGTGGATTCGAAGGCATTATTTAACTATTTGAAAGACATCGGTCTATTTTATAGACTCCTGATGTCTTTTAACCCACATTATCATTTTTGACGTTATATATATATCGCATATTCCATATCATCTGTTCGTTATGTTATCTCTTTTATTATTTTAACTCCCTTTTATTATTTTTATTATCTACACATACAATGCGAATACTTTTAAAATGAACCATTTTATCTGATTTTATCTTCGCTATTCACATGTTTGTTAAAAAAGTAAAATAAATAAATCACCATGGCCCTAAATGACCACAGCCGTCGATGGGCCGTTAAACATAAACAAACAAACAAAATGATCGGATAAACAACATGGCCGACAGGCAGCCATCTTGGATTTTGATAGTGAAAGTTTGTGATCGCTATTTCTCAAGAAGTACTAGAGGGATCTTTCTCAAATTTTAAATGTAGGTTCCCCTTGATTCCTCGTTGTGTATGTTATATTTTGAGACTGATCATAAAAACAAAATGGATTAAAAGAACTAAACAGATCTTTTTCATATTGCAATGATCGATTATATTTCTTTCACGTTAAGTACTGTACTAGTAAATATGTGAAATGACAAACTCACTTTGAAGGTTGGCTTTCATACACATCAGCATTAGGTTTAGATCAAAAGTTACCTCAAGGTGCATTTACTGTTAACATGACTCGATCGAACAGATTAGAGGAAAGAAGAGAAAAGATCGAACTGACAAAGAACTAATGAAGATGGTACAAAGGTGGGCGTCAATATCCCTCTGGGATCTCCTGTTCAAAATACTTTCGTTTGCCTTGCTGGATAAGTTGTCTACTTGGACATACAATCACTTGAAAAGGATGGGTTAATAAGAAAAACTAATCTTTGACAGTTTAACTCTGACCTCAACTATTTTAAGGATTAAAATCATTAAACCTTACCTTAAGTTTACAAAGTTCAAATTATAACCTGACCACTTTTACTCTAAAAATTGCTAAACACTCAAAATAAACTTAGGAAATAGGAAGAAAGAAAAATTGTAAGATGATAAATAATTCAGTTCATGTTTACACTCGGTAAACCTTACACCACTTTAAGGGTTAAATTATGTATTACACTCGGTAAACCTAACACTAACACCACTTTAATGGTTAAATTAAGTGTACAGGTGATTGGTTAGTCAATTCCATTACGTTTACTGGCTAAGTTGTCGACTTTTGTGTAAACCCACGTCATCCACATTGTTTCGTCGGGCCATAGACCTTTCTCGACTCCCCATTTTCAAAAATTGTCTTCTTGGAATTTGTAGAACGGCTAAAATCGTTCGACACACCCATTTCTTCAATAAAATATATCCACTTCCTGTTCTTGTGCCAGTCGAGCCTAAACTTCTTCCTCTTCCTCACAACAGGTTCCGAATCGCGGAATTATTTGGATCGCTACTGGTGTTGATTCCTCCTCACTGGCTTGTGGCTCTAGGGATGTCGGAATTTCCTGTAAGATTGATGAAATATTTAAGATAAATACTGCATATCATTAACTACTGAAGTGAAGAAAAAATCTATCAACCAGAAAACTGAAATCGTTACAATTTTACCAATAAAACAGCTAAAACACATTAGGATTACGGTCGTACAGACAGTTAGGACAATGAGAAGAACATAAGTGCGAATCATGATCTCCACAAGTTATTTGTACGTCTTAACAAAATGATATTTGCGATGAACATGCCATGCCAGTCAATATTTAGATGTTACATTTGCCTAATATTATTTAAATCTTAACACAATACAACATTTAAGATGTCGTTGTGTTAGGATTGGATACATGGTGAAGGTTGACCCGCTAAAATATTCCACATCTTTTAATATTTCTCTCATATTAGTCATATCTGACCTCACCTCCTTTACCTATTGAAACAGTAGTTAACTGATTTTCTGCGAGTTAGCTTGATCTTTCAATCAATCTCATGATTTCATAAACACTATTAAAAGCAAAAGGAAATTACATATTTCTTTTAAATATTTACCACTGTAGCGCTTTCCCATTAACAAAATTTTATTATTAGTTTTGACATTTTCAAATTCAACATGCTCACAAGCAGCCATTGTATATGCAAAATATATGCATATTGAATAGCAATAACCAATTTTTCCTTATATATTTCTTACTTGTCTTATCATGTCAAGGTCACAGGGGTCAAATATGTTTAAAACCTTTAAACAACTTCTCAAAAACCAAGAGGCCTATGAGGATGCTTTTTGATCAGAAGCATGCTGTAATAGAGGAACCAAGTTTGTTCAAATGAATGACCTGACTTATATCACAGGTCACAGGGGTCAAATATGTTTAAAATATTTAAACAACTTCTCAATGACCAAAAGGCACAGGGTACTGATATTGGGCCTGTAGCATGCTGGGATGAAGGGCTACCAAGTTTGTTCGAATGAATGACCTTGACCCACTTTCAAGATCACAGCGGTAAAATGTGTTAAAATCATCAAACGACTTTTCAGTAACAAAAAAGCCTAGATTACTGGTATCGGGCCTGTAGTATGCATGGATGAAGGGCTACCAAGTTTGTTCAAATAAATGACCTTGACCCTTTTTCAAGGTCACAGGGGTCAAATATATTTAAAATCTTTAAACAACTTCTACTTAATACCCAAGAGGTATAGGATAATGATATTTTGCCAGTAACATGCTGGGATAAAGGGATACCAAGTTTGTTGAAAGTAATAACCTTCAACCTTATTCAAGGTCACAGGGGTCAAATATGTGAAAAACTTTCAACATCTTCTCTATAACCAAACTGCCCAGGGAGATATTTAACCAGTAGCATGCTGAGATGAAGGGATACAAAGTTTGTTGAAATGAATGACCTTCACCCATATTCAAGGTCACAGGGGTCAAATATGTTAAAAACTTTAAACAACTTCTTCTCAATAACCAAAATGCCCACGGTGAGGATATTTGGCCAGTGGCATGCTGAGATGAAGGGCTACAAAGTTTGTTCAACTGAATGACCGTCACCCATATTCAAGGTCACTGGGGTCAAATATGTTTAAAACCTTTGAACGACTTCTTCTGAATAACCGAGAGGCCTAGGGTGATGATATTTGGCCAGTAACATGCTGGGATAAAGGGCTACCAAGTTTGTTCAAATGAATGACCTTCGCCCATTTTTTCTGAATTACTTTAAACTTTAAGTCAAGACGCTGATATTTTGCCTGTAGCTTTATTTTAGTCCTCTTTTAAGGTTACAATTGTGAGATTAAATACCAGGTGAGCGATGCAGGCCCATTGGGCCTCTTGTTTTCGGTCCGCAGATTGATTAAAAGTTTAAAAATGTCATATTTTGGCTCGCCTTCACTAAAGGTTTCAGGCTATGTTACTGCTGACGGCGTCCTTGGCGGAGGTAGTGATGGACCCGTATCCATATTGGGTCTGGGACCCGTAGCTGGGATCGGCACGTCCTGTAACATCTGAAGAGCAGTGGTTTCATCTTGAATTGCACGTCAGAGTTCTTGTTCTAGCGTTTTGATCCTCAGATTGTGAACTTTTTTTCAATAAGCTCGGGCACGTGGTTACCAAACGATTCTTAAAAATCATCTTCTGAGTCACAGTGGTCCGATTAGTCTTATCACATTTTGCTGTTGTTTGTTTTTTTGTTATTTTAATTTTGTTTAACGTCCTATTAACAGCTAAGGTCATTTAAGGACGGCCTCCCCTGTGTGCAAGATACATGCGTGTAGTGTATGTGTGTGTATTTTGGGAGGCTGCGATATGTTCGTGTCACATTTTGCAGATCTTTGAAAATGTCTTTCATTCGTTCACATACATGTGGTCGTTTTGGGCTCGCTCCTGAAGCCATACTGTGTCGGCCAAAAAATTGTCAGAAAAGGAGTTGTTTTCGTGGGCTCTATTCCATTATTATGTCTAAATCGGGGCATCATTAGTTCCACTATCAGTATAAGTTCTGGGTTTTTTTCCAGCTCGAAATCTAAAGGTGCAAACAAATTATTTCTTTCTAGGAACAATATATTCAGTGTAATGAGCTTTTGTTGATCCGCTACTGCCGTAACAACTATATAGTACAGTCATGTGTTTGTCTGGAGACTGATATAGTTATAGCGGGAGCGTTGTCTTCCGGTTCCTCGGGTTGGGTCACTTCTACCAGAACTGTTACGCTGGCTGAAGTTGTTTCTGATTCCAAGCACGAGGCATTGACTAAAATACCCAGTTATACAATTCCCGAAAAAATAAATAAATAAATAAACTAGAAATTGTTGGCTAATAATTTGACGGGCTTTTTCACTGTAAGGACTGATTTGGCCTTCTAATAATAACCTGTGTAAGTCTACAGTAGCTGACTGAGTAGTGAGGGATTCCTGGAGTGCGAAATGGCGTCGGAGAAAGAATGGATAAATATAGGCAGCCAATGGGCGGTGTTCTATATGAATGTAGTCCGTAAAAGTCGTCGCATAGTCCGTCCACTATGTACGGCAGGATGATGTATTGAAATAGCTTTTTGTCTATATCGGTTGGGTTTACCATGCAAAAGGCTGATGTTTATCCACTGCAGTAGAGATGTAAACTGTCCCTACTTTTAAGATTGATAGTGCGTAGTTTGTTTGTTTGATTTTGTTTAACGTCCTATTAACAGATAAGGTCATTTAAGGACGGCCTCCCATGTGTGCAAGATACATGCGTTTAGTGTATGTGTGTGTTTTTACGGAGGCTGCGATATGTTTGTCAAATGTTAATACATACAGACACCGAGATCATCCATCACCTGCTATCTCTCTTGGGGTCGCCTCCACCTCCTCACCAGAATGAATGAAATTGCTGCAATTGGAAATGGATACATCTTTCTCACAAAGGGAAATTCAACTAAACGTATAATTTGTATTTTACTCCAAACATTTACAAAGTTGCTAATGATGGTTAATTTTAATGCAGTTATACTTGATGAGAATATGAAGATAATCATATTGCTTTATGAAAATTTATGAGATTTTAAGAAATCGTAAGTACCCAACAACAATGGTAGTACCACTGCCATAGTTATCAGTGCCACCGCAATGGGGTTGGTGGTGGTGGTCTTGGTGGTCTTGGTGGCCTCGGTGGTGGGGTTGGTGGTTCCCGTGGCATTGGTGGGGTTGGTGGTTCCGTCGCCTCAGTGGTGAGGTTGGTGGTTCCCGTGGCCTCGGTGGCATGGGTGGTGTTGGTGGTTCCCGTGGTCTCGGTGGGGTTGGTGGTTCCGTGGCCTCGGCGGCATTGGTGGAGTTGTTGGTCCCTGTGGCATTGGTTAGGTTGGTGGTCCCGGTGGCCTCAGTGCTGTCGGTGGCATTGGTCCCGGTGGCCTCGGTGACGTTGGTCCCAGTGGTCCTGGTGGCCTTGGTGGTCCCAATGGTCCCGGTGGCCTTGGTGGGGTCAGTGGTCCCATTGGCTTCGGTGGTGGTGACCTCGGCGACATCCACCTAAAGAACAGTATTTAAATTGATCTCAAAAGCTTAAGACATTTCAGAATGATATTAAAACCGTATTAAATAAAATAAAAAATTATAACCAATCAAGAGGACAATAACCACTTGCTTGATCCTTAATCAATCACTCTTCCCTTTATTTAAGATGTAAAACAGGATACATATCCCACAATGATAAACAATGGTTGTGTAGAACATGCTTGTCCTCTATCATGAAAAATAAATTGCCAACATTATCAATTGCCAATAACATGTCTTTCCCTATTAAACCCCCAGAATTAGATTTACATCAGCTTGAAGAAAGGTTAGTAGCATTGCGAATTCCTTTTATGCGAGAACTACCCAGATGTGGTCAATTGAGTATACATGGCAATGTTGTCAATGTTCCAGTAGACATGCAACCAACAATCAAAGCATTACCTCGTCAATTTGAAGAAACCACAATACCAGTTCGAATAAAAAGAAAAATGTCTTACAAAAAGTGTGAATTTACAGAAAATATACGCCCACAGCATGTTCTCACAGCTTTACACTGGTTGTTCAAAAACAGTGACATGTACAGAGATTCTGGTGTTCAAATAGATGAAGATTGGTATTCGAAAATGAACACGAATGCCGAAGAAATCATAAAAACGTTCATGAAAGATTCTCCAGTAAAAGAATGCCAACATTCAGATGATGAAGGAAATGACTCTGACACATTCAGTGAAATAGCTGATGAAGATAGAGTTACTGGAAATGCTGACACATTAATAGAACCAATATGTCCCCAAAGTGATTCCACATACACATTTGCACCTGGGGAAGGTCAACAACCTTTGAGTTTATATTCTGACAAAGATGCTGAGGAGTTATCTTTTCCTTCCATATTTTGTGGTACGCGTAGAGTTGACAACTCTGAAAGAGATGTGAAGGTCTATTATAGTGACATTACAAAATGGGAACTCCGGAATGTTGACAGAAGAGCTGCATATTGTGTACCCAACTTATTCTTCAAGCTGAAAAAAATTCAGATGAAACAGATATCTGATCAAGTAAATTTGGCTATAAGAAGGTGTAAAGGCAAGAATAAAAAACTTACTGCTGCAGATGTTCTGAATCCAACACAGGTGAACAAGTTGGTCAATCTTGATGAAGGATTCTACATATTCAGATCTCTAAGAAATTCTCCACCAAATTTAGAAAAGCGTAAAAAAGATGTATTTGCTATGATTCGACAACTTGGACTTCCAACTTGGTTTTGTTCTCTGTCTGCTGGTGACACAAGGTGGAAGGATTTGTTAAGAATTCTTGGGAAACTCAATGAAACCGTCTCATACACTGATAATCAAATTAGTAACATGACCTGGAATGACAAAACTCGCTTAGTACAAAAGGACCCAGTAACGTGTACAAGGTATTTTGATAACAGAGTTCAGCAGTTTATTAACACTGTTCTGAAATCTGATCATGCTCCCATTGGAATTTTGAGTTGAATTCCAACATAGGGGCTCACCTCACATACACATGCTGATGTGGATAAAAGATGCACCTCAATATAATGTTCAATCAAAAGAAACTATAGCTGAATATGTTGAAAAGTATACATCTTGCAACACAGATGTACCCCATCATCTCATATCTCTTGTTGACATACAAACGCACAAACATTCAAAATCTTGCCGAAAGAAAGGGAAATCTGTACGTCGATTTGGGTTTCCACTACCACCAATGTCTAGAACAATGGTTTTAGAACCTTTAAATGAAGAACATGAAGCATTGAAAAAGAAATACTCGGAAATTCAAAAAAAAAAAAATGTGACATGACAGCATGTGCAGAGCATTCAAATTTTGAAGACTTCCTCAAAGATGTAGCACAAATGTCAGAAGAAGAATATATCTTGTGTGTTAGATCATCACTTAAATCACCAAAAGTATTTCTGAAAAGAAAACCAAGTGAAGTACGCATTAATCCATACATGACATCTTTGTTAGATGCGTGGGATGCAAATCATGATCTTCAATTTGTACTTGATCCATATGCATGCGCTGTATATATTGTAGCTTATATCAGCAAGTCCCAAAGAGGAATAAGTATGTTACTTGATGTAGCTTGTAAAGAAGCACGTAAAGGCAACATGGATATTAAGCGACAAGTACGCCATATGGGAAACAAGTTCTTGAACAGTGTTGAAATAAGTGCACAAGAAGCAGCATATCTTACACTGCAACTTCCGCTCACAAAATCATCAAGAGATGTTGTGTTCATCAATACATCGGAGTCAAATGAGATAACTTTTCTCCTCAAACAAAAAGATGCGCTAGAGGCACTTCCACCACTCAACAGATATTGAGAGTGACAATGTAATAAAAAGGTATGCCAAACGCCCTAAACAACTTCAAACAATGTGTCTGGCAGACTATGTCTCTGAATTAGATATCACAAATCCAAAGCAGAAAAAGTCAACTGATAATATTAATGATGATTAGGTAGTGACATTAGATTCTGAAAATGAAGAAAATCCAGACTTATCTGAAAACTGGACAAAACTTGTATTACCTAACGGTGTGATATTTAAGAAGAGAAAAAAACAGAAAGATAATACGCTATGTTCGATACAATGTCAAAAGTGACAGTGAAAATTATTACAGAGAAAAACTTTCGTTATTCTTGCCATGGCGCAATGAAGAACTTGATTTACTTGGAGGATATCAATCATATGAAGATCATTATCATCATGTATGTGGCGTTGTTGACATTAAACTTGCAGAATATGAACATCACACAGAAGAACTTGACATTGCTATTCAAAGAGCTCAAGATGACTTGAGTGATCAATTTGACCAAATTGCACCATTAATACAACATAATGAACAGGAAGATGAGCGGGAAGGTTCAAGCGAAAGCCAACAATTTATATACTACAAACCAGAAAATGCAGCACATGAACAATATGATATTGGCCAAGACCTCGGTCTTTCACACCCAACTCCACTTCTTGAACATACATCTACTCTCTTACCAAATATAGAATATCTTGAACTTGTACGATATCTGAACATGAAGCAGAAAGAATTCTTCTTGCACGTTTTACACTGGGTTAAAACCAAAGATGAACCATTGTATGCTGGTGTAGGAAAGTCTGTTGTTATCAAAGCATTATATCAAGCATTAAAAAGACATCTTTGTTCTGAAGAAGGTGACAATCCTGACAACTGTAAAGTACTCCTCTGTGCGCCAACTGGAAAAGCTGCTCATAACATTAACGGCACTACTATTCATGCTGCTTTCAAGATTCTACCTAATCGTGGTTACAAAAATTACCATGTAGATTCTGACACACTAAATACACTAACAGTGAAATACAGAGACCTGTCTGTTGTAATCATAAATGAAGTTTCTATGGTTGGAAACGATGCTTTCACTAATCAATGAGTGTCTTCAAACAATTAAAGGAAACCAAAGACAATTGTTTGGCGGAACCAGTGTCATACTTATTGGAGACCTTTATCAACTGAAGCCTGTTATGGACAAGTGGATTTTTGCAGATTTAGACGAACAAATGGGACCACTTGCTACAAACATTTGGAAATCATTATTTACTGTGCACGAATTGACTGAAATCATGCGTCAAAAGGATGACAAAGAATTTGCTGAGCTTCTTAACAGAATGCGATCATTAGAAAGTGACAACTTGTCTGCTGCTGATCTTGCCTCTCTTAAATGAAGAATTATCAAACCTACTGATGCAAATTATCCAAAGGAAGCACCACATCTGTTCACAACAAATAAACAAGTTGATGCTTTCAACAATGACATTTTTGATGAATCTTCAAGTACAAAAGTCAAAGTGCCAGCACTAGACACATTCATTGGTGACATACCAAATACTGTCAAAGACAAACTTGTTCGTGCACTTCCAAATAATGTCAGTATTACTGCTGGATTAATGAATCATCTCCCAATTGCAATTTCCATGGCATATGAAATTACTGCCAATTTGAATATAACAGATGGACTTGTGAATGGTGGATGTTGCTATGTACGAAAAATAGACTATAGACAAGCAAACACTGACAGGCCAAGTATTATATGGGTACAGCTTGACGATCAATCTACTGGGATAAAAACAAGGAAACACTTGCGTGCTAATGATGTACAGCTTTCATGGACTCCCATATTTGACACACAACGTAATTTTTTGTACAACAAAAAATCTTTCCTCAGAATACAATTTCCGCTACGACCAGCAGCAGCAAAAACCATACACAAGTCTCAAGGATGCACTTTAACAAAAGTTGTTGTGGATATGACCACTACACGAAAACAACCACACATGCACTATGTAGCACTAAGTCGAGTAAGGAATCTGTCTGACTTGTATTTGTTGAATCTCAATGAAGCAAAGATGTCTGTAGATCATACTGTGAAAGAAGAAATGCTAAGAATGCATTCAGAAGCAGACTTACAATTGTGTTACCTACCACCATACAAACTTTCATCTCGTAAATTGAAAATTGGATTCCTTAATGTAAGGTCACTGCCATTGCATCACAAAGACATCCGAACTGATTTCAATCTAATAAGAAATGATGTATTAGCTTTTGCAGAAACAAAACTTAAACACTTTGATAAAGATGACACCTTGAAACTGCAAGGATTTCATATTGAAAGCAATGACCAAAAAAACACACAAACTCCCCATCATGGCTTAGCAATGTATTTTGGAAATAATATTGATGTATCCAACATTATGTCCTATAGTTCTTTTGATTTTGAGTGCATGGTGACAAGTGTTAAGAAACATGAAACACCAATTCAGATAGCTGTTGTTTACAAGTCATCAAAATATTATTTCCAAACTGAAATCAGAAATCGAAAAGCACATAAAATCTGCCCTAAAATTTGATAGTTATTTTGTGATCCTTGGTGATTTTAATATTGATACTCAGTCAAATGATCAATTTCTTAAGTGGATGGAACGCAACTTGAACTGCAAACAAGTGGTAACTAGTGTTACAACAGATTATGGATCCAAACTTGACCTTATCTTTACCAATGTACCAGATCCTATTTCAAGTGTTGTGGAATGTTGCTGGTCAGATCATCAACTTGTATATGCTGCACTTTGATAATTATTTCTTGTAAATATACTGAAGCAACTTTGGGAGTAATCCTAAATAACTGGGCTTCTTTAATTAAAGTTGTGTTAGACATAGAGAGAGATAAAAAGACAGAAAGAGAGTGAAGGGGGGAGGGGGGAGGCAGACTGTAAGTGTGTTCGTTTGCACATGCACATGTATGTGTGCATCTCTGTGTCACAACATTTGATTGGGAAACATTGTCAAATTGTCTCTGTGACATTGAATTGTTGAGTACAATAATATGTAACATGCCAATTGTTATGAAGCTGCTTTTTTGTGTTGTGAACATTGATTTTATAGCAAAACATACTACCATAGGCTAGCATTACAATAAAACACACTGTCTATTACAGTGTGTATACACAAAATCTTGAACATAAACACATACCACAAAATCATTTCATGGAAAATTTATCAAATCTACATCAGCTGTCAGATTCTAATTCAATATAAACAAGAGGCCCAAGGGCCTTAGCGGTCACCTGAGTTATATCATAGGTAATGGTAGCTTTATTTTATTGTTTAGATGTGATGTGGAAACCAGCATGTAAACTAAGTGAAATACAATACTTGTCATGTCATTAAAGGATAAGATTTTAAAAATATTTGTATATGTTGCCTTTGGGGCCCGACTCAACTTCTGGGGATGAGGCAGAAATTTTAAGTTTACAATGTGATACTGTCGTTTACCAAAGAGGAACCTGACGAAGTAAAAATAATTTCCAACAGAAAATTATCAAAATATACCCAAAGGTGTTGTGTCCCTATATAAACTATAGTAAACTTTACCCCCTTCCCAAGGGAGAACGGATAGGTCGGGGGTCCTGACATTTACAATTTAAATAAAGCCCCTGATGATCTTTCCATCCATGCAGAGAAAATGACTGTAATACCTCTGAGTCTGGAGAAGAAGATTTTTGAAATATTGGTTAATTTTCCCTTTTGGGCCCCGCTTTGGCCCCTAGGGTTTGGGTAGGAATCGCAATTTTACAATTTGGTAGCCTCATCTTTCAAGGATGATTCTGCCAGGTGACCTAAAAATTGATGGATGGACATTTTGCATACGAATGTACTTACTATTGTTCATATATTGGTGAACATTTTTCCCGAGTACTAACATGATTTTGATGAGTGGAGAATGGACACAAACACATTTTTGTTGTAGTTTCATGTTTTATTAATTTTGAATCAATTTGTCGAGTGATTGACAACATTTTTTAAAATTGTACTAGAAATGGTGAGAATTTTGGTAGGAAGGAAGACACTGGAGTGATGACAAAACGTGAACACATGTTTCGAAGTGTGTACCAATGTACAAAAAGAAAGAGTGGTATATTTTTTGAGTACCTTGAGGGGATGACAGGTGTTCATGACAATGGTACGATGATGACAACCTTTAATTGGTACATTTTCTATTTATAACTAAGCATTAGGTTTAGGGTTGAGGTAAACTTCATGTATTATTTTTTTTACTTATTATCATAAAAGCAATGGTTTTAGGATTGGGTTTAACTACAGATAAAAAATACTAATTATCAAGAAACCATTAGCTTTAGAATTGAGTTTAACTACAGATAAAAAATACTAATTATCACAAAAGCAATGGCTTTAGGATTGAGTCCAACTACAGATAAAAAATGCTAATTATCACAAAAGCAATCGCTTTAGGATTGAGGCCAACTACAGATAAAAAATGCTAATTATCACAAAAGAAATCGCTTTAGGATTGAGTCCAACTACAGATAAAAACAGACTAATTATCACAAAAGTATTTGTTTTAAGATTGAGTATAGCATCAGATAAAAAACACTTATTATCACATACTTATTATCACATAAGTATTCACTTTAGGATATAGTTTAACTACAGATATAAAAATAACAATTATCACACAAGCAATTGATTCAGGATTGAGTCCAAGTATAGTGAAAAACAGACTAATTATCACAAAAGCAATGGCTTTAGGATTGAGTTCAACTACAGATAAAAAATACTAGTTATCACAAAAGCAATCGCTTTAGGATTGAGTCCAACTACAGATAAAAACAGTCTAATTATCACAAAAGTACTAGTTTTAGGATTGAATCTAACCTTAGATAATATCATAATAATTATAACAAAAGCAATGGCTTTAGGATCGAGTCTAACTACAGATAAAAAACACTAATTATTACATAAGTATTTGCTTAAGGATATAGTCCAACTACAGATATAAAAAGAACCATTATGACACAAGCAATCGCTTATGGATTGAGTTTAAGTATAGATAAAAAAGATACTTATTATCACAAAAGCATTTGCTTTGGGATGGAGTTTAACTACAGATCAAAATATACTTATTTCACTAAAGCAATAGCTTTAGGGTGGAGTTTAATTTAAGTACAGATAAATATAAGAAAATATGTATTACCATTGAGAGTGGAGTTTAACTACAGATATAAAAGATACTTATTATCATCGAAGCATTTGCTTTAGGGTGGAGTTTAACCACAGATACAAAAAATACTTATTTTTAATGAAGCATTAGGTTTAGTAAGAAGTCCCAACTACAGGAAAATATATATATATTAATAGAGCACTAGGTTTTTGGTTAAGTTTAACTACAAAGTATAACATACTAAAGACATCCAATTCATGCACAAGGTTAAGGGTAGAGTTTAACAAATGAATGTTTAGATATGATTAGGGTTGAAGGAGTCTGTTGTTTGCTGGTGTTGGTCAAAGAAGTATTAGCTCCTGAACATTTGTGCTGTCCCTATTTGGAAGAATGATACTGAGAGTTTTTGTGAATAAATATTCTTCCAAATCATCCGAAGACATGTCTGTTGTTTCTGGGAAATTTTGGATTAATTTTTCTGTTACGGCAGGGTGCAGGGTGAACGTTGTTGGGTTTCCCTCCAATTTAAGTTTTAGAAATGTTTGTTTGGCTGTGTTATTCATCTTTTGTCGAAAGGAACATCGGTTGCATTTGTGTGTTAGAGGTAATGTTGGGATGTTTACAGGAATTTCAAGTCTTGTGTTACAGTTTTTACAGGCGTAATGTGCCGTAATTGACACCATGGAGGGTTCACCCTGTAATGTGTGCTCAAATGACTTGAATATTACATTCTCCAAGTCTGCTGCATGATCAAATGTTGAACTTGGTGAGGTGGAAAAGAACTTTTTGTCTTCGAAGTCTTTGATGGCCAAGTTTGCGATTTTGTATGAATTGTTCAAGAGAACAGCATCAATGTGTGAAGCCCACAAGGAGAGACGACACTGGTCTGTTGTGTCTGCAATTATGGCATTACGCAGAATAAGTTGCTTTCCGGCTCTTGTAGAGATCGTTTGGCTGTCTGCGTCTATGTTGACTATTTTGCCAGTTACGGTGACCTGTTATGAGAAAAAATGTCAACATTAGTGGCAGAGACACAAATGGAGTTTGCATGTACAATGGGTATTGTAAACATATTGTATTGCTTATTGTAAACATTTTGTATTATTTTATGTACATGAACGATGGGAACAGTGCAAAAGTGTTTATAGAATGTGGTTAATTGACTGTTAAACAGTTGCAAAAGAATATTTTTAAATATAAGAAGCATAACTTTTGACACAAAATATTCTACTTAAGGCGAGATGATATTTGTTAAATGAGAATATGGTTTGGGTTGTAACAATTGTGAAGAGAAAAGTTATGCATTTAATGTTATATATATGTGGAAGTGAAGTAACATGTAAAGTTTATGTTTATGCTTGTATAAAAAATATTTTGTGTTCAATTCATCTACATATATGATGTTGCTTACAAAGTCATCATAATCAACTGCAAGTATATATAACCTATTTGCGGTTATCTAAACTAAAACAAGAAGTTTTTGTAAGAGGTATCTGCCTGTTTTATATGTAACATTTTTTTTGTCAATATGAGGTATTGGGGAGATAATTTTTGGAATGATTTGATCTTGCATTGGTGGATAGATATTGCAGAATAATTTACATTGTTTTCTGTTTTTTTTGTAACTTTTTTAAGTTGGCCAAGAAATACTGTAAATTGTTCAGATATTTTGACTTGTTAACTGTTCAGTTCATTTTGAGGATTACAATAGCTGGTTGTTTTAAAACGCTTAGAAAATGGGGGGTGTCCAAATTGAAAGTTTTCAAAATTGTGATAAAGTTGCAGAGTTTTATTGCAATGTTGATTTGCATTGAGTGTTAACTTCCATAAGAGCCAGAGGGTTTTTGAAGAGCTTCTTCGATAGACATGTGGCTGACGGTTTGAGTTGGTGGCTGCTTGTGGGCGAAGTCCAATGCTTCAGACATTTGGACTTCTGTTCCACGTGTTATTAGATATTTCACGCCAGAAGGTGAAGAGAAATCTGCAAGGAAAACAGATATTGATGAGTTAGAAATATTTAAAAAGCATATTAATAGAACAAGTATGAGACAAGAGCAGGCAGTAAGAAATATACATTGATTTTGTATTTGTCTTTGATGACATTTTGTATACTTCAACAGGTAAATAAGTGCATTAATTGTCATTTAAATAAACTATAGCCTTTATGTGAATTGAACTGGTGTACTTTGGTTTAACAGAATAATTATATTTTTATACTGCAATATTAGTTGTGTAATCAGAGATTGGTGGTTACTGATGTTGTAAAAAAGGTAGGTTAAATAAACATTTTATGTAACATGTTTTTGTAAAATTATGTTGTTTACAACACCAAAAGATTTTATTAACTGTTTGTTTTCTTTGACATTTTCATATATGTTGAGTTAAAAGTTAGTGGAATTAAAAAAAAGTTTGCATTGCATAAATATGTTAATTTGGTATTATAATATATCTTATACCTGTGAATTCTTATTAACTGGTATATTAAATATAATGTTGCAAGTAAATGTTGTCAGATTTGAGCGTATAAGTGTTAAACATCATTTTAAGAGAATAATTCTATACAAAGACAGTTTTATTTAGTGATGGTATAGGTGTATGATGGTGTGTTTTGTTTATTATAAGATTTGCTAAATTTGTGCACATACAATGTAGCTACAAAACTGCATCGAACTCTTCAGACAAAATTAAAGGTTGTGGTACATTTAAACAAGCAGCTTTGTTAAAATTTTTAAACAGTTTTCCAGGAATTTTATCATTTAAGGTATTTCATACAGGGTCATGTTAGTGTATATAGTATGAGATTGAGTGATAACTTTTTGTTCAAAATGATAAAAATGTGGAAGTTGGTTGGTATATTTATGCCAGGAAAAATGTCAATAAGGACTTTTGCAGGGATTATTTGTTGAACATTTTGCTCACTTTGTCTGAAAAGTAACTTACCTGAACATGTACTTTTGAAGTATCCATTTATTGAGTATTATTGAGAAAAATGTAAGGAAATGTGTTAATTCTCCAGAATAATACCAACAATGCTGCCTGAAGTTGGGGAAAAGCATGCTAGGCAAGTGCGATTTTACCTGTACATTATTCAAAACACGTTCAGGTTCTTACTCAGGTAATCCGACTCGGACTTGTATTAATAGCTGTGTTAGCTTCATGAATTATTGAAAAATACCAATGGAAAGACATGCCATCATTCTTGAGAGATGAAGTATTTTCTACATTTTTTTTTTGATAATAGTCAATACATGAATACTTCAGAAATGCATGTACAGGTAAGTGTTTTCATGAATAATAATATTCAATGCTTTTTTGCACTACTAAGATTCTGCGTTTAAAAGTTACTTGTGAGACAAAATCAAGAATATATTCGACAATTGATTTCTGGAAAGGTCATTATTGACATTGTTTTTTACATGGGTATACCAACCAAGTTCATATTTTTTCATTTTGAGGACAAGTTATGAGCCCATCAGATTTAATACACCGACAAAGACATACATGAAATATTTTTAAAATATATGTGTTTATATAAGGGGGAAACAATTTTGGACGAAGTGGGTTAAGGGCGAAAAAACACGTACTTGACGTAGTGTGTACAGGATTTAGGGCAAAACGATCTGGATGTTTTAGAAGTTTCAGCATGTTTATGAATGTATGCTATTACACAAATTTTATAAGATACACTACTTTAGGTACATTGAAACTTTTTGATAAATTGATCAACATATGCTTCTGTAGTTATTGCAAAAAAAGGTTACTTGTCTATTTGTATTGAAAGTCATAAAACCAAAAATTAAATCGTTTTCGGTATAAAATTATCTATAGTTGTTTTTTTTCATACTTGGGCTAATAGTAGTTTAGTTTTAAAATTTTGCATTTGGCGATAATTAAAATATGCATGTATAATTATGAGTTGAAATAGAGCTAGGCCTATAGTGTCGTTATGATTTGATGTCCATGTATTCTTGTGTTTGTCGCTATATGAGCAAATTGTTGTTTTAACTATGAGAAGGTGGTCTGTTTAATTGGGAAAGTATGCATTGGTTTCAAAGAGCTTACCTAGTTTCTTTGCTGCATTCTTGAATTGTATCGGCGTCTTTTTAGTTGCTGCATGACGAAGTTGTGTTCTATGCTCTGGGGAGAACGCAACGATGTCTGAAAAGGACGTTCTGTCAGTTTGAAGCGAACAGTTGAAATACATCACCGTTGGGGATTTAGTACCCTGTTTCATTGGTGAAACGTTGTGTATATACCCCTGAAGGATACGATCAGTTTCACTGTGCGAGGTGGATGGCCCTGGTGTACATTCTAGCCTTGGTCGTTTTGGAGTAGACATTGTGCAGTTTCTTCAGCAATATTTTCTGGCGGGAAAGTGAGTTAGGTGCAGTCGGAAAACGCTTGAAATATGCGGGGCTCTTCATGCTTTGATGCAAACGTTTTAGTGATTGATTGTCTACGGAACTAATCGGTAAATGTCGGGTTTTTCCGGGGGTTACCACTGTGCCGTAAAGACCCGAGATTGCTACGGAATTTAGACGACCACCTAGCGGAGAAAATAAGAACTTGAGACAGGTAATCCAGTCTAGGATTAGTCTGTGTCAACCAGACGCTTGATTATTTTTGTGTTTGGATGTAGGTTTCTCAGACAAAAAGAGCCTGGTTGAATGAGACTAATAACAACAGTCTTGTTGTCTGCGCAAGCAACGCCGACTAGAAGTAGTGATAACAGAGTAAAAATTTACAAGAAGCACAGAAGCGTGTATTTTTGTCAAAAACGAGTAACAGTAATACAAACAAATACGTTTGAATACGGTGAAAAGAGAGAAGGATATTTTTTTTTTGGTATTATGCCTACTACTGTTATGTTGGTTTTTTTTAAGGCTTTTGTGCCGGAACCTACTGTGCAGACTTGTCGGGCACTTGACAAATATGTTTCTACTGTGCATCGTTTAGCAGAGACGGACTCGCTAATTATTTGTGGTTATATGATTTTGAAAATATAGGACATGGTAAGTAAGCACAGTATGGTTTCCTTCTGTAATGATTATCTGATATTTAAAGTATGATAACAGGAAGGTGTTACTGGTAGTACTTTTAGTGTTAATGTAAAAGGGGAATGCAGTATTTAGCATCTTCAATATTTGTTTGCGTATTTGTTAAAAATGTTTAATATTGTTATATTTAGTTATATAACAATTACAGGAAGGTGACATAAGAAACAATGGACAAATTGTGTTAGTTTTAAATGTTTTATTAAATCATATAACATTATATAATAATAACAATAATCTTTATTTTTGTGGTACAGAGTGTTTTCATCATCATCTTATTTACAAATCAGTTGTATGTCATACCACACAATTTCAAAAAAGTCAAATTGCATGTTAAATATTTCAATAGAGTATAAATGCAAGTATCAAGGTATTCAACAAGTCCAAAAACTAATTGGACATTAGGAAGTGTTATGCTTGTAGTAAAACGGGGATATTTAAATGATAAAGTTGAAGGGAGCCGTATATTATCCATATATTTCCTGAGAAGGGAAACTTGATGAGGGTATGAATTGTTTGGATAGTTCAATAAACTTCAACAGTATATAAACAATAGAAAAAAATATGTAAAAATGTTGTTGATACAGATGTTTTTATGGAACATCTTTAGTATGATAGCATTATTTAGAGATACAAAGTAGTTGTGTTTGTAAGTACATGAACTGTTAAAAATCAATGATAGAAGCAGTTTGGTGATATAGACTACAAGATTAGATATACAAAGGAGATATGAAATTTGTGAAGTAGTTGATAGGTTCATACTAGATATATACAAAGCACATAGGAAGTGTATTATTGTGCATTTGTCTATATATCACGTTTCATTTGTCAGATAAAAGGCGACATTATTTTCTTATAATATTTTTGATATTAAAACGACATATAGTAATCTATTTGATGTGATAATATACAAAAGTAGAACATGTCTTCAACATTTACTTGTTTCATTGATTACATGAAATGTTACTGTAGTTTTGTATGTCTGTTGGTGTACATGCAACTTTTGCATGTGATAATGGGTGACTGGCATTCATTCTTTCACCCGTATGTAACTTTAGTAGATTCAACCATGCATTTATCTGGATGAGTATATCAAGGTCTATAGTGGTGAAAGGGTTAAAACATCATATTAGGAAGAGTTCATGTCAATTTACATGATATAAAATGAATTTATGTCACTGAATACAATATATACATAGATGAAAATGGTGACTGAGTAACAATGTGATATTAAGTACAATTCAGTCAACCAGAATATGCACTTATTTGTAATTAGTAATATTTAGATGAGGTATTGCATATTCACATAGCATAAAACAAACTTAAATACTGTACATACATACAATATATATATAGAAAGATAGTGCTGTTTAAAATATGATATTAACCAAAATTCGACATTAAACAATGTAATATTAAATGAAATCCACATTACTGTTTCCATCTATTTACAAATTGATATGTATGCTACACTGCCAAGAATATGTGTAACTGTGTTGTTCACAAAGTAGCCACTTGTCTTGTCAATGAATGTTCTTCAATACACTTTTGACGTCGTTCCTGGAATCTTCAACTCTTTCAAGATAACAATGTTCTAGGAATCAAGCATATTGTTTGGCAGTTTGTAACACAGTAATAATATTTTCAAAAAAGTACACTTGAAATGTATCAAATTGACATTCAAATATTCTACAAATTAACTAAGATACACACATGCACACAAGTTGAAATGTACAAAGTAAGATTTTAAGATTTTTTAAGTGTTCTGCCGTTTGCGAACAGATTTTCTGCACTTTTGACACATATCTAGATTAATTGTGCTGCTTAATACATGTTTGTTTGTTTGTTTGTTTGATTTTGTTTAACGTCCTATTAACAGCTAAGGTCATTTAAGGACGGCCTCCCCTGTGTGCAAGATGCATGCGTGTAGTGTTAGTGTGTGTATTTTGGGAGGCTGCGATATGTTCGTGTTTGTCTCCTTGTGATAGCGCGGAACTGATGCCGACTTTATAGTGCTACCTCACTGAAACATCCTTAATACATGTTGTAGGACAGCAGTGTTTCAAACTTGACAGATACAGTATTCATTTTTAAAGTTACATCAATGCAATTCACAACAAATAGTGTTGTTTTTCTAAGAAGCAAGTGTTTTTTGAGGGCAACAATATATGTATTCATATGTTTTAGTTGCAAGTGTGTGTTATACGTTTAATTCAAAACATTTTAGTCTTGAGTTAAATTATTGGAATATTTATATGAATGTGGTTAAGCAATTAAAGTTAAGAATACAGTATACAAATTATATAGCAGAAAAAATTGAAAAAATAGAAGTATAATGAGAAATGGTTTGTATTGTGGCATATAATTGGCATCGAGTTATTTTATGCTGTCACTTGTCAAGATAATAACATGACGTGGCTTAATAATCCCATTGACAAATTGTTAACAAGGGATGCTATTTACTGGACAAGTTGTGGTACTGTAATGTGGTATTTAGTTATTAGGTCGCGTTATAATAACATGACTTGTCAAGATAATAACAAAACATGTTGCGATAATTACTTTGATCATTGTGTTATTATCTTGATCAGTCATGTTGTATAATGGTAATGCAACGTTAATAACGGGATGGCAATTATATGCCAACACAGGTTTGGAACCTGACCAACATCTATATACACTTATATTAATGGCCGTCGCTATTACGACCCGAGTGTCAATAGCGACTGCTGCGCAGCAATCGCTATTATGACCCGAGTGTCAATAGCGACTTCTGCGCAGCAATTGCTATTGTCACCTGGTGCATCTTGTCTGGAAAGCAGCTTTTTTACATGGGTTTTTACCTTTGTTATTTAAGTTTTCATTTTATTCTGCAAGTCAATTATGCTGTGATTCTAAAACTAAGTCATTCTTATGTGATGTTTTTAGTATAAGTTGATATACTGCTACATACAAAATTGTGACTAATTTTAGAATAAATGTTTGTATGTTAAGTGAAACTAGTGTGAAGGATGATGATATATCAGAATATTGTGTTCCTTGGGGAATTTGACTAATATTCTACCTGAGGAATTGGGGAAATGTGTGAATATGAGAAAAATCAATGTTTGTTTTCCGCAAATACACATTTTTTTAGGAATACATTTTTAAAAGAGAGCAGATTTTGTTCTGGAAATACTTGTTATTAAAGACAACGGATTCACAAAGAGATTTCGGAGAAGTCGACCATGACAACAATATTTAGTTATGCAACGTAGTTTTCCATGTGTTGCTTTCTTTATGATATCAAGATTTTAAACTAAATAATGAAATAATCACATCTACGAATGAATTTTCTCCTTAAGATTTAAATAATACAATGATAACCAAGCAATACAATAGAAATGCTGCAACCATGGTATTATTTTGTCAATTCAGCCATACGTCACACCTATTAGCAACAGATGATAATTTGTATTGATTACTAAGTTAACATGTGTCTTAAGTGTAAATAGAAATATAAATACACATTGTTAAATTTAGTCACTTAGTTTTGTAGTTGAAGAAAGGTGTAATAAATAGTGCTTAGTCCTATCAAAATATGCATAACCCATTACACAGAATTAGTATTGTCACATGAAAACTGTTTGGAATCAGCCTTCCAGTTTACTATTTTTTGCTTATCAAGGCCAAGTGTTAATAGCCACTTTGTATAATGATATAAGCATACAGAAGTTAGTCAAATTCCATACAATGTGCTTTTTTTCCCAATTTTTTAATTTATACATTTTCTTCTTTGTTAATTCAAATTTTAGTGTCTGCGTAACTTTTTGCAATAACTAAGCAATGTTGATATTACAGGATGTTTGCAGCACAGTAGACCATGTTGTGGTCAGACCAATATGCTTGAAGAACATCAGTTTGTGTATCTGTTAAGTTTGTAAATATGAGGTCTAAGTGAGTGTTTGACTTGGTTGTTGGTTTGTTAATGATTTGTTTGCACGCAAACATGTTGTTGATGAAGGAGAGGAAGTTGTGTTGACCTTTTGTTAAATCCAAATCAAATTAAAATCGCCCATTATAACAAGATTGTCCTGAGCACATATCAGAGGTAGCAGATTTTCTTGAATGGTTGCATAAAGCAATGGAAGAGGACACGATGGTTTTTTATATAACACTACACATTGAACTGTACTGGAGCAAACTTCGACAATTGTAAATGAGAATTCTACATTTTCAGATGAAAACGTGTGAAAACTTTGCACTTGTAAACTGGATCTGATGTATGTTACAATGCCGTGGTGTGGTCGTGACTGCAAAGACTGTGCGTCATTTCGTAAAATTCTAAATCCGTTTAGGTCAAAAGAACGGCTTAGGTCTGCAGTACAGAGTCTGGATTCAGCTATGCCAATGATGTCTGCAGCAAGTACATTTGGATCAGATTTGAGATCCACAAAGTGTTTGTTCAGAGATCTTGCATTATTGAAAAGAAATTTCACATCCATGGTGAATGAGTACAGGGGTGTATAAGAAAGTTGTAATACATGTTCTTTCAATCTTTCCATCTCACTGTCCACATCTTTGTCTTTGGAAAGTGCGTTTTCATTGAACTCCAAGATATGAAGTTGGTCAAGTGACCTAACTCTTGAAAGTGCAACATAATGGATGTGTGGTATTTTTCGTGTCCTTGTTTGAGATAAATTAACAACGACATTTGGTAGTGTGGCACCTTGCGCCTTATGGATCGTTTTTGCAGCCGATGGTTGAAGGGGTAACTGAATTCTTTGAAAAGTCTTCCTATTGTGCAGAAATGTACGTTGTGTTTCGAATATTGGTGTCCAGGTGGGATGGACATGTGTGCCATACAAATGTTTGTACTGAGTTCTCCTTGATACAGCAATCCTGGAGTCGGTGAACAAAACCCATATAATGGCATGTCTGACAGGCGAGTCTTTGTATTCTATGTGTTTTACAACACATGTTGCTCCGTTAGTCAATCCATCATTTACATCCAAGTTAACAGAAATGTCATAAGTCATGGAAACAGCAATGGTAAGACTGGTTTTAAGCTGACCAGTATTTGCTTGCCTTTCTGGTAAGTTTTGGATGAGGTTTTGTTTTATTTCTGGTGAAATTTTTGTTTGCGTCAAGATGTCTGTGTCAGCTTTAACATTAACTTTGTCTGTTACAAGGCTTTGCATAAGGCCAGCATTGAACTCATCCACAAACTTGTTTTCTATGAACAAGTGAGAAGCAGACTTGGGGTAATTTGGAGAAGTATATGCAATTTGACGTTGAGAAATGAGTGTTTTGTCTGCAGGTGTTAAATCATTGTGGCGCAATCTGTTCAAGAATTGGGCAAACAGGAGGTCATCTATTTGTCTCATAATTTCAGTTAACTCAAATACATGAAAATGTTCCTTCCACAGATTTGTTGCTAAACCTTGTCCAGGTTTGGATAGGTTTTTGAAAATCCATGAATCGCCAACTGGAGACAATTGATACAAATCACCAACAGCAATAATGCTGATTCCTCCGAAGTCCTGTTTTCTTCCGGATATTTGTTGAAGCCGCTCATTGATAAAAGTAAGCATTTTGTTTCCAACCATGGACACTTCGTCAATGATAACAACAGAGAGATTCCTGTATTTTGTTCTGAAAGTGTTCAGCTCATCAGCATGCATATGCTGTTGTGCCTGGTACATTTTTTGTGAAATGCGGAAGCAATTGTTACTCCGTTTATATTGTAGGCTGCTTTACCTGTAAAAGCACACAACAAAATCCGTACGTCATCAGGATTTTCTCCTTCTGCAGAGCACAACATCCTATGCAACGATTGATATATTGCATCAATCAGAACTGATTTGCCTGTTCCTGCACCACCAGTAACAAATGCACACAGTGGTTCCTGTTTGTACTGGATCCAGTTTGTAACATGGTTGTGGAACTCTAATTGTTTGCAATTTAACGACTGAAGAAGTATGTGATATTGTTGTTCATCAATCCTTGCAAGTCCCTGCAGGTAGGGTGTAAGAATTGTACCTGCTGCCCCCAATTGTATGATCGTAAGAGGCGACTAAATTTGGGACCTTATCTCTTCTCTCCTTTCTAAATAACTTTATTCTTCCTAATGTCTCCCTTGACAATGCCTCACTTTTGGCCATTTGTTGAGCGTTCGCCCCTGTGAGGAAGGCTTTTGGTTCTGTCCCCTGGCCGAGACATACCAAAGTCTTTAACAATGGTAGTTTCTACTCCTGCTTAACGCTCAGCAAATTAGGAGTGGGACGACTGGTTCGCCCGTTGTCAGTATAATGTGACCGGGCGGGGCGTCCTGCTGGGTGTCTTCGGCAGTATGTTTCAGTGAGGTAGCACTATAAAGTCGGCATCAGTTCCGCGCTATCACAAGGAGATAAACACGAACATATCGCAGCCTCCCAAAATACACACACATACACTACACGCATGCATCTTGCACACAGGGGAGGCCGTCCTTAAATGACCTTAGCTGTTAATAGGACGTTAAACAAAATCAAACAAACAAACAAACAATCAATCCTTGCAGCAAGTGTTTCTATATTCGAAGCTTGGGCAGGTAACCCAAGTTCTGGACCTATGTCATAATCTCTATGACTAACCGTATCGGGGTCAAAGTGAATGAAGTGTTCAGATGGTTGTGTTCCTAGCATTTCATCCTCAGCTTCAGCATGTTCAGCATTTGGTGCAACGTGGTCAAAATTATCAACTTCTGCTTGTTGCCGAGCTTGTTCCAGTTCATCAACGAAGTTTTCGTACTGTGTTTGTTTACTTTGTATCCAGTTTGCTTTGATGCTGTAGTGCTGTTCAAATGTTTCATGTCCGCCAAGAATATCTACATTTTCATTTCTCCAAGGCAGGAAAAGGAATTTTTTTTCTCTGTAGTAATTTTCTGCATTTGTCTTTTTACTATACCCAACATATCTAATGACTCTTTTGTTTTTTCGTCTTCTGATCTTTATACCATTCTTAAGGTGAACTAAAATGCTGTCTTCTGAAAAATTGTCCTCGTTTGATAGTTCAGGTTTATCATCATCATTTGGTTCATCAGATACTTTTTCGATTTCTTTTGGGTATGTTATTACTAACTCTGATACGACATCAGCAATACACCAGCTTTCCAGTTGTTTTGGTCTATTAGCGTACCGTTTGATCATGTTTCCAGCTTGGATATCAGTGGAATTTTCTGACAGACTTTCAAGATCATCTTGGGTTTTCAACAGAAAGACTCTTTCGTCAGGTGGTGAAGTGTTTATGAAAGCAACATCTCGTGAAGCATGTGTTAAAGGCATCTGAAGTATCAAGTAGCTTGCTTCCTGAGCACTGACTTCTACAAAGTTAAGGAATTTGTTTCCAATATGCCGGACTTGGCGTTTAAGGTCCATGTTTCCATCTGTAGCTTCTTTTGATGCCTGTTCAAGCATCGTACTTATGCCTCTTTGGGATTTACTTATATAAGAAACGATGTAAGTAGCACAAGCATATGGGTCCAAAACATATTGGATGTCAAGGTTAGCATGCCATGCTTGAAGTATTACAGGGTTGTAATAATTGACCCGCATTTCTTCAGGTTTTCTCTGGAGGAACACCTTTGGCCCTTTCAACGAAGCTCGGATACACTTAATGTATTCTTCTTGTTCCATATGACAAACTGTTGTAAGAAATGTATGGAAGTCCAAGTCACAACCATCTTTGAAATCATTCATCTTAGAGTGTAGTGTATTGTACTTTTGTCTGTATTCGTCAACGTCAACTTCTAATGGTTCTAAAAGCATAGTTCGAGGTAGAGGTGGGAGAGGAAATCCAAATCGGCAGATTGATTTGCCACCTTTCTTGCATGTCTTTGAATGTTTGTGTACTTGCAGTTTAACCAGTTCTTCAAGGTCAGGATTATCTTTTTGCAACGAAGATGTTACATAATTGTCCACATAGTCAACAATTTCCTGCTCCTCATTTGTCTGATAAGTTGGTGAATCATTCGTCCATACAAGCATATGGATGTGTGAAGAGCCTCTACTCTGAAATTCAACTCGTCGAAATAGGTCAGTAACATTACCAACTGGGTTGAAATCACTTTTCAGGACAGTGTTAATGAACAGCTGACCTCTGTTATCAAAGAATCTGGAACATGTCACAGGATCTTTTTGGACCATTTTCGTTTTGGTATTCCAATCTAAACTGTTGATGTCATTTTGTGTTAGTATTTTCCCATCTAATTGTGCTAAAGTTTTAAGAAGAGCTGGCCACCTTGTGTCTGCTGATGACAAAGACATGAACCATGTAGGGAGACCAAGTCGTCTAATCATAGCAAAAACATCCTTTTTTTTTGACGATAAGTATGCGGGAGAATTGCGAAGAGTTCTGAAGACATAGTATCCCTCATTTAATCTCACAATCTGATTAGCAGTGGAGGCGTCTCTAACTTGACCTGCAGTGAATTGCTTTCCTTCAGATTTACACTTTCTAAGAGCCAAATTTACTTTGTCACTAACTTGCTTCGCCTGGATTTTTTTTAATTTGAAAAAGATATTTGGTACAGATTGTGCAGCTCTGCGATCACTACTTCTCAATTCCCATTTTGCAATGTCACTGTAGTGAACTGAAACATGTCTTTCTGCGTTTTCTTTTCGCCTTTGACCACAAAATATAGAAGAAAAACAAAGGAATTCTGCATCTTTGTCCTGATACAAACTGAGAGGTTTTTGATTTTCTCCTGGTGCAAAAACATACACCTTATTTGTATCCGTATCTGCATCTTCAACCAGTGTATCAGAATTTCCTTGAATGCATTCTTCTGAGGCATCTTCACAAAAATTATCAGGATCAATTTCTACTTCTCGCTCATCTGCTTTTTGAACTGTTTTTGTGAGTTCTGCAACGGTTTCATTATCAATGTTTTCCATGTGTTTTCCCCATGATTTGTCGATTGTAATACCAGCTGTTTTATATAAATCGCTGTGTTTTAACAGCCAATATAGTGCTTACATTACAGTATTTGGCCGAACATTTTCTGTAAAACATGCAGACTTGTGTGAAAGTCGTTTTTTAAGCTTTACTGCAACAGTGACATGCTCGTCTATTTGTCTAGGCAGTGCATTAATTGTGGGTTGAATATCAACTGGGACATTTACAACATTTCCTTTGGCCGATAATTGCCCTCCTCTTGGAAGTTCTCGTATTTGCATGAATGGTATTCTATGTGAAATCAGTCTTTCTTCCAGGGGGTGCAAATTCAAGATATCTGGCTTAAATGCCCAAGTCATACCATTTTTTACTGACAGTATTGGAATTTTGTCTTCTTTTAGTGATGATAGGCAAGTAGTGCATATCCATTCTTCATCATCTACAGATTTTACACCTGTACAGTTCTCTATCTTGCTTTCATTTGTGATGGCAGCATTTTTCAATTTCGTAACACTCCTTGGAAACCATGTTTGATGGCAACAAGTACACACATAAACAGGCCCAATAGCAGATCTTTCGTGGAATTTTGTAATACATTGCTGAAGTGTATTTCCAAAGTGCGTTTTTTTCGCTAACGCAGCTTCATGGTTTGAGAATTCAGGAATTTTTCTCTTGTTTGCCTTTGTTATGCAATCTTTTTGTCTTTCTGATTTCCTGTTTTTCTTTCTGTTTATTTGCTTCTTTATTCTTTCATGTTCCAGTTGCAATGGGCATGCCCTTTTAAGTCTGCTAGCTTCCATTTCTTTTTTGCAAAAGATGTTACTTTGTCGAGCTTTATTCTTACTTTTTAAAGTGCTTATTCTGTCTTTCTTTTGCGTTTCAGCCAGTGTCCTACTCTTTTGCTTTGCTTCTAGTTCTCTCATACAAACATCTTTATTTCAAAGTGCTTATTCTGTCTTTCTTTTGCGTTTCAGCCAGTGTCCTACTCTTTTGCTTTGCTTCTAGTTCTCTCATACAAACATCTTTATTTTGCCGGGCTTTAGTCTTACTTTTTAATGTGCTTATTCTGTCTTTCTTTTTTGTTTCAGCCAGTGTCCTAGTCTTTTGCTTTGCTTCTAGCTCTCTGATACAAAAATCTTCATTTTGCCGGGCTTTAGTCTTACTCTTTAAGGTGCTTATTCTGTCTTTCTTTTTTGTTTCAGCCAGTGTCCTAGTTTTTTGCTTTGCTTCTAGCTCTCTGATACAAAAATCTTCATCTTGCCGGGCTTTAGTCTTACTTTTTAATGTGCTTATTCTGTCTTTCTTTTTTGTTTCAGCCAGTGTCCTAGTCTTTTGCTTTGCTTCTAGCTCTCTGATACAAAAATCTTCATTTTGCCGGGCTTTAGTCTTACTTTTTAAGGTGCTTATTCTGTCTTTCTTTTTTGTTTCAGCCAGTGTCCTAGTCTTTTGCTTTGCTTCTAGCTCTCTGATACAAAAATCTTCATTTTGCCGGGCTTTAGTCTTACTTTTTAAGGTGCTTATTCTGTCTTTCTTTTTTGTTTCAGCCAGTGTCCTAGTTTTTTGCTTTGCTTCTAGCTCTCTCATACAAAAATCTTCATTTTGCCGGGCTTTATTCATATTTTTCAATGTGCTTATTCTGTCTTTGGTTTTTGTTTCAGCCAGTGTCCTAGTCTTTTGCTTTGCTTCTAGCTCTCTGATACAAAAGTCTTCATTTTGCCGGGCTTTATTCATATTTTTCAATGTGCTTATTCTGTCTTTGATTTTTGTTTGATCAAGTACCCTTGCTTTTTGTTTTGTTTCCAGCTCTTTGATACAGAAATCGTCACTTTGCCGGGCTTTAGTCATACTTTTCAATGTGCTTTGTCGGTCTTTCATCTAGATTTGAGTATTTTTTCTGCTATATCTTTTAGCTGCACACTCTTTTTGGCAATATTTATCGCATTCTCTAACATTGTTCATACTGCTAAGAGTATACTGTTTGTCGCAGTGTCTAAACGTTGCACTTTGCCTTCGTTTTTGCATGTAACTCTTCATATATTCTTTTTTGCCTAATTTGGATTCAGATAGTTCAGAACTCCGCGGTTTCATGCTTTGTTGATGTTCAAAGTATTTATCTATCAAACTTTTTCTGACATCTGTTTTTTCTGTAGTGTTTACACTAGCATCCATCAGGCTTCTGTTTGTGATTGAAATTGGTTGGATCTCAAACTGGGTGACCATGGAAATGTTGCAACTCTGGTAATATGAAAACAAGAATGCTAACATTTGTTCTGTATTTTGAAATTTAAAGTGGATAGCTTTACCATCTACAGAGGAAAGCCCATTGCTTCCATGTGAATGAGAGTCAAAGAAAACAGGATGGTTTGTGATGTCCATATATATTGCAGAACAAATGCCTCCAACAATAATAAGACCATATCTGTTGCTGGAAAAGAGAGATTCTACACCTTGTTTTAAATTCCTACAATCTGTTTGTCCCCATGCTATATGAGTAACTGTTCCATATATCTGTTCATGGTATTGTATTTCATAGTTAGCATCCTCTAATGAGACACTGTTTGGAAGTTCTGCAAACATCAGCATTTTAGAAACAAAGTTTTTAGTTGATTGAAGTTCTGCAACTCTAGTTCTGAATAGCTCATTTCCAAGAAAAAGAATATCATTGACACACATTCTTTTGGGATGTGAATACTGGTAAACAAGTCACATCAAAGCATTGCATGTACATTGCATTCCTCTTGAAAATGAAGGAAGCCGTAGACTTCCTTGATGAAAAGTACAAAATAATTTTTCTGAAGTGATATCAGCATAATTGTCATATGAATATTTTATCAGGTGAGTCTGAGAGCCTCTAGGGCTGACCAAGGAAGTATGAGAGCCTCCAGGGGTGACCAAGGGAGTCTGAGAGCCTCTAGGGTTAATCAAGGAACTCTGAGAGCCTCTAGGGCTAATCGAGGGAGTCTGAGAGCCTCTAGGGCTAATCAAGAGAGTTTGTGAGCCACAGGGGCTTTGATCTACTGTTTTTAATGAGGTAGTATCCTCCATAGTCAGATCTACTGATTTTAATGAGGTAGTATCCTCCATAGTTAGATCTACTGTTTTTAAGGAGGTAGTATCCTCCATAGTTAGATCTACTGTTTTTAAGGAGGTAGTATCCTCCTGTGCTGCACCAACACCCTTCTTCGCCAAAGCTATCCGCAAACTCTTCTTGCGAGGCATTTTCCTGAAAAACACAATATACAAAAATAACAAAACGATATTTTTCATTTTTAATGAGAATTGATGGTTACCCTATTCAGCCGATTAAGTGCCCAAAACGCTAAACAAATTAGAACAAGCGCACCGCACAACGATGCATAATATGCCCTTTCATACTCAAATTAATCATGGGCAAAAGCTCTTTAAAAAATTGGTGGATCCAAACGTGTAGTTAGTAAACAAAATGTCATATTATGAGAATATTGACTAACCAATTTAAACGAAAATTTAGAAAACACAACTAGATGTCCTGATGAGTACTAATAACTAAGTTAAAAAAAAAATGATCAAAAACCTGAGTGAGGAGGTTTCCAGACAAGATTTTTAATGCTGACATTTACAAAGGGTAATAACTCTTTGAAATATTGTCAAATCGAAATGTTTGTTTTTTGAACACACAACTACATGTCATAATAGGTAAGCCTACCATGTTTCAAGAAGGTTGGTCAAACACTGTGTTAGGAGATCAACAAACAACAATTGTGTATAAACAGACTGATTGACAACGTCGTACCATAAAGCATCCTGTGACAGGCATATAAAAAAAGGGGGTGGGGAAGGAGGCTTATTTGGTAAAAGAGGCTTATTTGGACTATTTCATCAGTGAAATTGAAATCCAAAATTTCTTGATCAAGTCTAAAAAGGTAACTATACTGCAGTACAAAACAGCTGGAAGAAAGCAGTTAATGAATCGCAGACAGTATTCAAATTACCCCACGTTGATGTAGTAAATATTTCTTTATAATTTGTAGTACATATTTCTCAACAATCTTCTATGACTTTTACCAGTAAACGTCTTGTCTTTAGAGTGTTTGCATGAAAAACATATACTCATATTTGACCATTGCACAAAGTTTGATAAACATCTGTTCAGATATAAAGCTTCTGCAGTAATACCACTGCATCCGGCAACAAATTGTATAAATAATAATCACCTCCAAAGTATTCTCATACTCGACATACAGTATATATGCAATAGGTTTGATCAAAATCTGAAGGGAAGTCGCTCAAGTGCGTTAAATGGGACACACATGGGTTATGCTATATCATACACACTCTGCATAAAACAGTGAGGACACAAGTAAAGTGTGACATTTGATCATCTACGACAATGGGAAAAATAATTGGAAATTACGTATCAATACTCCTATGAAGTGTAACTTGTTAACATTGTATATATATATATATACATTCTCAAGTTTTTATCTACGATTTAGTTCCCAGGAGCAATCATTTTAACTTTGATATATTCTTATCTTAGTTCTTCATGCCCAACATGTGTATATATGGTTACGGGGCCCTTGGCAACCTTGAAACAAGAATCTGTCTCATTATGCCATTCATGTGTATATATGGTTAAAGAATTGGATATTAACATTTCCCAAGTTATGATCTGAGGCTTAGTCCCCAGCGGCAGGGCCAGAACCCCAAAGCAATCATGGCACAATGGGTGTGTTGGGCTCTTCATGTGCATCGTTTTAAATATATGGTTATATAGTCTGGGGATATTAACCTTTCAAAAGTTATGAGCTAAGACTATTGGTTATAGGCTGAATACTAACATTTCCAAAGTTACAACAGGTGTATTCATCTCTTTATGCCCATCATTTGAATATATATGGTTATGGAGTGGAAATATAAACCTTTCCAAAGTTATTATCTAGGAAATGGACCCCACGGACAGACTCCCTGGGCAAACTTGATACAATGTGTATTCGTCTCTTGATACCCATCATTTGTATATATGGTTATGGCGGTGGGGATATTAACATTTCCAAAGGTACAATGTGTGTATTTGTCTCTTCATGCACATCATTTGTATATATTGTTATGGGGTGGAAATATAAATCTTTACAAAGTTATGATCCATGACATGGTCTCCAGGGGCAGGGACGCCCTGTGCCATCAAATTACCTTTTCATAATAAAAGTGCAAATAAAGAATTTAATTGTATTTCACCATTTCTCCCACCTGAAACCCCAACCACTTATACTTGTAGCAGGTCTGTTAATCCGCTAGTGTATTGTGTATAAAACAGAAAACAAAACACATGGTTGAAATATTGAAACATTTATAGCTTCATGTACATTGACTTTGTTTACAACCGTCAACGTCACTGACGGATTATTCACTTGTCCTCTGCAGGGAAACCTATTTTGACGAATACCCATTTACACACCAAACTGAAACAAACCCGTTCCGCATACGTATATATTTGGGCGTGGCGTTCACATGCAGCTACTTTCTGAAAAACGAGGACGGTCAATATGGTTATCTTCCGTACCTAATTCCGAGCGTATATTTCCACGAACTATTTATAAACAATAATCACCTTATACCTATGCCAATGTAACAGAACAAAACAATATATGCACTCGTTTCAATCGCCCTCGATTTCTTCGTCATTTAGCCTAGCCTACAATTACAAATAGAGCGGTGCATTTATAATTACCTCAACTAATGAAATTCACCTGTACGACAGCTGTCTATGTTCATAACCCATGCCGAATCGTGTATAATCTGAATAAATAGATAAACTGAGATACTCAAACAGTTTGAGAAGAATATTTCAAAGGTACGAAAGTAAGTATAAAACTCAACATGTGTGAAACAAACGCATTTCTTCAATAACCTGAAACTGCGTTGTTGACTTACCAAACAGGAAGTAAAGGAAATAAGAAACCCGGATGGAAGTCGAGATAGTTTGACAAAAATACGTTCCCAAAAAACAAGCGGAACATTTTACGAAATAAAAGTTATCGGACCATAAATTGTTGTATCAAACAAAATGCATATCAGACCAATCGAAAATATACTCATGTTTTTTTTGTTTTTTTTTTACAAAAGTCATCTCAAAAACATACTATGGTTAATTAATTACATAATTAAAACAAAGACATTAAGACAACTCGCCCCACATTATACCATAAATAGCAAATAGGACGAGCTGTCTTTTCCCAATTTACCTTTTAATGGATTTCGATATTTCTTCGTCCATGTCCTGTCTATATTGGCGAGATTCCTATTTCTAAATGTTATAATATACGTAAATTTGAATAAATATTTTGCTGAAAATGAATAAATATACCCAAAAGTGTAATTTCTCTATATAAACTATAGTAAACTATACCCCCCCCCCCCCAAAGGGAAAACGGATAGCTCAGGGGTCCTTAAAGTTACAATTTAAATAAACCCCCTGATGATTTTTCTTTCCATGCCGACAAAAAGACTGCAGTACCTCTAAGTCTAGAGAAGAAGATTTTTGAAATATTGATTCATTTTCCCTTTGGGCCCCGCCATGGCCCCAGGGGGGGTTTGGGTGGGAATCTCAATTTTACAATTTGAAACCATCTTCCTCCAAGGATAATTCTCACCAAGTAAAAATAATTTCCTACAGGAAATTGTCGAAATATATCTAAAAGTGTTATTTCCCTATATAAACTATAGTAAACTTAACCCCCTCCCCAAGGGAGAACGGATAGCTCGGGGGTCCTGAAATTTACAATTTAAATAAAGCCCCTGATGACCTTTCTTTTCATGCAGAGAAAATGACTGTAGTACCTCTGAGTCTGAAGAAGAAGATTTTTGAAATATTGGTAAATTTTCCCTTTGGGGCCCCGCCCTGGCCCCAAAGGTTGGGGTAGGAATCCCAATTTTATAGCCTCATCTACCAAGGTTGATTCTGACCAAGTTTGAAAAGATTCCATCCACTGGTTCTTGAGAAGAAGTCGAAAATGTAAAAAGTTTACGCACGACGGACGACGACGGACGGAAAGCGATCAGAATAGGTCACTTGAGCAAAGCTCAGGGGACCTAAAAAACATACAGCTTTCACTTTAAAACATCATAGAATTATAAAATAGTGCAAAGGTGATTCATGAACATTTTAATTCATTCTGCAAACCTTACATAAAACAAGACCAGACCATTGTGGCATGAAACTAATAATTCAGCTGTTTTTTCTGTATCAATCATTCAAAAAGATACCACAAGATGGAATTTTTGAAAACTGATCACCAACGCAATTGCAAAGAAACCATAATTAAATGTCACTAAAACATCATGCCCCATAAGTAGTCATTTTGTTTTCTGAACATCGATTGTTAACACAATATCATATGATCTACATGAAGGCAGTTCTCACTCACAAACTAATGGTACTATAGAAACTTGACAAATCTGTAAACATACTTTCTGTGTCATGGAACTCAACATCAATAATTGACAGATTTGTGGTGCCATTGAAATGAACCCCAATTGATGATACACTTGTGATGCCATAGAAATAAAGACCAATCATTGACAGATTTGTGTTGCCATGGAAATAAACATCATTTGATGCCAGACTTCTGATGCCATTCAAAAGAAACATCTGTTGGAAATATGATAGACTTTTGGTGCAAGACAATTGACTTCAATTCTTGACATACTTGTGCTGCCATGGAAATAAACATCAATTGTTAATCACGGTGCCATGGAAATTATCATCAGTTGATGCTGGACTTATACAATTCCATTCAAATGAGCATCAGTTGATGCTGGAGTTACAATACCACTAAAATGAACATCAAATCAATTGTTGACAGACTTGTGGTGCAATTAAAATGAACTTCTGATGCCATTCAAAAAAACATCTGTTGGTAATAAACTTGTGGTGCAAGAAAATTGACCTCAATTCTTGACAAACTTGTGGTGCCATGGAAATAAATATTCAATTGTTGGTATACTCACGGTGCCATGAAAATGATCATCAGTTGATGCTGAACTTACAATACCACTAAAATGAACATCAAATGCTGATAGATTTGTGGTGCCATTAAAATCAACATCAATTTCTGACACACTTGTGGTGCCGTTGAAAAAAATGAACTTTCAATGCCATTGAAATAAACATCAATTGTTCAAAGACTTGTGGTGCCATTGAAATAAGCATCAATTCAATTGTTGACAGACTTTTTGTTCCAATAAAAATGAACATCAACTCTTGACAAACTTGTGGTGCCATGGAAATAAACATCACTTGTTGGCATACTCACGGTGCCATGGAAATTATCATCAGTTGATGCTGAACTTACAATTCCATTCAAATGAGCATCAATTGTTGAAAGACTTGTGGTTCCATTAAAATACACATTAATTGTTGACAGATTTGTGGTGACATTCAAATGAACATCAATTTTTGGACAGATATTTGGATAAAGTGGTCATCTACACAATAGAACATTTTTCTCAAATGATATATGTCGTTGCATTTTCATTCATTTGTCCAATGCAAGTATTGTGTTCAATATAAGATAATTTTGATTAGTGTTCTGATGAGTCATTATAATAAACATGAGACAAAAGTAGCATATAATAATTAAATATGTCCTCGTTTGTATCTACTTCACTTCCCATAATACAATGTATAATAATTCATTAAAACCAGACAATTAAAAACAACATGCGAAGATACTACATACTTCTTTACATGTAACATGACGATCCTACATAAAATTCTTTGGATGTCCTGATTAATAGTCCTCTACAAACATCTTTTACTTCCATTTTTACTTTTTATTTATTGTACATTTATTGTACATCTGCAACCATGTTGTACATCTGCAACCATGTTGTAATTTTACTAATTCAATAAAACACTGAAATGTAGCTCCGATTTGTCACTCTTCATTTCACTCATAGAAACATATTTAATTTTCTTTCAAATCGCTAAGCAGCTCTGAAACATATTTTTTGTCTGTTAACACTTTGCCCACTTCCTTATAAAAGCCTTCTGTAAAATCGAGGCTACATACAATGGATTACCAAAAAAAATATAGAAATACATAATCTGTATTTATTCCATTCTTACCAGAAGTATATTGGCTGTAAACCATTACAAAACAACTTATTATATATTCGATATTCATTGAAGTCAATAATAATATATAAGAAACGTGTGAAAATGTTAATTTCAATATCATTATCAGAATGACTGTTTAGCAACAACGGAATATTTTAGTCTCTGTTTTAGCACAGGGGCTTGTAAAAACTAACTTATATATGGTAAAATTAGCTAGAAATACTTTATATAGACATATGTAGAATATATAATTTAGTAACATAAGTGCTTCCAAACCACTCTGACCAACTTCTTCACATTTAACCGGTGCCTTGTGGCAATTGTTGAGTAGCAATAGCACAAAATGTATCAATATTGACCGTCAACGAAATATTCTCAACGGAAATAACGAATTTAACCTATTCGAAGAAGAAATGAAGCATCGAAAATACTTTCCTCAGTTTTAACATTCAGTTTACGGAAAATCGTTAGGCCTACAATGTCTGAAATACTGATATCGATAACAGTACGGCTAACCACGGAATTATCTAAGTCCGTGGGCTAACGTGCCAATATGTAAACAATACATATGCTTTAAACTCTGCTTTAAACTCTACTTACACGCATACATTAACTAGGCCTACTAGTCTTTGAACCATTTCAATCATCAGCCACGTTTGTACTTTCCTAAACAATATCACATACGTTATTTCCGGCAGTTCCTGATTGGTCGTATTCTGCACATCTAAAAATAGCCTTCACATCGTATTTTACATTGACAACAAATGTATAAATTATTATTGATTTTTACGATCGCCTTTTGTCCGTCGTGCGTCCGTCGTGCGTCCGTAAACAATTTACATTTTCGACTTCTTCTCCAAAGCCCCTGAACCAATTTCAATGAAATTTTGCAGGAACCTTCCATGGACAAAGGTCAATAAAATTAGCGGCCGGTTTAGTCCCAAGCCCCCAGGGGCCTGAGGGGCGGGGCCAAAAAGGGTTGAATTGACTAAAATTTCGAAAATCTTCTTCTCAAGACCCAGATATGGTAGAATCAAATACTCTTCATAGATGGAAGGGTCTTAAGGTGCTTTACCAAAATTGTGAATTACATGACCCTGGGGTCTCACGTTTTCCCCTGGGGAGGGGGTAAACTTTACTATAGTTTATATAGGGAAATCACATTTTGGACCAATATTTGTTTAATTTCCATTGGAAGTAACTCAATTTGGGTTAGCATTATCAGTATTAGGTAGCAGTTTGATGGTATGCACCTATGAGCCCTGACTTACCCCCAGGGGCTGATGTATGGGGCCAATTTATTATGGTTTAAAATGGCAAATGATACTTTGAATATTACATGTTATTAACTTGATTGGAATTATAACCTTGAATTGACAGTTTGATACTGATAGGGCAGTAGGGTGGGGCTCAAAGGAGTCAGTGTGTTAAAATTTCTTCATTTTCCTTGTTAAGAATCAGAGGTGCTAGTTTCAAATCCTTTTTAGTCTGAAATCTGTATGCTAGATATTGAGTAAGGTGGTTTTATTGTTTTTTGTCACTTTGAATAATATTTCTGTTCATGATAAAAACAAAATCAACTCTCTGTATAAATTTATCAGGTGACCGTTAAGGCCCATGGGCCTCTTGTTTTTCATTATATTTAAGTATCTTTAAAAATATCATCAAACTTTGTGAAATATCAGCGAAATAAACACACCCGTCAAACCCCAATCCAGAACCGTCGGCTCTTTCCGTAAACGAACAATTTACGTAAAGTGCTGACGGTTCCCGATTGATCAAAGCCAATTTTAAAATCCTGTGACATAGCTTAAAATCTCGCGTGATCATCACAAAATTTTCACTTTGCTTCCCGCCACTTGTCATTTCTAGCAAAAAGTCACTATTTGACGTTTAGTGCACAGCGCATCATTAACATAACTATGGAATCTAACGAAACTGCCTATGGTTATGTTCATAAAATCAGCCCATTCAAAGAAGGAAAATCTGGGACAAAATACTTCAATGCAGTCCTTCAAGAACAGAGCGAATTTACTAAGATCGTTTCGTTTTCGCCCGATACCAGAGATGTTCTGAAACAGTTCCAAGAAACTTGGTAAGTCTTCAAGTCGTTTATTCATCTTATTCATCAGCCGGGTTTTTTAAGTAATACAAATGAAAGTCGGTTTTCTTAACATTTTCAAGTGTAAAAAACTTCAAAACAATACACATTTCAAATAATTCGCTCGTGTCACAGAAGCACGTAAATTTCTTACAACTTACACATTAAAAACTACACTATCAGTTAAAATAGTTACAAAATCTAACGTCATTTTCCGGTAAAATGCTAATGTTTTCCAATTGCAATAATAAGAAAAAACCCACAAAAAAACTCGATGTCGAAAAATCGATCCACACAACTTATTATTGAAGAAAAACCATTACACATTCTTTTAAGCACCAATTAAATTACACTTGAAAATACCTGACACACGTCCACAGTTGATACATATATATATACATTTGAATAATACTCCATACGAAATAAACAAAATGTTTAGTTACACCATCTTTGGTACGTGTTTATTCATTGCCAACGTTCTACTTCAAATATATAACAATCTATAGCTAGCCATCCTGTAATTATCCCAGCACACAATACTCTATTGATTTTATTCCTCAACAGAATTTCATACAAATGTTTGGTCTGACAATGCCTTGAACAAATTCGTCTTTCAATTACTGCGTTAAACTTCTAGGTCATTTTCAGTATTTTTAAGAAAAAAATCATCGCTGTAACATAATACCAACTTCATTTCCTCTTGCATATGTCACAATGTGTGAATGCAAACAGACTTGTATCATTTGTAATGTCTTGTAATAACATTATATCTATAAAAAAATGTATCGCAATGTTACCATCCAAACGTAACAACACTTCTTTGTTAATAGATTCCCCTTGATATTAGAGTCAATACTACAAATGCACCTATAGCTAACTTCCCTCCAAACACTTCCAGTAATAAAAAAAAATAAAAACAATTCTATGTCCTTAATTATATTTAATCATATCTGATACCAGTTTGAAAAACCAACTAGTTCATTACTATTTAAAAAAAATGAAAAATTTCCTTCGCTTTGTTTAGCTTTCCACACACATTCTTTTCAGATCATGTTTTTTGCTATATTTATCTGCATTTTTTCCCCAGGTCGCCACTAAAACTCGAAAAAATCAACCTTGTGCCAAGTCTGATGAATCCAGGCAAATTTGACATCAAAATCACCCCAAAAAACGACGATCACCAAACCCAAACAAGTTCTGTTCCAATCTGAACAACCAGTGGACAAATCATACAACATCAAAGACTTGGAGAAACTTTCGAACTTGGCAAAGGTAATTATCTATATTCTATTGCACATTGGATTATCTTTTAGATGAAGTAACAACAATACTTTTCTTTTGCTTCATTCTTAAACGAACTATCAGAAATATATGCAAGAATAAAAAGCTACAACTTTCCTATTTATAATTAAGATTAAAGAAAACATGTTCTATATCAGTGCCTCATTATTGACCCGGCAGAAACAATGGTTGCACATATTAAAGATAAAAATGCTTCAAATTGACCATTGAATAATATGCTTTAAAATAATAAACTGTTTGTATAAATGTGCATCTTATGATAAGTTAACTAATCTTGTGAAATACAATCACTCAAAATATGAACACAAAAATCACTAAGTCGTCAAACTAACAAAAAATAAAAACAAAAAAGAACCAATACAGATGTTTGTGTGCACTGAAACATGTAAAAAAAAAAAAAAAAAAAAAAAAAAAAAAATGCTAAANGAGACAAAAACTAACCCATAATCAGCCGTAACAATTGCCTGTAATTGCAATTTATAGTCAGTCACACACCACAGCCCTTGCTGACCTGTGCTAAGTGTTCTAATTAAATCCTATTGGGTTTCAATAAGCAGACTTTCTTGGTTTTTTTTTTACAATCCCTTCACATTTATATCTGTTTAATTGAATTTCAGGTAACTATCAAAGCCAAAGTAACAGATGTTTCAGAAAAAGAAACCAGAGATGTCAGAGGGACAAAAATGGCCTTCCAAACAATCCAAATATCAGATACATCAACATCAACAGAGTTAGCATTATGGAAGAGACATGTTGATGTTTGTGAAATAGGCCTCTCCTACATTTTTGAAGAGTCAACTGTACGAAAATTTAACAATGCCACCACTCTTTCTGCTGGAGAAACATGCACCATTACACCGTGTCCTGATATAGGAATGGTTGCTTTGCCAACAAAGAAGAACAAAATGTATCAAGACATTACCATTCAAATCCACTCTGTCTCCTCAAAAGAAGACCATAAATGTGGCTTCTGCAATAAAATTGCAGAAAATGTCAATTTCGAATTGACTACACGGAAATGTTCCAAATGTATGCATAGACAGCGAATCAGGGCACTCAAAAAATCCACCGTTTGTGAAATATTTGGATCTGTAGATGATAAACAGGTTTCATACACATTACCAGACTCTACAATTACTGAAACATTTGGACACATCACAAGTGACGATTTGGAGGCAAAGTTGCTCGACTTCGAACAACTGGACTGCCAAATTCTCCCAACATTCGAATAAAATTCTAAAAATTTTCAATGTTGCATCCTATCTACCACAAGATTTAGAAGAATCAACTCCATCAACATCCTCCAGCACATCAAATTAACCATTAAACATTTGACTCTGTGCCTCTAGCTACTACACTGGAATGATCTGAAGTCTGTCAGCAGCCGCGGGACCGCACCTTTCATCTTATTTTTTTTGTAGTTTTAATTGTATTTTCCAATGTTTTTGAAAGCCATACTTTTAAATGAAACATAAACCAAGGTCTCTCAGCAGCCGCGGGACCGCACCTTTTTTTTTTTTTTTTTTTTTTTGTAGTTTAACTTGTAGTTTCCAATGTTTGTGAAATACATACTTTAAAATTACACATAAACCAAGGTCTGCCAGCAGCCGCGGGACCGCACCTTTTATCTTATTTTTTGTAGTTTAACTTATAGTTTCCAATGTTTTTGAAATCATGCTTTAAAATCACACATAAACCAAGGTCTGTCAGCAGCCGCGGGACCGCACCTTTTATCTTATTTTTTTTGTAGTTTAACTTGTAGTTTCCAATGTTTGTGAAATACATACTTTTAAATGAGACATAAACCAAGGTCTGCCAGCAGCCACAGGACCGCGCCTTTGTTGTTATTTGACTTTCCAGTGTTCATAAAATCCATCCTTTCAACGACATTTATAATCCAAGGTCTGTCAGCAGCCGCGGGACCGCACCATTTACTTAATTTTGTGTATTTTGCCATTTTCTTTCTAATGTTTATCAAAACCATGCCTTGGAATCACACTCTAACCAAGGTTCGTCAGCAGCCGCGGGATCGCACTATTTATTTTATTTTGTGTAATTTGGCCTGTATTTTTCAATGTTTTTGATATCAAGCTTTAAAATTACACATAAACCAAGGTCTGTCAGCAGCCGCGGGACCGCACCTTTTATCTTATTTTTTTTGTAGTTTAACTTGAAGTTTCCAATGTTTGTAAAATACATACTTTTAAATGAGACATAAACCAAGGTCTGTCAGCAGCCTCAGGACTGCGCCTTTTTTGTTATTTGACTTTCCAGTGTTCATAAAATCCATCCTTTCAATGAAGCATTTATAATCCAAGGTCTGTCAGCAGCCGCGGGACCGCACCATTTATTTAATTTTGTGTATTTTGCCATTTTCTTTCTAATGTTTATCAAAACCATGCCTTGAAATTACACTTTAACCAAGGTTCGTCAGCAGCCGCGGGACCGCACTATTTATTTCATTTTGTGTAATTTGGCCTGTATTTTTCAATGTTTTTGATATCAAGATTTAAAATTACACATAAACCAATGTCTGTCGGTAACCGCGGGACCGCACCTTTTATCTTATTTTTTTGTAATTTAACTTGTAGTTTCCAATGTTTGTGAAATACATACTTTTAAATTAGACATAAACCAAGGTCTGCCAGCAGCCGTGCGACCGCACCTTTTATCTTATTTTTTTTGTAGTTTAACTTGAAGTTTCCAATGTTTGTAAAATACATACTTTTAAATGAGACATAAACCAAGGTCTGCCAGCAGCCTCAGGACTGCGCCTTTTTTGTTATTTGACTTTCCAGTGTTCATAAAATCCATCCTTTCAATGAAGCATTTATAATCCAAGGTCTGTCAGCAGCCGCGGGACCGCACCATTTATTTAATTTTGTGTATTTTGCCATTTTCTTTCTAATGTTTATCAAAACCATGCCTTGAAATTACACTTTAACCAAGGTTCGTCAGCAGCCGCGGGACCGCACTATTTATTTCATTTTGTGTAATTTGGCCTGTATTTTTCAATGTTTTTGATATCAAGATTTAAAATTACACATAAACCAATGTCTGTCGGCAACCGCGGGACCGCACCTTTTATCTTAATTTTTTTGTAATTTAACTTGTAGTTTCCAATGTTTGTGAAATACATACTTTTAAATTAGACATAAACCAAGGTCTGCCAGCAGCCGCGCGACCGCACCTTTTTTGTTATTTGACTTTCCAGTGTTTATAAAATCCATGCTTTTCAATGAAGCATTTATAATCCAAGGTCTGTCAGCAGCCGCGGGACCGCACCATTTATTTAATTTTGTGTATTTTGCCATTTTCTTTCTAATGTTTATAAAAACCATGCTTGATATCAGACTTTAACCAAAATCCGTCAGCAGCCGCGGGACGGCACCATTTATTTTATCCACTTCATTTGTCAATATTGGCAAATATACAAGCTTTCATATATATCAACATTCATATTTATTTCCAACCAGTCACTTTCACTTGCAGATCATCATGTCATCTGAATGAAACATCAATTGTCAATAGAATGTTCCTTGTTTTTTATTCATCAAATCCAACAATAAACTTCTACAAATAATACTTAATTAATCTTTGTCATCAACTTTTCCTTTAAAATGAATTTATCCAAACAACACTTGTTCAAGTATGCTGAAACAAAGCAAATTTAACAATGCACATACCAAGCCATCCTGTTGCCTTTCATTTGCCCCACGCTACACCGATCAATGTATCATCAAAACTTTGAATACTTATAATTATTATAACAAACCAACAACTGCCTTATTCCCCATCAAAAAAACCTTTAGCAAAATTCTTACAAATACTAACATTTATACACCACTCTTTGCCCAATACCTACGTATATATATATCTCCACATTGATTCTTATTATAAACTTCTCCCCAGTTTTCAAACTTATATAAACTGACAATACATGTACATTATTATATTTACTGCACTCTCATGTATATCCAGGGTTTTCAGTTACTTTTTGCATAGGTGGTTAAAAATCTATAATAACCAATTAAAAGCCAAAGACCCCGGCCAAAGCACTGGAACAAGTTTGCCCTCCTCTCATGATCATCACTAATTTTATACACGATATTCATGAACAAAACTAAACATATTTTAACTATACAATAATCCTAGGTGAGCTATTAAGGCCAATTAAACAAACTTTACATGTGTGTGTTTACTTAAAAAAAAGAAAATATGACAAATGCGAAAATAACCTATCTAACAGTACACTGTATTCATAACTGGGGAGAAAGGTTTATAGCATACCTTTCCTCTTACAATCATCAAATCCTGGGATTTAAACAGGTGGAGTTCCAGCTCGGAGAGGTCACTTGTTATGCTTTTGTCCACATCTGACAACTCCCTCCGTCGGTTAGCGTAGTCCTTTATTCTGAAAAACGTATAAAGAAACATGAATAAATGCTTATTAAATCTCTGGATGTAAGTTAAAATCATACCATTTCATTGATCAGTAGATTGTGTTTAGATTTGTAATTTGATTTATATCACTTTTCAAAAACACTGCGATTGAGGTGCTGCATTTATTGAGTATATAATAGCAAAAGTGGCCTAGCACACATACAGAGTTCAAATGAAATATATTCAGCATTACAGATGAATGAGGGTAAAAAGTCTTGACCATTAGGAAGTGACATTTGACCTTCAATGACATTTGACCTTGGCCTTTGTCCTTCAAAAGCTAGTCTCTTTTGAGGTTTTCTCCCATACACCTACTGCACTTAGTTTTATCCAAATCAGTCAGCTCAACAAATTACGATACCTGCTGAAAAATTAACCAATCAGAAGTGGCCTTTGATATTTTACAATATTTGACGGTGACATTTGGGCGAGTTTGCAGAAGGCTTGCTACACATTTGTAGTTCATCAGGGAATTGTCCTTCAGATCAGTCTTTTCTATCTCTTTCAACATGTGTGTGTGTAGCTTTTGGATATCATCTGGGCTGGGGATTTATGTGCCTTTGTTCAGTTTCCGTTGCGCAAGAACACACCTAGAGAGCGTTGTCACCCGTTCCGACCATTCCACCTTGATCAAATTTAAAAGATTTTTACAATCCGCAACAACTCATTTCTCCCCATTTCTTTTCAAGTGTGTGCGCCCACTTGGCATGTATAAGTCTAATGAGGTCATACTTTAATTTTATGGCATTTGAAGGCGCCCGCAAATCTACGATATCGTCCATATATGGAGCTGCTGTTTGAATGGCGCACCTTACAATGGTGTCAACATTCTCGGGTTTGAGAGCATTCCACATTGTAAGTTTTTGGTCTTCCTTCTCCTTTCGTATTTCCATCAAAAATCGGGCGTTGAGTCGCATTCTTTGGGATGAATAATATTTTATTTTGTAGATGTTGCCGATGTTTCTTCGCAACCAACTCTCGCCCAATGACACACTCAAATAATCAGTCTGTGCTGTCTCCGAGACATCATCTAAGGTCATAATGGTAAATACTACTTTCTTCAGTAAAGCCGATGATTCAATACTGTTGCGTCTTCCTGATAAGTCTTCCGAGTGAGATATGAGTTTACGTTTCACACTTTTTACCTCTGGCTTTTCCATACATTTGTGCTGGTGCCTTATCCCCCAATAAGCGCAGACGGGTTATTTCATCATCTCCTCCACCTCTGTATTACTTCCTCCTTCTTGTGTTTGCACCTGAGGTGCACCCGGACATGCTGAACTAATGTTCCACAAACAAAACATACATGGTAGGAATTATAAATCCGCTTTCCCTTGCGCGTTAGGTGACTGCCCTGTTGGCCCTGCTGAAACGTCTTTACTCGGAGAACATATATTGCCGGATTTTCTTTATCCTTTAAGATATCCTCATCAGGAATTTCACAATGATCACCTTCTTTAGCTGCCTTTTTATTAGGTCACCTGAGCTTTGCTCAAGTGACCTATTCTAANATGATCCACATCAGATTCATCGGGGTCATTTCGGCATCTATTCTGGTTGTTTTTTGAAAAATCATCTTCTTCAGAATCACTCAGACACATCTGCTCCTTTTTGTTTTGTTTTGGTACTTCAGAATCACTACTCTGTCTTGTACGGTTGTTTCTTGAATACTTGTCCATTCCTGAGAGAGCATCTTCTTCATCTGTATCCTCTCCATGTTTATAATCTTCTCCAGATCCATCTGAATCATTCAGAAACCTTTTCCTCTGTTCCAGTTTTTGAGAGTTACTAGAATATGTTTCGGAATCACTGCCGTTGAAAATTGCATCAATACCTTGGAGAATAGGATCGTCATAACGCCGGTAAAATGGAGATGATGACAATTTCTTGATCAGAGAGGAGTGCTAATAGAATCCTTGAAGATCTGCATTTTTTAGGAAATTTAGCTCACCTGGTGAGCTTATGCCATACCGCAGCGTCCGTCGTCCGTCCGTCAACTTTCCCTTTAAAAAAACGCTACTAGGCATGAACGACTGAGCAGATTTTGACCAAATTTGGTCAAAAGCATTCTTGGGGGAAGGGGAACGAATTTTGTATAAATGGTGGGTCTGCGGGGCCCAATATGGTAATATAGCAAATTCTTTAAAATCCTTCTACTTCTGTAGGTATGAAAGGATTTGTTCCATATTTGGTCTGAAGCATTCTTCGGTGAAGGCGAACCAATTTTGTATAAACCGTAGGTCTGGCCCCCCTGGGGGTTGAGGGGCAGGGCCCAATAGAGAAAACATAGCAAATTCTCTAAAATCCTTCTTCTTCTGTTTGAATGAAAGGATTTGTTCCATATTTAGTCTGAAGCATTCTTGGGTGAAGGGGAACTAATTTTGTTTAAACCGTAGGTCTGGCCCCCCTGGGGGCTGAGGGATGGGGCCAAACAGGGAAAATATAACAAATTCTTTAAAATACTTCTTCTTCTGTAGGAATGAAAGGATTTGTTCCATATTTGGTGTGGAGCATCCTTGGGTGAAGGGGAGCCAATTTTGTATAAACTGTGGTTGTGGCCTCCGGGTGCTGAGGGGCGGGGCCCAATAGGGGAAATATAGCAATTCTTTAAAATCATTCTCCTTCTGTAGGAATGAAAGGATTTNATTTGGTCTGAAGCAACCTTGGGTGAAGGCGAACCAAACGGTGGGTGGGTGTGCCCCCTCCCCTCCCCAACCCTTTGACCTGAGGGGCAGGGCCCAATAGGAAAAATATAGGTAAACCTTTAAAATCCTTCTTTTACCATAGAGATTAAGGGATTTTATCCTTATTTAGTCTGGAGCATCAATGGGCCAAGGGGACTCAATTGTGTATAAGCATGCAGTGGGTGTGGTCTCCCAAGGGGCAGAAGGGCGGGACCCAATAGGAGAAATAGAGGTAAAACATTTAAAATCCTTCTTCGACCATCGGGAATATGGGATTTTATCCTTATTTAGTCTGGAGCATCCTTGGGTCAAGGGGACCCAATTTTGTATAATTGGTGGGTATGACCCTCCTAAGTTGCATATAGGGGTGGGGCTCTGTTTGAAGTTTGTTCTCGCTATATCTCAAGTACTGAATGGATCTTTCCAACTACTTGGGGTGGGTAATTTGATTGATCTGGAGGAACACTGAACAGTTGTACATATGCTTTACCCGTTAACTCACAAAATACATGCGCACAAACTTTAAACCATTAATTTATAACACAGGATAATCAGCAGAAATCAATAAAATTTGCTTACAATAAGTGATGTGAATGATAATGTTGAATCAACTAACTCAGCTTTCTGACATCAACTATCGGTAAAAACGACATACCTCAGGTAAACACATGTCAAAGAAACCAAGAGTTCCTCATTAATAATATAAAACAAATCATTACAGCTGCACTACGGGACCCCCACCATATAAATCCTCAGCAAACTACTTTCATTTGTCTCATTCATGTTGAAAGTGACGTGCAACAGATTAACAAATGACAGTTTGTTTGTTTGTTTGTTTATGTTTAACGGCCCATCGACGGCTGTGGTCATTTAGGGCCATGGTGATTTATTTATTTTGATTTTTTTTTTTTTATTCTTTTAACAAACGTGTGTGTAGCGAAGATAAAATCAGATAAAATGGTTCATTTTAAAAGCATTCGCATTGTGTGTATAGATAATAAAAAATAAAAAGGGGGTCAAAATAATAAAAGCGATAACCAATAGATGATATGGAATATGCGATATATATATAACGTCAAAAATGGTAAGGTGGGTTAAAAGACATCTGAGTCTATAAAAAAACACCGATGTCTTTCAAATAGTTAAATAATGCCTTCGAATCCACGGAACTGAAAAGTGTTTTCATATCCGGGACTCGAAAGTAGTTATCACGAATGTGTTTAAAATCGGAACATTCTATTAAAAAATGTTCCACTGTAAATGGAGTGTCACATGCGTGGCATGAAGGTATATCTTCTCGTTTTAAAAGGTACGAATAAGTAGGATATGTGTGCCCAGTGCGGAGCCGAGCGAGGACAACTTCCTCTCTACGATCTTTCCGACTGGGAATAGATGTTTTAAGTTTCGGTTGTATCTTAAAAAGTTTGTTGTTGGTCTCCAGAGACCAGCGTTTCTGCCATTCATTTTGAATGGCTGTACGAATAGTAGGTTTAAAATCTGTGTATGGTAGTTTGATATTTGTTTGTTCGAGATTCAATGCATTTTTTGCTTCCCTGTCAGCAAATTCGTTGCCTTTTATTCCGACATGGCTCGGAATCCATAGTAAAGTTATTTTAGACTTTTTTAATATACGAGATATTCGAAGAGCAAGGTTTTGTACGATTGTGTTTTTAGGATCTCGTAACTGTAAACTCTGTAGGACAGATAGAGAGTCTGAACAAATAATTGCCTTTTTAATGCGGTGTTCATCGATATGGTCGAGGGCCAAACCAATGGCGCATGCTTCAGCAGAAAAGATGGAGGCGCCGTCTGGTAGTCGGACTGAAGTGCAAGTATTGGCAGTACAGCAGGCTGCTGCCACTTTCTCACCTTCTTTGGAGCCATCGGTGTAAAGTTGTGTATGAGAAGGGTAATTCGAAATGCATTCCCGAAAGGAGGATTTGTGTTCTTCGGGCATAACACTTGATTTCCCTCGCTCATGTAATGTAAAGTTAAAATCGGGGGTTTGAATGGTCCACGGAGGAACATCAGATATGTTAAATTCAGCTATGTCCGTCAATTTTATGTTGAGTTCTTGCAGGAAATTCAAAATTCGGATACCAAATGTTGGCAGAAGTTTTTGGTTTTGCGTAAATATGTTTTGGTATTTGGGGTTGAATACTTGGTTGAAAGCAGGATTTTTAGGGTTTGATTTTAATTGAGTTGCAAATTGTAATGAAAGTTTTATTCTTCTGTCATAAAGGGATGGTTCATTTGCTTCCACGTACAGGCTTTTTACAGGTGTTGTTCGAAAAGCTCCCAGGGCAAGACGTAGCCCTTGGTTATGGATTGGATCTAGCATCTGAAGGTACGAACTGCGCGCTGACCCGTATACCATAGAACCATAATCCAGTTTTGTTCGAATAAGTGATCTGTATAGGCGCAAAAGCATTTCACGATCCGCTCCCCAATCAGTATGAGAAAGGACTCGTATAATGTTTAACGCCTTGGAACACTTATCCTTCAGATACTTTATATGTGGTATGAAAGAGAGTTTCGAATCAAAAATGAGGCCGAGAAATTTAGTCTGTTCAACAACAGGAATTCTAGTGCCATCGAGTGTTAGATTTGGGTCATTGTGTGCTTTTCGTTTTTGACAGAAATGCATGCACACAGTTTTGGATTTAGAGAATTTGAAGCCGTTTTCGTCTGCCCAATTTTGTAGTTTGTTTAAACTCTGTTGAAGTTGTCGTTCTATCGTGTGCATGTTCTTAGATCTGTAACAGATCAAGAAGTCATCCACAAATAGCGACCCTTCTGTTGATTGACCAAGACATTTGACTATATCATTTATTTTAAGTCCAAACAGTGTGACTGATAGGATTCCACCCTGTGGGACTCCCATTTCCTGTTTAGACGTTTCAGAAAAAGTTGAACCAACACGGACTTTGAAGTGTCTATCTGATAGGTAATTAGATATAAAATTGGGAAGGTTTCCACGTACGCCAAGGTCGTGAAGATCTTTCATGATGCCATACTGCCATGTAGTATCATAGGCCTTCTCAAGATCAAATAACACGGCAACAAGGAGTTCTTTCTTGGCGAAAGACTCTCGAATGAACGTCTCTAATCTGATGAGATGGTCATTTGTCCCTCTTCTATTTCAGCCACTTTGAAGAGGGGATATTATATTGTTGGCCTCAAGAAACCAAACCATCTAGTGTTTATCATTCGTTCTAAAGTTTTACATACACAACTAGTCAGAGAGATAGGACGATAGTTGTTTGGGTCAGTAGCATCCTTTCCTGGTATAATTGGGGAGTTCTTTCACGAATCGGGAATCTTTCCGGAAGCGTAAACTTGGTTGAATATGTAAAGAAGGCATGTTAGTGACGAGTCCGGTAAGTGCTTTAGAAATTGATATGGAATATCATCAGGACCTGAAGATGTGTCCTGTGATTTTCTAAGCGAATCAAGAAGTTCTGGTAGGGTAAATTGTTCATTATAACTTTCTTTGTTTGATGATTTGAAATTGAGCCGTTTCTTTTCTCTCTTTTTTTTTAAAGACTGGAATTTCAGTCATAGAATTTGCTATGTTTTCCTATTGGGCCCCGCACCTCAGCCCCCTGGGGGACCACATCCACCGTTTATACAAAATTGAGTCCCCTTGGCCCAAGGATGCTCCAGACTAAATAAGGACAACAACCCTTAATCCCTACGGTAGAAGGATTTTAAAGGTTTTACCTATATTTCCCCTATGGGGCCCCGCCCCTCTGCCCCCAGGGGGACCACACCCACCGTTTATACAAAATTGAGTCCACTTGGCCTAAGGATGCTCTTTACCAAATTTAGTCAAAATATACTAGGCCGTTCAGGACAAGTAGCGTTTTAAAGGAAAAGTTGACGGACGGACGACGCGGTATGGCATAAGCTCACCATGGTCCTTCTAAAAACGCTATATTTCCCATATTTGGCCCCGCCCCTCAGCCCCCAGGGGCCAGACATATCGTTAATACAAAATTGGTTTCCCCTTACCCAAGAATGCCAAATGTAGACCAAATCCTTTCATTCCTACAAAAGTTTGTTTGTTTGTTTGTTTGATTTTGTTTAACGTCCTATTAACAGCTAAGGTCATTTAAGGACGGCCTCCCCTGTGTGCAAGATGCATGCGTGTAGTGTATGTGTGTGTATTTTGGGAGGCTGCGATATGTTCGTGTTTGTCTCCTTGTGATAGCGCGGAACTGATGCCGACTTTATAGTGCTACCTCACTGAAACATACTGCCGAAGACACCCAGCAGGACGCCCCACCCGGTCACATTATACTGACAACGGGCGAACCAGTCGTCCCACTCCTAATTTGCTGAGCGTTAAGCAGGAGTATAAACTACCATTTTTAAAGACTTTGGTATGTCTCGGCCAGGGGACAGAACCCAAAGCCTTCCTCACAGGGGCGAACACTCAACAAATGGCCAAAAGTGAGGCATTGTCAAGGGAGACATTAGGAAAAAGAAAGTTATTTAGAAAGGAGAGAAGAGATAAGGTCCTGCAGGTAGGGCGTAAGAATTGTACCTGCTGCCCCCAATTGCATGATCGTAAGAGGCGACTAAATTTGGGACCTTATCTCTTCTCTCCTACAAAAGATGAAGGATTTAAATAATATTTTGCTATGTTTCCCCTATTGGGCCCCGCCCTTCAGGCCTCTTGGGGGCCAGACCCATGGTTTATACAAAACTGGATCCCCTTAAGCCAAGGATTCTTCAAACCAAATATGGAACAAATCCTTTCATTCCTACAGAAACCCCTATTGGGCTCCGCTCCTCAGGCCCCTGGGGTCCAGACCCATGGGTTATACAAAATTGGGTTTCCCTTTTCCCAAGGTACTCCACACCAAATACTTTCATTCCTACAGAAGAAGGAATAATTTGCTATGTTTCCCCTATTGGGCCCCGCCCCTCAGGCCCCTGGGGGACCAGACCCAGTTTATACAAAATTGGTTCCCTTTGCCACAAGGATGCTCCTGACCAAATATGGAACACATCCTTTTCTTCCGACAGAAGAAGGACTTTAAAGAATTTGTTATATTTCCCCTATTGGGCCCCGCCCCTCGGGTAATAGACCCACCGTTTATACAAAATTTCTTCCCTTCCCCCAAGGATGCTTCTGACCAAATTTGGTCACAATCTGCTCAGTCGTTCATGACTAGTAGCGTTTTAAAGTAAAAGTTGACGGACGGACGACGGATGGTGCGGTATGGCATACCTTCGGACCAGGTGAGCTAACAGAACAGCCGCCAATGGGAAGCTTCTTATTGGTCGAAATTTAGATATCGTTTTGGTGTCTAATTCAGCTATTGACTGAAAATGTCCTTTTACATGTTCAATATAAGGGTCCATTATGCTGAACTATCATTAATTCGCATCTGAATCACAATGGACCTTCCCATAGCTATCATTATGTACGAGTCTGCCTTAGATCATGAGATGTTATCAGATGTTTGCTTCCAAAATTATTTCGATTACATTGATGAAATGATGGCCGGACATGCTGCTTTGTACAATCTAAATGAAGTAGAACAGCTAGTGATTTTCAACTTAAACCATGGGTTATTGTACACCTTGTAGCACCATTGATGCCAGCTGGTGTCCCCGCTGGGGCATATAGCTATATATTTGCATTATACAAGTTGTAAATAGTGTATATAATATATTTTGTTATTTTTCGTTGTTGATTCATGGTAGATGATTGGCCTTGTGATTCTCATGATTATACCATGGTAAATCACCAAGGGTTGAAAAATAAACTAAATGCAGCTCATAAACCCAAAATACAGTGTGTATTCATCACATTTAGACACAGTATGTATGTTAGGCTTAACCTTAACGTAACACGTGAACTTAACCCTAACTAAAGCTTTACATTAAACCAAATCTAGGGTTAGGGTTAATTGTTTTTTTGCAAAAGTGCGCGCACCAGCTCGTCAATGTCATGACAAATGTCACGTGACCAAGGGAAGGCGGAGTTATTTTGTAGACATTCAGTTAAGGAACTGGCGGAAAACTAACATCTTTTCGGGATATGTATTCATGATAGATGGATTTATTACTAACCATTATACGACAACATGTTGTGGATATATAATATTGATGATGGATAGAGCGATTGCTCACCCTTTCGACGATTTGTTGATTACTCTTAAATGAGATTTAAATATTTATTGTACATATTTGAAATATAAATTTATTTGCAAGGGTGGGGCAGATCCCGCGGTCAATTCTAAAATCATGACAGCATTTGTCTCTTTAAGCCAAACAATTGTATATATAGTTTTGGGGTGGGGATCTCAACCGTTTCAAAGTTATGACCAAGGGGTTATGTCTCCAAGTGTGGAGCCAGACCCCGGGGTCATCCAGGAAGCACATGTGCATTCTTCTTTTATACTTAGCAACTGTATATATAGTTACAGGGTGGGGATCTCGACCAGTTCTAAGTAATTAACTATTTCTGGCCCCACCCCTTAGCCCCCCACTATTTGTACAATTTTGAATACCCACTTCCCACGAATACTTCCGACCAAATGCTATTTATATCCAGTGCAAAGTTCTACAGAAGAAGTTGTTCGTAGCAATATAGCTAAATTGCCCCCTGTTTGCCCCACCATCTGTACAATTTTGAATCCCCACTACCTAGTGATGCTTCCAATGAAATATAAAGTTCTACAGAAGTTGTTCATAGTAATATAGCCGAATTGCCCCCTTTTGGCCCCACCCCTCAGCCCCCTAGGGGGTCAGCCCTACCATTTGTACAATTTTAAATCCCCACTACCTAGGGATGCTTCCAGTCAAATTCCAATAAGGGTTTAAGAAGAAGTCGTTGTAATTGTAATTATTTATTACCTAGTATTCCCGCATGTCCTGGAACCTAGCAAAAGGTTATATGACATTTTGAAGTAATATTATGTAATAACCGTGAGAAATATTCTTCAATTTTTAGCTCACTATGGTGCATTGGACCATTATGCCATACCGCAGCGTCCGTCAACTTTTCCTTTAAAACGCTACTTGTCCTGAACGGCCTAGTAGATTTTGACTAAATTTGATCTGGAGCATCCTTAGGCCAAGGGGACTCAATTTTGAATAAATGGAGGGTGTGCCCCCTCCCCCAGGTAAAACCTTTAAAATTCTTCTACTACCGTAGGGAATAAGGGGCCAAGGGGACTCAATTAATTTGTCGACTACAACGGATGTCGGAAAGACACAGGCGCTGCTTTTCCGACGGCGGCGTCAACAATGTTAAGGTTTTACGTTTAGCTCTGTTTCTGACAAAGCTACACCAACAAAACCTCAATCATAGATGTAGCATGGGTAGTGGAGCCTACTGCACTAAAACCATTTCATTGATTTCTGCATTTATTTGGTAAAAACCTCAAATTTCTGGACTCAACGTTAAGGTTTTGCATTTAGCTCTTACATATTGGACTGTTTCTGACAAAGTATAAATGCTAGAGCAATGGGATGTATAGCTGTATGCATTACACTCTTTACTAGCATTTCAACGATTTCTGTTTTTTTTGCTAAAACCCTAAAATTTCTGGACTTAGAAAAAAACTCAACGTTCAGATTTTGCGTTTAGCTCTTGCATATTGGGCTCTTTCTGACGAAGTACAAGAGCTAGACCAACCAAACCTCAATCATACATGTATTATGGGTAGTAGAGTCTACTACTCTGAAAACATTTCATGGATTTCTGCACTTTTTCGGATAAAAACCTGAAATTTCTGGACTTTAAAAAAATCAAATGTTATGATTTTGCGTTAAGGTCCGTTTCCTTATGTACTATGTCTAATGCTTATTATATTGACAAAACGGGACAGGCGACACATACCATTACACGTAATTATTGTGTATAAATGGTGGGTGTGGCCCCACTTGAGGCAGAGGGACGGGTCCGAATAGGGGAAATAGAGGTAAAACCTTTTCCTACCGTAGGGATTAAGGGATTTTATTCTTATTTAGTCTGGAGCATCCTTGGGCCAAGGGAACTCAATTTTGTATAAACCGTGGGTCTGGCCCCCTAGGAGCCTGAGGGGCGGGGCGCAATAGGGGGAAACAGCAAATTATTGTTTAAAATCCTACTTCTTCTGTAAGAATTAAAGGATTTGGTCCATATTTGGGGTGGATCATCCTTGGGCAAAGGGGAGCCAATTTTGTATAAACGGTGGGTCTGTCCCCCCTGGGGGCTGAGGGGCGGGGCCCAATAGGGGAAATAGAGGTATAATCCTTCTTCCATATAGATTAAGGGATGTTATCCTAATTTTTAGTCTAAAGCATCTTTGGGGAAAAGGGACTCAATTTCGTATAAACCGTGAGTGTGGTCCCCCTGGGGGAAGAAGGGCGGGGCCCAAAAGGGAAACATAGCAAATTCTTCAAGGGGAACCGATTTTGTATAAAGGGTGTGTCTAAACCCCTGGGGGCAAAGAGGCGGGGCCCAATAGGGGACATAGAGGTAAAACCTTTAAAATTCTTCTTCAACCATCGGGATTAAGTGATTTTATCCTTATTTAGTCTGGAGCATCCTTTGGCCAAGGTGATTCAATTTTGTATAAGCAGAGGGTATAACCCCCTAGGGGCATATGGGTGGGGATCCGTTTGAAGTTTGTTCTCGTTAGCTGACCTGGGCCGTCCGTCCGTCAACTTTTCCTTTAAAACGTTACTATTCCTGAGCGGCCAAGTATATTTTGAATAAATTTGGTCTGTAGCATCCTTATGCCAAGGGTACTCAATTTTGTATAAACGGTGGGTGTGCCCCCCCCCCCTGGGGGCATGGGTGTGGCCCCCTGGGGGCAGAGGTGCGGGCCCAATATGGGAAATAGAGGTAAAACCTTTAAAATCTTATTCTACCGTAGGGATTAAGGGGGCTGAGCCCAATAGGGAAAATATAGCAAATTCTTTAAAATCCTTCTTCTGTAGTAATGAAAGGATTTGTTCAATATTTAGTCAGAAGCATCCTTGCGGGTAGGGAAACAGATTTTGTATAGTGGGTCTGTGTCTAATAGGGGAAATATTGCAAATTCTTTAAAATCCTTCTTCTGTAGGAATGAAAGGATTTGTTCCATATTTGGTATGAAGCATCCTTGGGTGAAGGGGAACCAATTTTGTATAAACGTGGTGTCTAAATTCCCTGGAGGCAGAGAGGACTTCGTCGACGAACCCCAGGACGCTCTCTTTGGCAAGTCTTTAAGTCTGTGAGCGCTGCTTTTCAGAAATGTGTCCCTATAAATTAAGATACTAAGTAATGTCTTGTTGATCAACATAAGCTTTTGCTGATAGGAAGATTGCACATTATCTCAATATCTCTATTCTAACAAACCAGGTGAGCAATACATGCAGTGTTGGTCTCTTTGTTTCTAGGTGATGCCCCTGGTGATGAGGATGTAGCCGCTGGTGATGTGGATGTAGCCCTTTGCCCTTTGCCCAGATCACTCTTTCGGGGAAGGCTCAAAGTATTAGAATGTTAACTTTTCTTATCTAGTGCTGTAACGATTTTTTAACATATGTTGCCCTGGCTTTCCATTCCTTTAGTTATAGCAAATTCACAAGCACAATAGCATTTTAGGGTTCATTTGCTTTTAGCAAAATTCACTAAGGGCTGTTCCAAAATTATCCATGTGGGAGGGATGGGAGGCACTTTTATTAAAATTTGGTGGTAAATCTAGTAAACTTTTCAAATGCTTTGGTATTACAGGAAACGTTTAAACATGTGAAGCACTGGCCCTATTTTCATACTTGATAATAGAAAATAAAGTCTATATTTTATTAAACAAATACATGATACCTAATTTAAGATGTATCTCACTTTCATTTACAGTGATGAGTCAAGTGGTGCTGACCTGAACATATCTGGCATTAGTTGCATTCTGAAGTCTCTGGAGGTAAACACAAAATTATGTTTAATATGTGGTAAATTCTCGGCAAATTCTGGTAAAAAAATAGATAAACAATGACAATAACACCATACATTTGCACTCAAATGGAGAAGGTGTATCAAAGATATTTAAAGCACAGTAAATGAGGGACACTGTATGCCTGGTAAATATTACTTTGTTTGATTTTATTTAACATCCTATTAACAGCTAAGGTCATTTAAGGACGGCCTCCCCTGTGTGCAAGATGTATGCGTGTAGTGTATGTGTGTGTATTTCGGGAGGCTGCGATATGTTCGTGTTTGTCTCCTTGTGATAGTGCGGAACTGATGCCGACTTTATAGTGCTACCCCACTGAAACATACTGCCGAAGACACCCAACAGGACGCCCCACCCGGTCACATTATACTGACAACGGGCGAACCAGTCGTCCCACTCCTAACTTGCTGAGCGTTAAGCAGGAGTAGAAACTACCATTGTTAAAGACTTTGGTATGTCTCGGCCAGGGGACAGAACCCAAAGCCTTCCTCACAGGGGCGAACGCTCAGCAAATGGCCAAAAGTGAGGCATTGTCAAGGGAGACATTAGGAAGAATAAAGTTATTTAGAAAGGAGAGAAGAGATAAGGTCCCAAATTTAGGGTGGCCTGATCGTGAAAGCTCGCTCCCTAGAGGATATGGATGGTTACTTTGCTGTACGGAACGATTTTGTTTGTTTGTTTGATTTTGTTTAACGTCCTATTAACAGCTAAGGTCATTTAAGGACGGCCCCCCTGTGTGCAAGATGCATGTGTGTAGTGTATGTGTGTGTATTTTGGGAGGCTGCGATATGTTCGTGTTTGTCTCCTTGTGATAGCGCGGAACTGATGCCGACTTTGTAGTGCTACCTCACTGGAACAATCTGCCGAAGAAACCCAGCAGGACGCCCCACCCGGTCTCATTATACTGACAACGGGTGAACCAGTCGTCCCACTCCTAATTTGCTGAGCGTTAAGCAGGAGTTTAAAGTACCATTTTAAAGACTTTGGTATGTCTCGGCCAGGGGACAGAACCCAAAGCCTTCCTCACAGGGGCGAACGCTCAACAAATGGCCAAAAGTGAGGCATTGTCAAGGGAGACATTAGGAAGAATAAAGTTATTTAGAAAGGAGAGAAGAGAAAAGGTCCCAAATTTAGTCGCCTCTTACGATAATGCAATTGGGGGCAGCAGGTACAATTCTTACGCCCTACCTGCAGGGTCAAAAGAAAAATTGGTACACCAGCGTGACCGTAGTTACAAGACACGGTACAAATCTCAATATGATCGTCACAACGCAGTGCGTCCACTACCTAAGCTGGAACCTGGTGATACAGTCAAACTCAAATTAGACAATCAGAAACTTTCGAGTTTGGAGGAAAGAGTGGAGAAGCCTGATCATGAGAGACGGACCTATCAGGTCAGAACACCCCGTGGTGTTTATCGGAGAAATCGTAGACATTTGCAATTAACGAGACGCAGAACTCAGTCTGTTGGTAATTCGGAACTAACGTAATTCATTAAAGATTCTGATTTCACAGATATGCAAGTGACCAAAACTGTACCAAACAATGTGGTTCTCAAGAATGTCCCACCTGGGAACGAG
>NW_018408853.1:88003-124227 GCF_002113885.1 Mizuhopecten yessoensis | reverse complement strand
CATTCCATTCCGTTTGTCAACTGAAACGCTGACACCCCTGTAGTCTGCCACTTGAGAACTCTCAGAACAGTGAGTCTTGCCAAGACTCTGACCGTGTCCACTCAAATCCGGATCACAGTGATGATACAACTGTCACCACACGTTCAGGCCGGTGTGTAAGAAGACCTAAACACCTGAGTGACTTTGTTTAGTGTAGTTTCAATTTCTATATTACATTGAACTCTAGGTAACATGTTTTCATGGACATGGCTCAATTTAATTTGTTCTGATCCATATGGATCGAGTTAATAAGTTTAAAGTGTTTTAAGTTAATAGTTAAATCATTGATTGTTTGTTTGAAGTTTACTCAGAAGGGGGAGATGTGTTAGAAACAGAATTCTATCATAAAATGACAAGTGTAAGTCTAGGTTCGTTTGATGATCATGCGATTCCTGTGTGAGTAATACGTATGTACCGGATGTAAGACGACATGAGGCAGTTGAATAAATGGATTCAAACACCGCACTTGTCAAGTGATGATTTAATGAAATATCACAACATATGGGGGGTGTTCGTGACGGAAACTCGAGGGTCGAATCCAGACATGCGCAGATATAATAATAGTCAAGCGTGTCAAAAACGCAGAGATCACAACAGTCGGGTTCTCAACATGGAGGTAAACACAGCAGTCATTCCGACAATAGTGTGTTGTGAACTGATTATTAACGATTCCGACGACGAGGAGGAATATCTTACACACTGTTTAGCGTACCATAAATTCTCAAATGCTGTTCCGAAGGTAACTGGGTTCGTTGAACTCGTGATGGACAGATTTGATGACAGAGAGTTTGTTTGTTTGTTTGATTTTGTTTAACGTCCTATTAACAGCTAAGGTCATTTAAGGACGGCCTCCCCTGTGTGCAAGATGCATGCGTGTAGTGTATGTGTGTGTATTTTGGGAGGCTGCGATATGTTCGTGTTTGTCTTCTTGTAATAGCGCGGAACTGATCCCGACTTTATAGTGCAACCTCACTGAAACATACTGCCGAAGACACCCAGCAGGACGCCCCACCCGGTCACATTATACTGACAACGNATTCTTCTAAACGAAGTTGTTCCTCACATTGAGAGCACTGACCGCCCTTGTGGAAGGGATCCCTTGAAACCTAACCACAAATTGCTGATATTTTTGTGGTACATGGCAAACCAAGATTGTATGAGGAAAATATCACGCCTATTTAATGTATCAAAATCATCTGTTTTTAGTTGTGTGAGAGATGTTTCTTTCGCGTTATGTAACGAAATGCAGAAATACATTCATTGGCCTGATCAGACTGATCAGGATGAAGCAGCAGAAGAAATTAAAAACAGTACAGGAATACCCGGAGTCGTTGGTTTTATCGATGGGACCCACATCCGACTGTCAAGTGTTCCCAAGGGGGACTCTGGTTATATAAACAGGAAAGGGTTTCATTCTCTCCAGCTACAGATTGTTGTCACATAATATTCTGATCATTGACGCATACGTAGGGTGGCCTGGTAGTGTCCACGATGCCAGAGTTTACAAGAACAGTCCTCTTTTTGATGGTCTCCAAACAGGAATGATAGCCCCTGGAAATTTTTTTATAGGTACTGTAATGTATTTACACATATTTTTGAGAAAAAGTCTATATGACAATGTTTGAAGTATAAGTATTTCCTTTTCCTTGGCTATCAGGAGATGGTGCATATCCCTTATCAGAAGTCATGATAACGCCATTTAGACAAACTGGAAATCTGAGTGCACAACAGAAGCATTTCAACAAGGTGTCATCAGTACGTCAAACAGTAGAACGTTCAATAGGACATATGAAACAACGATTCAGACGCCTAAGAGATCTTAGCTGCCGTGACATGAAAAGTGCCTGTGAAATCATTATGTCCGGTTGTATCCTGCATAATATGTGTATATTACATGAAGATGATCTGTCCGAGTACTTGGACAATTATGACGGAAATCAAGTAGTCAATAACTATCCTCCTGTGTATCTGGATAATGCTCGTGGTGTGCGGAAAAGAAATGAGATTGTACAGCTTATCAATGCCAACAGATAACTGTGTTCGAAAACCATGCCATGGTTGCATAGACTAGCCACTGCTTTTGAAAACGAGACAATGTGATAAAGTGTAAAATGAATCAAACTTGTTTTATTAAATGGAAAACAAAATAAAAACGTTTGAGTATCTCTCAGGTAACACAGATTTAAATAACTTTTCAATTACATATAAAATAAAAGTCACCAACTGATGATGGAATAAAACCTATTAAACATGATAATACAAACAATAATATTTAGAAAATGAGTGAACAAATAATTATGGGGCACTGTTTTCGTATTTGTCTACAAAGTGTGATTCCATTATTGATATCATTTATATAAATTTATGATATCACTAAATGCCCAGAATTATTGAGATATTATTAATTGAAATTATTGATATCACTTAGTCAAACTAGTGATAGCAATAATTCAGGGCATTTAGTGATATCAATAATATGATATGTGATATTATTAAATGAATTAGTGATCACTAATTCTATTAAGTTAAATCACGAATTTGAATTAGTGATATAATTATTTAATGATATCAATAAATATACATTGATATCATTAATTTGAATTAGTGATGTCACATTTCGTAGATAAATACTAAAACGGTGCCCCATCTGACCTGACTGCTAGTGTAAACTTATTACAACATATTATGGACATATGGAAAACAAAAGACAGCATGTACATGAATTCTTTCATGATTAAGAAAACTGAACAATTACATTTCTTTAATGTAGTTTTTGAGAAGTTGAAACTGATTGTGTTCCTTTCAATAACGACCACTTGGATTTGGGAAACTGTACGCGTATCGTACACATTTCAACATTTGAAGTGGCACTTTGTCTATAATACTGTGACCAAATGTCACCCTTCCCACATTACTGTTCAACAGTTGTGCCAAATTTTCAACGTCCCTTTGACACTTTGTAGTTACTTTTCCACTAACATACCGTAGCCCTTTCTTCCTCTGCATCAACTCTACCAAAAACTCCACAGAGAGTTCTCACCTACTTTCATGTGTAACTAAGGAATGCAAATTTGGCAAAGCAATGATGACATTGTAGAGAGACTGCAAAGAATACCCTACATCTATCAGTTCCAAAATTTCTAACTGAAATAGGGCCCCTGAGTACAGAGCAGAAAGCAGACTGAGCATGGTTGTATTAGCTTTAGCTCTGATCACAAGTTTTGTCAATGAACATATAATGTTCAGGAAGAGGAAGTCTGGAACACTTCTAGGTGTCTGTTTACAAGACACATTTATATTGGTGAAGGTTCCCAGGATATTTCTTCCCATTCCTCTACTTGTTGAAGCTAAACACAGCTGATCAGTAATGTTAAGATGCCTAAGAACTTCCATGAGGATTGTCTGTGGCAGGCTGATGATTCTGAATTTATTATTAAACATTCATGTTTAAATGTCTAAAAAATGAAAACATGTTTATAATAAAATTTGGCAAAAGTAAAATGTATTTTAAGAAATCTATTTGAATGCATCTTGAGCAACTTTAAATTATCGTTGGTATCTCCTTGTGGACACAAACCGTGATAACAAAACCTGTGTTTAAACAGAAGTTATTTTACTGAACTTTGTACAACTGTCACCATTTAAAGACAAACAGCATTGCAAAAACAAAAGGCCAAGTAGTCAAAATCTACTTCGCCATTCCGGCCTATTAGTTCTTTTAGTTGACGGAGGACAGCCATGGTACAGAATAAGCTCATATCATATTATAGCAACATATAATGTTTTTCTTGGAGGAGGGAGTTAAAGACGAACACCACTATATAATATGCTTCATTCACTAGTACTACTCTATACATCTAATGAGACCAAAAATAATCCCCACCTTGGAAAACCCTTTTTCAAGAACTGATATCAGCCTGTCCATAGCTGCCATCTTGTCTTTGTGTCTTTCTACTTGCCTGGTGTCTAAATTTTCAAGCCATTCTGGTCTCTCTTTTCTTTTCCTGTCTCGTCTCATCTTGCTTGGAGTCTGACTAGTCTGGTTAGTCTCGGTACTATTGCCCTCCATAGTCATGCCCCTGCTGGAGCTAATTGCCGCTGATGGTCTTGTGGAGGCGTTCATGCCATACAACTCCTGAAACTCGGAAAAAAAGGACAAGACTTTTTGTCGTTTCCAGATTTTGAATTGTGATCCACAGTGTTCCTGTATTCTCGTTTCAAACTCTTAAACTTGTTCTCACATTGTGTAGGCGTAGATTTGTGCTCACTTATTTTTTTTCCAAAGTACTTTGTGTGTTCTCATGGAATGAAAGTCGGATTCCATAGTTGATCGCAAGTCCAACAGTAGAGCTGTTTCTCGTCTTCCCCAAAATTTTGGAAGATTTTCCTCAGTGGAGGATGACGCCAATGCACCACCTGTGACGGATGGAGGGTCGTTGTTGGAGGATGACGCCAATGCACCACCTGTGGCTGAAGAGTTTTTTTTTTTCAATTTTGATGATTCTTTATTAGCCCTGATTGTTTCAAGAAGTTGAGTATCTCCAAATAAGCAAAAGAGAAAATGAGATATTTCAAACATGTTTTTAAAGGGAAGAGTATAGAATAGACAACTACCAAAACCCATAGATAAATAATTTCCAAGGTTCAGATTTCTTAATTGATCTGATCTGCTTTATATATTTAGCATATTTTGTAACTACATTTAGTGCTTGTAAATTGTTACAGATATGTGTATAATCTAAATTAATGCACAAAAAAACTTAATATATTCATCATCTCGGTCTTTGTCTTGGATGTCAATAAGGATGTTTAGATTAAACTCATGTAATTCTTTTATTCTTGTACTTTCTCCTTCTTAAAATTAATCTCGACATGGGTTAATACTAGAAATGATACCAAATGGACTGCTTTAAATATTGATGAGGGCCAATCTTTTTTAATTAAAGTTATTTTGGACTTCCTACCTCCATTCTCTAAACGTTGAATCGTTGGCATGTCCAGTTTGACTAGGTAGGTGGTCCCATCACTACAAAACATCAACCTCGATTGATTTTTTTTCTGGTTGCGATATTATTCACATTTACAATGAAACACGTATGTATGTACATTATCATTATGGCATTACCTAAGTACAAGATCATCAAAGTAGCATACTTAATCAGAACCAGTCTCTGAGCACCATAGGCATCAACACTGCCAAGTTATCATCAGATAATACGTTCTGTATCTTTTAAAATTATATTTTATAAAATTATTTGATGTTTTTTTTTTAAAGATGATATTCGAGATTAAATAAGACACACATTAATCTCACCTGCTTTCGTCCGCCATGTTTGTGACGTCATAACTCTCGTCGACCCTGGAAAATCGGGGAGTATACTCTTGACCCAGTTTCGGAATTCGCGTGTTATACTCCCGTCGTTCTTGGATGAAACACAGGTGTCGAGTTGTAGCTCGGGTTCTAAACGAACACACCCATGGTATAACCAAGCAAGGCGCTAGGATATTTTGAAAGAAAGATAAGTAGATCCCAAATGTTGCAATGGGTGCAGCAGATTTATTTTTGTCGTTTTTGTGTCATCAAGTAGTGATCACAAAAGCAAATATGCAGGGAGATACTCATTAGTCGCCTCTTACGTTGCATGCAGTAGGTAACAAACAGGATGTGTATTCTTTTCTCGATCCCCGACCTGCAAGGAGTCTGACGTTTATATAAAAAAAATACCCCGTTACCTATAGAAAAACACCACCAGGAATGAAATGGGTCGCGGGCACAAAATGTAACCACCTCTGATAAAAAAAAATCGTCAAAAATCGTTCCGAGCTATGTCTCCTTATCTCCAATCGCTAATCAAATCATAATAACCTAATCTTCACATTTATCAACACAAACCTGTAGAAATATGCATCCAACTATTTATATTTCTCGCGTACTTTGGAAGAACTCAGTTTTCGCGGCAAGTTTGTATTCCTCCTGAAGCAATGGCGTGACGTCACATGTTTGACAGTTCTGCACAGAATGAAAAAAGTAGGTCGACCACATGGATCAGAGGCTGAAGCTATAGACTCCCGCCTTATGCCAACACAAGATATATCATTACGCACTGCGATTTCTGGACACAATGCAATTATCACCGGGCAGTGTGGTACGGGAAACACATATTTGTTGAAGTAAGTATAAAGTCTACACATCAATCAAGTTTCAAAAGAGAAAATGGTATTTAGGTAGGCACATTCGTATTGTTGCCGTGTTGATCGAGAAACAGGTGATGTTTATACTCGAATTAAATTGTGTTTCGTTTGTTTGGCACTCTTGTTTTGCGATTGGTTCAGCGGACACGGTGTTGTAGCCTTAAAATACATTGCACTGTTGCCAGAGTTACATTAAGATGAAATAGTTGTCTGCCCAAGTGTTATGGCTGTTTGATGGTCCCTATTGGGCAAATGTGGGATTTGTATGGAGCCCATTCCTGACTTCTCGCTGTTGACATAACAGATTCTCCACAATGTCAGAGTTGATGAATCCTGGATTGATGCTGGATGTTCCATCTTTCAGATTTAATTCACACAGTGAAATGAAACCAGTAATGGAGGAATTAATGTCATCTCTAGTCTCCTGTGTAATGAGATTCTTGTTTTTGATGTATAAAGTAGACTCGTACACTTGTGTTTCCCAGGTGTTGAAAAAATCCACCACAAACCTCAATTGCTTTATCCTGCTGTCATCAGCATTTGACACAGGTCGGTTCGAGTCACAGAGTATATCCACTAACAGTGACGTATTTTCCAGTTGTTCAATGGAGGATGAAAGCTTCTCTGGGTTCCGAAGAGTTGCTTGATGAGGAACAAACAGCATGTCCTTGTTGAGAACATGAACGGCTAGTTTGTTCCTTATTTTAGATGCTGGTGTTAGTGAAATGTACTTTTCATTAAGTTTCCTGTGTATCCTTAACCCGCCTTGAGTATTGAACTTAAAGCATTCTACCTAATGATTCCAAATAATTGCCTTGTCATTTAAAAAAAGATATCATCCAACAGCTATTTTATGCTGAATGACCCTTGACTCAATGTTGCTCCTGATTTTCTTTAAGACATGCATGATGTCCTGAATAACACATATGTTATGTTGTCTGTAGAACACATCAGGGAATTGAAACTGAACTTCTCTTGGTGGTCCTTGACACAACATTGACAGAAAAAACCTATTTGTTGAGGCTCCATCCAGCATTACATACTTCACTGTAAAGCCATGGTCATCTAGTTTGTCCACACATTCCAAGAATGAGTTGTACAGTTGATGAGCTGTTGCAGGATTGGCTGCATAATATGCGACTGGCCATCTGAATCCACTAAATCCATGGAAGACCTACTGTAGCGCATGTGTTGCTAATTTGACTTTATGTTCTCCCTCACTAACACGAACATATCGCAGCCTCCCAAAATACACACACATACACTACACTCATGCATCTTGCACACAGGGGAGGCCGTCCTTCAATGACCTTAGCTGTTAATAGGACGTTAAACAAAATCAAACAAACCAACAAATCCCTCACTGATAATGTCCATATTGTTGTTTAATTTCCCCATATCCACTTCTCCTATGATTGACCATGCATTACCACGCCTTGTTACAATTAAGTCATCCTGAATCGACATTTCATCTACAATTAGTCCTCCTCTCTTTCCAAATTTCTTGACTTCGTGCCGTTCTGCTTCTTTCTACATCCATTTCAGATTGTCCTCATTCACACCTGTTGTCTGCTTTATTGATATGTTTTACTACTGTAATAGCCTCTTTGATGGAAGAACTAGCATTTTACTTTTTTTGTAGATGACTGTAGGTCTGGGGAGATGTTGAATACAGACTTAGGCAAACACTGATCACTTGGGGGTCCCAACGTCTTTGATGAACATCAAGCCCTTTGGCACAGTTTCTAGCCTGTGACTGAAGTAAAAGCTTGAAATTTTCAGGAACCTCAGCAGTGAGAAGGGTGTTAAGGATGTGTGACATGTGTTGATGTTCAGTTTCTTCAAGAATGATAGGTGCCTCCCGGCTATTATTTTCTTTACATGTATGTTCAATATCAGGGCCTATATTAACATCAGTTGTCAGGTTAAGTCTGTGTTTCTTTAAAGAAACATCATGATCTGTTGTGTCATCTATGGAAGACAAAGCAGCATTTGGTTGTGAAAGCAGGCTGAATGGTTTTCTTTTTCTGTATTTCTTCAGTGTTGTTATGCATGTTTAACATGCATTATGTTTTGAGTTCCAATTAACAATAAATTAGCATGATGCAACTCTGGTCACCTCTTCTGCATCATCTCCGTGCAAACTACTAACTGTTTCTGTTACAGCAGATCTAGCAGCACTGATAGATGTGTTATCCTTGCCAAATCCTTTACAGAACTTCAAATTTTGTAAAAAAAAAATCAAAGAAGCCACCGATGGAATTATCAGATGGTCCTAATGGATATCCTAATGAAAACTTGATTTCCAATAGTAATGGCTGTATTTAGCATTCCAAATTTAACGAGAGCTTTCTGTTGTTCTCTATTTACCACCAGCTGTATTGGACATGTCATGGTTAATTCATTGTCCTCCAATACAGAAGCTGGAGGCATAGTGAAATTGGTTTCCAATAAATTTTCCTCCTAAATGTGACTCCCTTGAAAATGGTGTACTTAATACTTTAGTGAGCTTTGTGTATGAAAAAGCTTGGGTAGAAGCTTGGCTATCATATCCTTGTTTGGAGTGGCAATATTACAGGCAGTGTAAAGCTGCAGGCATGATGAGTATATGCTGTCTAAATACATAAATGTGTCTCCACCTCCTTTAACATAGTGAAGCATTAACCTGAATGGAGAGAAAACAAGAATTAGAAAATATTATGTGGTATTTCCTTCTGCTTTGAGAAGTGATGCAACATTTATTTGGGTCTATGTTCCATCCATTACACTTTATTTTTTGATTTTTCTTAAGTTTAAAAGGTTCAGACTAGCATCTCTAAATATTTTCACATTTATAAATAACAAAAAAGTACAGGTCAAAATGTAGGACTGCTTTTTTATACAAAGCTCAAAGGTCAAGGTCACTGCTACAATAGTCTCTATTTACAATCTTAAAGGTCAAAAATGGGGCCATGGCCAATAGAAAGATGTTATCATGCATGTATGTAAACACGGCTTTTTTCATTATTACATCATAGCGAGTAGTCGCGGCCATATTGATCATTGCAACAGTGATCAAACGTGACAAATGTACAAGCGAGGAGGCGCCGAAGCGTGCGCTGTTGTTGGGTGCTCCAACAACCGTAAAAAAATACATGTTTGGAAAAGGCGATGTGCGAGGGTCATGGAATTATTCACGAAGACTGTCCCTGTTGTGTTCCATATTTGTTTGTTTGTTTGTTTGTTTGTTTATGTTTGACGGCCCATCGACGGCTGTGGTCATTTAGGGCCATGGTGATTTATTTATTCACTTTACTTTTTTAACATACATGTGAATAGCGAAGATAAAATCAGATAAGATGGTTCATTTTAAAAGTATTCGCATTGTATGTGTAGATAATTAAAAATAATAAAAGGGGGTTAAAATAATAAAAGAGATAACGAATAGATTTCATATCTGGGACTCGGAAGTAGTTATCACGAATGTGTTTAAAATCGGAACATTCTATTAAAAAATGCTCCACTGTAAATGGAGTGTCACATGCGTGGCATGAAGGTATATCTTCTCGTTTTAAAAGGTACGAATGAGTACGATATGTGTGCCCAGTGCGGAGCCGAGCGAGAACAACTTCCTCTCTACGATCTTTCCGACTGGGAATAGATGTTTTAAGTTTCGGTTGTATCTTAAAAAGTTTGTTGTTGGTCTCCAGAGACCAGCGTTTCTGCCATTCATTTTGAATGGCTGTACGAATAGTAGGTTTAAAATCTGTGTATGGTAGTTTGATATTTGTTTGTTCGAGATTCAATGCATTTTTTGCTTCCCTGTCAGCAAATTCGTTGCCTTTTATTCCGACATGGCTCGGAATCCCTAGTAAAGTTATTTTAGACTTTTTTAATATACGAGAAATTCGAAGAGCAAGGTTTTGTACGATTGTGTTTTTAGGATCTCGTAACTGTAAACTCTGTAGGACAGATAGAGAGTCTGAACAAATAATTGCCTTTTTAATGCGGTGTTCATCGATATGGTCGAGGGCCAAATAGCCTACACAAATTACCCTCAGACGAGGAAGTGAAGCGGAAATGTTTGGCGGCCCTATAATGGCTATATCGGAAAGATCTTCCAAAGAATGTGTGTGTGTGCTCTCAACATTTCATCGATGGCCGCCCGACAGAGCAAAACCCAACTCCAAAGATTAACCTTGGTATGTCGTCTTTCTCTTTGATTCAGGGTTAGCTGTAATTGTCCAAGTAGGCCTAGTCATGTTTCAAATTTAAGTTTAAACTAAACTTTTATCGCTCAGTCATACTTGTGATGTATTCTAAAAATAGAACGGTTATTTCCAGCGACCGTAAACCACAGGGGTTTGTTACAAAATAATACACATTAAATTAATCCCTTGCTACGCCATCTAGCAACAGCTGATATGCCTACAATATTGTGATTCAGTAAGGTTGTATGCCTATACATGTATGCTAGAAATTAAAGTATATTGGGTATTATTTCTTTGGATGTAGACTATAATTACATGACAGAACGCCAAACTCCTGTGTTGTTGTTAGATATGTCTACACACTAATACACATGCTTATAGCTATATACCGATATGGTTCACAGCACACTTAAACATACACCCTGGCCCATATATCAGTACAGCGTAAGCGTATTAGACATTTGTAACAAACCCCTGTTTTCTAGCTATAGAATAAAGTGAGAATAAAAAAGTGTGTTTGATGTTCCGACAATGTATAGCTACCTACACCATGATATCTTGTCGTAAAATGATAAATTTCTGTTGGGTTTCTGGAGAGTAAAAACAATCTAATAGTATTTTTCTTGTCTTAATTTTTTTTATTGACATGTTATTAAAATGTAAAATATTTACCTGTCTTTAAAACTGAATGAGCATTTATCTTCAAATAAAATAAGGTAAGATGGAAAGTTACCAACTTAAATCTCTGGTCATGTAATGTTACTACAATCAACATTTGTATTTGTAATCTCATAAAAATACAGGTGCTGTCATGATTACTCACCTGTGCATACTGATAAGTTCATACACACAGGCATACATTTATTTTGATTACATTGTGTAGTTATGTATGGTATATATATATATATATACACTATGTCAAACTGTACTCAGGTTCATCCTGTCTAAGGTCAGAAGATGTTCCAAATCGAATGTATACAGTGAAATATGTGATATCATTATGAATATTTTTCATTCGCACAGGTTATAACACACCTGTGAAGATGGGACGGGGAATGGAAAAGAGGAAGTTCAATGATGTACAGGATTCAGATGCAGGATATAGGTAACGATATGAAATAGTTATGTAATTATAAATAAGTGATTAGCAGCAGACAGTGGAGACCAGGTGTTTACAACTCTGTAGTGTAGTGGATACATATAAAGAAGTAATTAGGAATGGCATGAATTACTGAATTAAATATAAAAATAATAATATACCCAAGCTTACAATTAGATCAATATTTAATCTGGTATAATACTGAGTGTTCAGCTTTTCGGGTTTGCTTCGATATACATATACATTAGAAATATATTTTTTCTGATATAATATGTTTACATAGATGACAGTATTACAAACCTAAATATAGTCATTAATACTGATGATTAAAGTAGATCAATACCATTTGATGCACAGGGGCCTGCTAATTTGAGTCGGTCAATGATATAATCAGTTTTACAGGCTAATATTCTGTAACAATAAAACCCGGCTGGCTTGTGTTAAGTTGGGATACATATGATACAGAATCTTAACACTCAATTGAAATATCCCAGTCTTGCTCAGTAACAGGTAACCGATTGTATTTGTGTCAAATGTAGACTGAAGAATGAGTGATGAGTTAGTAAGTTAAAATGAAAAATATACAATTGTGGACTTATTTTCCACTTCTATCCATTACCCCTATAACAATGTTCCCCTTAGCCTTTGGTATCATTGAAGCTCATTATTATATTGTATGTAATATTGATATTATTAATTGGCAATAAAAAGTTTAGATACTTTTTATTCTCTCTTAGCTTTGAAGATATAGATGGAGATTTAGGAGTTGCCAGCATGGTCTTAGATGACACTGAAGTTCAGGAAACTGTCTCACCATACAATACTAATTTTGCTGAACCAGCACCTCCACAAGTATCTCCGCTAGCATTGGGACTCAGTGGGCAGATAATTGTGGTACTGATAATGAGTCCATTATTCCCCCTTGTGTTTAAAAAGACATATGCAGAGAAGGGTGTTCACTGTAGAACACAACATGTGACAATGTCATCAAGTGATTTATCAAATGATAATGTGTCAAACTTATACACAGGTTTGACACTTACTACATTTTTAACTCTTGTACAAGTTTTGCAAAATATTTATCCATTTAAATTCACAATGTCTGTTTCAGATCAAATTTGGTTGACATTGATGAAACTTAGACTTAATTTTTTATTTGCTGATCTTGGTCATATATTTGGTATTTCTGAAAGTCATGCTTCAAACATATTTAAATCTGGGTTACCTTTGCTTGCTGTTAAACTTAAAGATTTCATTATTTGGTTGCCTCGTGATACTATAAGAGCAGCTTTACCGTAATCATTTCTTAAGAATTATCCTAAAACCACTGTGATAATAGATTGTGCAGAAACATTTATGCAGCGTCCAAGAAATCTGAAAAGTAGAGGCGAGACATATAGCCATTATAAATCACATAACACTATAAAATACTTAGTTGGTATTGCTCCTAATGGACAGATTATGTTTATATCTAAAGGGTTTGGTGGAAGGGCGAGTGATAAGTTTATAGTTGAGAATTCTGGCTTCCTTAATAATCTTCCAGGTAATGAAGTAATGGCTGATCGTGGTTTCACCATCAATTACATGTTATTTCCTTGAGTTAAACATTCCTGCTTTTACAAAAGGAAAATATCAACTGTCTGAGGTAGATGTCACTCAAACGAGACGTATTGCAAATGTACGTATTCATGTTGAAAGGGCAATTAGACGTTTGAAGGTATTCAAAATATTAAGTGATGTTATTCCTGTATCATGTGCTAAAAAGGCTGATGACATTTTGATTGTATGTTCAGCTATTGTGAATGTAGGCAATGCTTTGATAAAAGATTCTGTAGACGGTGAGAATGATTCAGTCACAGCAGAATAAAATGTCTGATATATATGGTTTATTTACATGTTTGGTATTAAGGACAGCATATTCCTTTTCAAACAGTATATTACAAGAAAGTATATAGAATATATTGACTTAAAGCAGTTGGTTGATATAATTTTGTGTGAAATTTGGATATCAAGAACACAACTAAAACTTAAGTTTGAAACAGGAGTGTTTTTAATTACATGTAACTGATTCTTCTTCAAAAGCAAGCATTACCTTATTCAATACTTAAAATGTTACTTGATTGAGTCAACATTAAGAGTGTTTAAAAAAACCAGTACCTAACTACCTTTTAATTATCAAATGTCCTTATGTAATGACCTTCGAATCCTGTTTCTGAAATTGATCACTGATTCAAAATCAAAACCTTACTAATATCACAAACATATACAGGTAATTATACATGTAATGATTTTAAATACAAATTGCACACAAGTTAAGATGTAATCAATTTAATTACCATTTCTTTTCAAATGTAATTAATTGCAATTCCTAATTTATCGTGAGTTTTAATATCTATTGATCAATATATATCAAACTGAATACAATCAGTTTGTAATACATATCATTGTCGGACCAATTGTGAATAATAAACACAATAAAAAAATCATTGTGGAAGAGTCAAATTGCATCCCTTTATATAGGTAAACAATTAAGTACTTATACACAGTATATGATCACACCATTTTCAAGTGCTTGTCTTTCCTGGGATCAATTTAAGAAAATTACCCTGTTCTTTGAAATTCCCCCTATGTGCTTCAAAATCTCCCTATTTCAACAAGAAAACTGGTTTTCCTTCAAAATATTTCCCTTTATATGTTTTCTTTAAAGTTCAACAGTAAAAGTTCATAATACTGCATATACATGCGATTTCTTAACAATAACTTGAAACAAAATTTCAACAATTTTGAACACATGTATGTCGGACAAAACATTTATCTTTTACCTTCATGATACTAGAGCTTGAGCCTTGAATGAAAATTTTAATTCTCCCTAAATCTGAAAAAGGGTGGTAGATTCCCCTAAAACCTAGATTGATCCCTGCTGCCTCACAAAAATTGGTACAATAAAGTGAAAAAAAATCGATATGCAGTTTGGACAGACAAAATTTAATCTAATTGGGACCCGATAATTAGAAACATGAATTGTATGCTATATATATCATATACCAGTCAGTGGCAGTTGTAAGTTAACTTAAACATTTACAATCTGTTTAATCCATATGATTTATGATTCAGTTTGGAAATTTCTTTTTAAATTTATACCACCTTTTTATTATGACAATGCATCAGTATCTTGGAGTTACCTCCCTTACTCCGTATGTTGATTTATATGTATGTAACATGTAGTACACACGTGCTCTACATCCGGGCGAGGAGACCCGAATAAACATGGCGAACTCACTGACGGTGTTTGCGTTGAGCTCTGAAGATTAATGCTAATCGAAACTGACCACAAGCCCCTGATTCCTATCGGTCAAAAGTCATTACATGCAGCTCCCCCACGTCTACAGCGCATGCTCCTCAGAGTACAGAAGTACGACCTAGACTTAGTGTATGTACCCGGATAACAGATACCCGTTGCCGACACATCGTCACGCAATCCTTTCTGACACATACCCAAGTCTCTCAAAAGGTATGGACGCACATGTACATACCATACTCACCTCTATCCTTATCAGTGATAGAAAGCTAGAAAAGGTGCGAGATAGCACAAACGTCGATACACAGTTCCAAACACTCATAAACACTACACTCAATGGGTGGCCAGGGTTAAGGAGGGATTGCCCCCCTTCCATCCTAGAGTTCTGGAACCACAGAGACGAATTGTCCTATGTAGATGGTATAATACTCAAGGGTACGAAGGTTCTCATACCCAAATACTATATATTTTTTTAACAAACATGTGAATAGCGAAGATAAAATCAGATAAAATGGTTCATTTTAAAAGCATTCGCATTGTATGTGTAGATAATAAAAAATAAAAAGGGGGTTAAAATAATAAAAGAGATAACGAATAGATGATATAGAATATGCGATATATATATAACGTCAAAAATGATAAGTTGGGTTAAAAGACATCAGAGTCTATAAAATAGACCGATGTCTTTCAAATAGTTAAATAATGCCTTCGAATCCACGGAACTGAAAAGTGTTTTCATATCCGGGACTCGGAAGTAGTTATCACGAATGTGTTTAAAATCGGAACATTCTATTAAAAAAATATTCCACTGTAAATGGAGTGTCACATGCATGGCATGAAGGTATATCTTCTCGTTTTAAAAGGTACGAATGAGTAGGATATGAGTGCCCAGTGCGGGGCCGAGCGAGGACAACTTCCTCTCTACGATCTTTCCGACTGGGAATAGATGTTTTAAGTTTCGTTGTGTTGAGCTCTGAAGATTAATGCTAATCAGACATTAATACAGACAATACATTCTTTCTGTATTGCAATATATCGTAATAGACTTGAGGTGTACCAGTTTTGTCATTGTTACACCCCTGACATTCAGTTTGTATCGGTATTATCATTTAAGCTTAGTTGTAGCTGTGTATCATTGTGTGGTTTTAAATCATTGTACACCAAGCATTTTAATTGTAATCACACTTTTCATAAATTACTAAATACATATATTTTGAATGTGTTTGTTTACTTCAAGTCATTTTTGAAAGTAAAAGAGTGTGATATTAATAAAGCCAATCTTGAAAGATATGTTTGTTTGTTTGTTTGTTTATGTTTAACGGCCCATCGACGGCTGTGGTCATTTAGGGCCATGGTGATTTATTTATTTATTTTACTTTTTTAACAAACATGTGAATAGCGAAGATAAAATAAGATAAAATGGTTCATTTTAAAAGTATTCGCATTGTATGTGTAGATAATTAAAAATAATAAAAGGGGGTTAAAATAATAAAAGAGATAACGAATAGATGATATGGAATATGCGATATATATATAACGTCAAAAAGGATAAGGTGGGTTAAAAGACATCAGAGTCTATAAAATAGACCGATGTCTTTCAAATAGTTAAATAATGCCTTCGAATCCACGGAACTGAAAAGTGTTTTCATATCCGGGACTCGGAAGTAGTTATCACGAATGTGTTTAAAATCGGAACATTCTATTAAAAAATGCTCCACTGTAAATGGAGTGTCACATGCGTGGCATGAAGGTATATCTTCTCGTTTTAAAAGGTACGAATGAGTAGGATATGTGTGCCCAGTGCGGAGCCGAGCGAGGACAACTTCCTCTCTACGATCTTTCCGACTGGGAATAGATGTTTTAAGTTTCGGTTGTATCTTAAAAAGTTTGTTGTTGGTCTCCAGAGACCAGCGTTTCTGCCATTCATTTTGAATGGCTGTACGAATAGTAGGTTTAAAATCTGTGTATGGTAGTTTGATATTTGTTTGTTCGAGATTCAATGCATTTTTTGCTTCCCTGTCAGCAAATTCGTTGCCTTTTATTCCGACATGGCTCGGAATCCATAGTAAAGTTATTTTAGACTTTTTTAATATACGAGATATTCGAAGAGCAAGGTTTTGTACGATTGTGTTTTTAGGATCTCGTAACTGTAAACTCTGTAGGACAGATAGAGAGTCTGAACAAATAATTGCCTTTTTAATGCGGTGTTCATCGATATGGTCGAGGGCCAAACCAATGGCGCATGCTTCAGCAGAAAAGATGGAGGCGCCGTCTGGTAGTCGGACTGAAGTGCAAGTATTGGCAGTACAGCAGGCTGCTGCCACTTTCTCACCTTCTTTGGAGCCATCGGTGTAAAGTTGTGTATGAGAAGGGTAATTCGAAATGCATTCCCGAAAGGAGGATTTGTGTTCTTCGGGCATAACACTTGATTTCCCTCGCTCATGTAATGTAAAGTTAAAATCGGGGGTTTGAATGGTCCACGGAGGAACATCAGATATGTTAAATTCAGCTATGTCCGTCAATTTTATGTTGAGTTCTTGCAGGAAATTCAAAATTCGGATACCAAATGTTGGCAGAAGTTTTTGGTTTTGCGTAAATATGTTTTGGTATTTGGGGTTGAATACTTGGTTGAAAGCAGGATTTTTAGGGTTTGATTTTAATTGAGTTGCAAATTGTAATGAAAGTTTTATTCTTCTGTCATAAAGGGATGGTTCATTTGCTTCCACGTACAGGCTTTTTACAGGTGTTGTTCGAAAAGCTCCCAGGGCAAGACGTAGCCCTTGGTTATGGATTGGATCTAGCATCTGAAGGTACGAACTGCGCGCTGACCCGTATACCATAGAACCATAATCCAGTTTTGTTCGAATAAGTGATCTGTATAGGCGCAAAAGCATTTCACGATCCGCTCCCCAATCAGTATGAGAAAGGACTCGTATAATGTTTAACGCCTTGGAACACTTATCCTTCAGATACTTTATATGTGGTATGAAAGAGAGTTTCGAATCAAAAATGAGGCCGAGAAATTTAGTCTGTTCAACAACAGGAATTCTAGTGCCATCGAGTGTTAGATTTGGGTCATTGTGTGCTTTTCGTTTTTGACAGAAATGCATGCACACAGTTTTGGATTTAGAGAATTTGAAGCCGTTTTCGTCTGCCCAATTTTGTAGTTTGTTTAAACTCTGTTGAAGTTGTCGTTCTATCGTGTGCATGTTCTTAGATCTGTAACAGATCAAGAAGTCATCCACAAATAGCGACCCTTCTGTTGATTGACCAAGACATTTGACTATATCATTTATTTTAAGTCCAAACAGTGTGACTGATAGGATTCCACCCTGTGGGACTCCCATTTCCTGTTTAGACGTTTCAGAAAAAGTTGAACCAACACGGACTTTGAAGTGTCTATCTGATAGGTAATTAGATATAAAATTGGGAAGGTTTCCACGTACGCCAAGGTCGTGAAGATCTTTCATGATGCCATACTGCCATGTAGTATCATAGGCCTTCTCAAGATCGAAGAACACAGCGACAAGGTGTTCTTTCTTGGCGAAAGCCTCTCGAATGAACGTCTCTAATCTGATGAGATGGTCATTTGTCCCTCTTCTATTTCTAAAGCCACTTTGAAGAGGGGATATTATATCGTTGGCCTCAAGAAACCAAACCAGTCTAGTGTTTATCATTCGTTCCAAAGTTTTACATACACAACTAGTCAGAGAGATAGGACGATAGTTGTTTGGGTCAGTAGCATCCTTTCCCGGTTTTGGGATAGGTATAATTGTGGAGTTCTTCCACGAATCGGGAATCTTTCCGGAAGCGTAAACTTGGTTGAATATGTAAAGAAGGCATGTTAGTGAAGAGTCCGGTAAGTGCTTTAGAAATTGATATGGAATATCATCAGGACCTGAAGCAGTGTCCTGTGATTTTCTAAGCGAATCAACAAGTTCTGGTAGGGTAAATTGTTCATTATAACTTTCTTTGTTTGATGATTTGAAATTGAGCCGTTTCTTTTCTCTCTTTTTTTTCAAAGACTGGAATTTTTGGGAGTGGTTTAAAGGGGATGAGTTTTTAGCTATGTTTTTTGCAAATGCATCAGCAATTTCAGTTATAGACGAGAAAATTTTGTTTTTATTAATGAGGTGGGAGGATGTTGCCTTTTTCTTTTTCCCACTTATTTTCCGAATCATATCCCATACTTTTTTTGAGGACGTGTTTGATGATATCTTGGATACATATTCTCTCCAGCTGTTTCTTTTGTCAATTTTAATTGATCGCCGAGCCTTTGCCCGCCAAATTTTAAATTCACTGTAGTTTGAAGCAGTTGGGCAATTGAAGTAGCGTCTTAGAGCAGCTGCCCGATTACTGCGTGTTTTAAAAGATTCTTCAGATAAAAGGAACTTCGTAGGTTTTGGAGCGGATTTTGGAATTGTCTTTTGGGCAATAGAAGTGAGTGTTTCAGTAAAAGTTTTGATAGGGTCGTCGAGGTTAGTAAAATTGTCTATGGTTAGTTTTTCAATGCACATGTGTTGGAATTGGGCCCAATCTGCTTTGTGCATATTCCATCGAGGTAGAGGATCATCAAGAGGAGTCCCAATATTCTGAAGAAAAATTGGGAAGTGGTCACTCCCACAAAGATCATCATTTACCCTCCAGTCATAGTCAAGTAAAATGGATGGATGGCATAATGATAGATCAATGTGGGTACGAGAGCCTGTAGCAGGGTGTAAATAAGTAGGGGTATTGTTGTTAAAAAGGCACAAGTTGTTTTTATCTATAAATTCCTCAATACGTCTTCCTCTCTCGTCTGTGTTGGGAGAGCCCCACAGGCTATTATGACCATTAAAATCACCGAGGATTATGAATGGTGTTGGGAGCTGGGAGACGAGATTATTGAGTTGCTCACAAGTGAAAACAATACTCGGAGGGAGATAAATTGAACAGACGGTTATTTGTCTGTGTAATGTTGCACAGACAGCAACAGCCTGTAAATTTGTGTTTAACTTGATCATTCTGTGAGGAATATTTTTATGGACAGCTACCGCTGCGCCACCTGCTGCTCTGCTAACTACAGTTGGAATGTTAGTGTAGAGTGAGAAATTTCTAAGCGTGATTGGGTTTTTGAGCATGATTTCTTGTAGACAAAAAATGGCGGGTCTAAATTCTTTTGATAGATTCTGAAATTCTTCTATATTTGCCTTTAATCCGCGGATGTTCCATTGGATAATTGTATTATTTATCTTTTGCTATTTTGGCTGGATTTCGATGGAGTCGAAGCACGAAGCGCTGAGGCATTCGTCTCCATCTCATCATCGAAATCTAGTAGGACATTGAACCGGTTTGTCGGGTCCTCTGATCCTTTGCCAAAGGTGACATTCAGATCCGGTCCTTCAGATTTGCCCCTCGCTATTCTAATTTTTTTCCTAGGTCTGTTGGTAGGTGATGTTGCCTCTGGTCTCAGTTGGGATCGAGGAACAGATGTGAGTGAGCGAGATCGCTGCGAACGCACATGTGCCCTAGATGGGCCAACCTTTGAAGGGTTTTCTCCTGAAGTGGAAGGTGTTTTTGATGGTGGTGCTGGTTTTGATTGTGGTGCTGGTTTTGATTGTGGTGCAGGTTTTGATGAAGATGCTGGTTTTGATGAAGATGCTGGTTTTGATGGTGATGCTGCTTTTGACTGTTTGTTGTTTTTGGTTGGTTTTCGTATAGACGTGAAACGAGATGGGTCTCCCGTGAGGATTTTCAAGTTATCTTGGCCAGACATGTCTGGGACTTGTGAGCCCCAGGCAGGTATGTCTGCAGATACTTGAACTGAAGCATCCTTGACTGCGACACTGTCAACCGGCGACCGGACTTTCGTCACTTGTGCATATGAGGGAGCAGCCACGTCCGTGCTCTCCACTATCCTCCTAGCCTCGGGGAAGGAGACATTTCGGGTAAATTTGACCCGCAATATCTCTCTCTCGCGATTCCAGGCAGGACAGTCTCGAGACGAAGCAGCATGCTTTCCCTCACAATTAACACAACGCAGGTTGGCAATATCACAGTCGCTTTGGTCCTCATGACCTTCACGACCACAGTACTGGCAAACGGTCTTCCGCCTACATCTTTTTTCATGATGTCCGTACTTCTGGCAGTTACGGCATCTTAATGGATTAGGGATGTAGACGGAGACACTGCACCTTTGGTAACCAATCACTACGGCCGAAGGTAGTGATGGGGTAGCAAAGGTCAGTACAAATGTGTCTGTTGGAACCAACTTGTTGTTCTTCTTGGACAAAATCCGTCGCACCTCAGAGACTGGGATCTCCTCCTCCTGGAAGTACTCCAGTATGGCGGCATCAGCGTCATTACGCAGGGCGGGGCATCTGATTACCCCCTTGCTGCTGTTTAGTGATGGATGTGCTTTCACTATAACACTGATACCTCCAAAACTGGTGGTACCCAGTAGGTTAATCGCCTGTTGTTTGTGAAAGATATGTAATTGTTTTGTTTGCTGTTCTTAAATATTTACTGACAAGATTTTATATATTGAGCACACAGTCTCGGCCTACCAGAATGAAAGTCATCAACATTCCTAGGCAAGAATTTAGTGAAATAAAAGTTCTTTAGTCTTGCAATAGATCTTTAACAGAAATCAGGATCATATGTCACATTTACAGTTACATTATCTGAAGTTGACCACAAAATAAATTTACAAAGTTTCAATCCAGTTACATACATTGTTAATTGTACTTGGAGGTAATATCCCCTGGGTCCATTTGGTTTTAACACATACATATCGGCTTCTTTAACAATATCATACTTTCCAGAAGTTAACAAAGTGTCTAAAGACATATCTTTAAGAAATGGACATTTGATTTCCAACAAGTGGTCACAAGGAGTTTGGATAATTCCATCGGGCGATACACCGAGCCATGGTTCACTTTGGGATATAACTGTTCCTGCATCTGATATGATGTCCCCATCATTCCTCAGCTGCTGTTCAGCTTTAACCTCTCCGCCCTGTCTGTGTCTAGTGTAGATATTGCCTCTAAAGGTAGGCTAAACATGTTCTCTTATAAACTGTTTGGATTTGTTGTTTCCCGAATTGGTACCTTATGTGATGAACTGCCAGTAATTCTCAGTTTTCTGCTATCATGCAACAGCTCCGATTGGGATTTAGAAACAGTGTTGTGTGTCACAGATGATATCTGATGAGTTGTGAGCTTCACATATTTGTTGTAAAAGTGTGCACACCTTTCACAGGACAAATCAACATCATGGTCAGAATGAAGAAGTGAAGCACATATAGAAATATTGGTGATGTCAACACTTGCAGATTTCTTGATAAGTGAATCCTTGATGTAAAATAAAGGCATTAATGTTGAACTATCAATAAACTTTTGAAACTCTGAATGACTTGAGAAGGTTTGATAAGAAGGAGTATAGTTTACTTCCTCGTCGATGTCATCTTCGTCCGTCTTATTACGTTTTTGTTTGGAGAAATCCATGTCTGCAACAGGACCTGGCTCAATGTTCTTTGTCGTTCCTTTATTCCACCTAGCCTGAACATATGTGCAACTCTTACCAGTAAGTCCTGTTTTGACAGCATGTTCCACTTTCCACAACAACGCACCTACATGACTACAAGTCTTACTTACACCTGCCATACACGAACAGCCCCCTGTGCTGATTGTACCGTTACTGTCGCAAACAATCCACGTATGGTGGTACTCATTGTTCATTCTCCTACATTACATTTCATACCAATGCCGTCAACAGTAACATGGTGTAAAATCTTATCAACAGCACCAATCTTAAAGTAGTTGAAACTGTCCATAGACTTGAAATTCCGCATCTCTTCTCCGTCACATGATCGACTCAAAACTAAATAGTTGTAAATATCGCCATACTCGATCTCCGGCCACTCGCGCATGTCATCGACTCGTTTGATTTAACATCCTTTGATGTGATGGATTTTGCAACAGCCTCTATCATTGAATTCATCATTATCAACTTTACACATGTGATTATAAATTCAGTGAAGTTCCAGTGAATTTTATAGAAATATCAATGCTACCTTGTTTTGCTTTTTGAATTGCCCGCCTTTATGACTATGATCACTTCTGTAATGGCGGCGCGATGTTAGCGGCACCTAGCGAGTATAATAATTACCACGGGCGACGACTGAAAAAAGAGTCGTGTATAGGGTATGAAAAAATTACCAAGTCTGGTTAACCAGGATTTGCAGAACTGTACTCAGGTGACTGTTAAGGCATATATAGGTAATATGAAAAAATTACCAAGTCTGGTTAACCAGGATTTGCAGAACTGTACTCAGGTGACTGTTAAGGCATATATAGGCCTCTTAGTGATATATATGTAACTTTTTCTTTTGGTGTAAGATGATTGAAACTGTCCGGTATGGAAGGAGCATGAGGAATACTACATGTATACACTTATTGTTGTTGTAGATGTATTATAAAAGAGCTCCAGAAAGCCAAAATTGTTGCTGTCACTTCCATGATAGGCATGGCAAGCATGTAGTTGGAGCATGGGACCACAACTATTCATCAACGGGCAGGGATATTAGACACACCCATGATGTTGATGATACTATTTAATAGTGATGACAGATTCCTGGCAGCAAAGACTGGAATCCTGAATGCCATTACCCGTGTCATTGATGTCGAAGACTGTGTTTGAGATGGTGGAGTTTGTGTGTCGTTATGTTTGGGGAAATACATCAGTATTTGGAAGATTGCAGGTAATTATAAACAAGAGGCCCAAGGGCCTTAACGGTCACCTGAGTTATATCATAGGTACTGGTAGCTTTATTTTATTGTTTTGATGTGATGTGGAAATCAGCATGTAAACGAAATGAAATACAATACCTGTAATGTCATCAAAGGATAAGAATTTTAAAATATTTGTAAATGTTCCCTTTGGGTCCCCACTCTAACCCCTGGGGATGGGGCAGGAATTCGAAGTTTACAATGTGATACCGTCATCCACCAAAGAGGATTCTGACCAAGTAAAAATAATTTCCAACAGAAAATTGTTAAAATATACCCAAAAGTATTGTTTCCATATATAAACTATAGTAAACTTTACCCCCTCCCCAAGGGATAACGGGATAGCTCGGGGGTCCTGAAATTTTCAATTTCAATTAAGCCCCTGATGATCTTTCCATCCATGCAGAGAAAATGACTGTAATACCTCTGAGTCTGGTGAAGAAGATTTATAAATATTGGCTAATTTTCCCTTCTGGGCCCCGCCCTGGCCCCTAGGGTTGGGGTAGGAATCCCAATTTTACAATTTTAAACCATCTTCCTCCTACAAGGATAATTCTCACCAAGTAAAAATAATTTCCAAAAGAAAATTGTCAAAATATACCCAAAATTGTTGTTTCCCTATATAAATTTTACCCCCTCCCAAGGGAGAACGGAGAGCTCGGGGGTCCTGCAATTTACAATTTAAATAAAGCCCCTGATGATCTTTCCATTCATGCAGAGAAAATGACTGTAATACCTCTTAGATTTTTTAAATATTGGTTAATTTCCCCTTTTGGGCCCAGCCCTGGCCACTAGGGTTGGGGTAGGAATCCCAATTTTACGATTTTGTAGCCTCATCTACCCAGGATGATTCTGACCAAGTTTGAAAAAATTCCATCCACTGGTTCTTGAGTAGAAGTTGATAACGTAAAAAGTTTACGCACGACGGACGACGACCGACGGAAAGTGATTGGAATAGGTCATTTCAGCAAAGCTCAGGTGACCTAAAAATTAGACAGTGTGTGGTCTGAACACAAATTCTTCATACTTGTTACTGTCTTTTCACAAGTCAGTTTCTCTGCCTCACTTTAGTTGCGTCACAGAGGGAAGGTGCTCCCAACAATTCTGCAGCCAACAACAACAATGCATGTACTGGAAGAACTATGATCTTTGTTGAAGTAAGAAACATAAAGGATATGTTTACGGCCAACAGTTTGCTTTGATACCAGAAAAAAGTGTCAGTAAGACAGTACTACATGTACTAATAGTTACTTTTTATATATAAATTTTACCAATAAAGTGATATAGTTTATATATGAATTTTCAGGTGATAGCAACAGGAGATTTTAAACAACTGCCTCTCGTGCCAAATAGAAGATTATCTAATGATGGATCACATTGCTTCCTCAGTGAATCATTTGCCAGGACATTTCCACACCACACCAATTTAAAAGAGGTTTGTATAATGATGTCTGAAGCATTCATACTTCTATATAGCTGTAAAATAATATCTTTCCATGCTCAACCTTTCGAAGGATATCCAAAAACTTTTCCATGGTAATGTTAATGATGCATTGCTAACTTTGGGTAGGCAGGTAGGTGGTTTGGGCTTACTACCAGTCATTGGCTTAATTAGTACAGAGCATGAGCTCGGCATGAAACATAGGCTTATGGTCTGGCATAATTTTATCTGCTTAAATCTTGGATATACAGATAAATTATGATTTGTAGGAAATGATATTATTTAACCGCTTCTTTCAGGTTGTCAGACAAAATGAGGAGGATTTGGTCCAAGCTATTAATCAGCTATGTGATGGAAGTCCTTTAAAGGAAACAGAGCAGCTCTTGCAAAGGCTGAACAGACCCATCCATAACCCAGTGAGCATGGTGAAGTTGTTTGGGACAAACTTTGATGCTGACTACGTCAATCATGAGATGCCCGACATTATGGAAGGCAATGATCGCATTTACATATGAAGGTAAAGGTTTATCCACTAAGCACTTTAATGCATTGTTCTCAGAACATTTTATGTAGTGGTCATTTCAATCCAGAAATAGACCCAATGATTATTTACAAGAATGAAGTGTCCTTGGCCCAAGGATCATTCAGACCTTATTGGAATGAAATGCCTTAATTCCAATGGTTTGGTTTGGTTTAATTTTGTTTAACGTCCTATATATAGATAAGGTCATTTAATGACGTGCCTCCATGTGTGTAGTGTATGTGTGCTTGCATATGTGTATGCATGAGACAGTGTATGGTTGTCCGCGCTATCTCACTGAAATGCCGCCCGGTCACATTATACTGACAACGGGTGAACCTGTTGTTGTCATTCCCCTTAATGCTGAACGTTAAGCAGGGAATAACAACTACCATTTTCAAGAACTTTGGTATGTCCTCTCACCCGACAGGTATTTAGAGGTAGAAAGAAAGATAAAATCTATGGGCGCAGCAGAATTATTTTGTTCCCTTTTGTGTCCCAAAATAGAGAACACTTAAGCAAATCCCCAACTCTGAAGAGGGTTCCCACATTGGAGATTTTGTTTGTTTGTTTGATTTTGTTTAACGTCCTATTAACAGCTAAGGTCATTTAAGGACCGCCTCCCCTGTGTGCAAGATTCATCATGCGTGTAGTGTATGTGTGTGTATTTTGGGAGGCTGCGATATGTTCGTGTGTGTCTCCTTGTGATAGCGCGGAACTTATGCCGACTATATAGTGCTACCTTACTGAAACATACTACCGAAGACACCCAGCAGGACGCCCCACCCAGTCACATTATACTGACAACGGGCGAACCATTCGTCCCACTCCTAATTTGCTGAGCGTTAAGCAGGAGTAGAAACTACCGTTTTTAATGACTTTGGTATGTCTCGGCCTAGGGACAGAACCCAAAGCCTTCCTCACTGGGGCGAACGCTCAACAAATGGTCAAAAGTGAGGCATTGTCAAAGGAGACATTAGGAAGAAGAAAGTTATTTAGAAAGGAGAAAGTTATTTAGAAAGGAGAGAAGAGATAAGGTCCCAAATTTAGTCGCCTCTTACGATCATGCAATTGGGGGCAGCAGGTACAATTCTTACGCCCTACCTGCAGGGTCATCCCACATTGGAGAAGAAGGTTTTTAAAAGGTTACCTCCATTTGGGCTATTTTGCCCCACCCCTCTGCCCCCAGGGAGACACAACCACCGGTTATACAAAATTGAGTCCCCATTGCCCAACATTTAGTTAAAATCCACTTAGCCGTATTGTTTATAGGACGCAGGTTGCGCCATGGTATAATGGCTAACACTACTAAACCATCACACCATTAAAAGTCCATTAAAATGGCCTAACCCCTTAAAATAAACCATTAATTCTCGTGTGAAATTTGTAATGGCCATTACTGATTGACCATTAAATTCAGAATTATCCCATAAAAAAGCCTTGAAAATGACTTTTACAGTCATAAAATTATTAAAGAAAACATTTAATGGCCATTAATTCTCGTTTCAATGACAATAATGGGCATTAAGTAATGTATTTAATGGCCATGAACAGATATCATTTTTTCATGGGCATTATTTTGTTGGGGGGTACAGTATTTTCTTTTTGGAGGAAGGTAATGGCCATTAATTCTTAATATTAAGATTTTCTTCTCATTTAATGGCCATGAATGTGAAGATTTTTCACATGCATGGTCACTATTTTTTTTAATCATTGACAACGATTTTAATGGCCATTTAACCTGCAGCATTACGATTTTAATGGCCATTAAACCTGCAGCAACATTGTATTACATTTTCACCAGTGAAATATAAGAAATTATCAATTCGATAAAAACTCGAATTTTCATTGTAGTGCAGATATATACAGAAAGATATTTTGACAAGTAAGGATATATTAGGACTTCTTTTTGTAAAGGTTAATTGTAATTATTATATCCCTGCAGTGCAACCTAATTTGGAAATAAAGACTGAACAAAGACTGAATCTTTTCTTCCATTGTTTATAATTTTTATATTGTTATTGAATAATATAATGCATCATGTAATGCATAAATTGTAATGCATAATATGCATAGCTTTTATTGCAGTGAGTTGAGGGCACTATGGTGTCATAGTGTTGTGGAAGGATGGTAACAGTTCCAGAGCCGGAGGCGAGGGCTCTATTATATATATATCTTCCTGAGACAACACTATGCCACAATATATAGTGCCCTCAACACTGCAATCAGAATGGTAAGTACATATTGTACATCACATGACACTAAGGATTCTATCATCTACGTATACGGTAGCAAAAACATTGGCGTCAACAATACCACTCTGCATTTTCTTTGTTAGCGACACATTTAACGGGAAACTATGGATTCCGGAACAAGCGATAGTGCAGTGAGAAACAGCTCTTATAAGTTTCTGATAATGACCAGCAGTCATCGTAGATTTTAACATGTACATGTATAGGGTAAACATGGGTAGGTTCGGACAGTATAATAAGGCATCAAAACCGATTTTAAGGAAGGGTCTGTGTCCATCTTTTGCTTTTCATTATTTCACTTTCTTTTCCCTCTGTAGTTACATAACCAGATTGAGCCATCTGTGAAATCATGGCCTGTAACTAATGGTAATGACAATGAATTTGCATGGACATACTGATTTCTTACATGATTATCTGAGGAGATAAACCACAAACCACTCTCAACGTCATATTCTGTATCTTGGAACATTTCAACACATGCTACAGTGTCACTTTCATTTTTGTCATTAATATGTTCCATAAAATACTGTATCCTTCCAAAAGCTGCAAATTTGTTATTGATTAATTTGTGGCTAGGATTACCTCTGTCATTTTCTACACACACATAAGAGGAAACAGTTTTTCGATAGCCAGTATGTTGTTCAAATGACATATACAACAGTATTTCACCTTTCTGTTAAACTTTGAATGGTTGACATTAACAGACTTTGAAATTTTCCCCACAGTACAACTGTCTTTGGCACATTCATGTGTACATTGCTTGTGTACAACCCTCAATTTTCGTTGTCCTAAAGTTATTTTGTTTTTCTCAGAAATGCTTCTTTCTGATTCATGATTAGCACTTTCAACATCTTCAAGTTCTTGATATAAAGCTGATTCAAGATTGGAGTCCATGTCAATACGACCAGTGGATATCATAAACTGGCACCAGTCATACAGAAGGTAGGTTTCAATGGCACTAGCCTCCGGATGACACATATTAAGAGTTACTTTGCAAATCCAGCTAATGAATCTCCCAAACACATACATCCATGTCCCATAGACTGGACCGAATGCTCTAATTCCTTCTATGACATGATGTAATATGTGTGTTGTTATATTTTGTAAACCAATCGGAAAGTCTCGTTCCAAGCATGCAAGAGCAATATTCAGTTCCTCTTCAATCTTGTCCAGGTCATCAAAACACTGATTTTCACTGCACATACTTGCGAAACAATCCAGCAACATGAATAATGTCCTTCTTTGGTTTGTTCCCAGTAACTCCCTGAGGCAAAACTTCAATATTCCCTGAGATGCGAGTTGCTTCCAGTCATGCGATTTTAAACTAAACGTCTTTGAAAAGAAAGCTGCAGATACTAAACCAAATCCTTCTGGCAGAGTTAGTGATAACGCACGATGATTAGCCATCTTTATTTCTTCATCAGACAGAAAAAAAGGGAAATTCAGCTCTATCTGTTTCCTGTTGACTTTCATTTTCGACTTCATTTGCAGATTGTCCAGTTGACTTTCGCTTTCTCTTCTTGGCTTAAGTTTTTGATGACTGATTATGTTAATCCAGTGGGGTACCAGTAAAATTTGAAAAACGTTCATAGTGTTGCTCAGCACTTGCTAACCTCTCTTTGTTCACATTTTTACGGCTAATACGATGAATTATGTTCTGTATTACATCTTTGATGGTGTGACATGCATCAGGAACACATTCCTCTGGTCTGTTGTGATCCGTTAGTTTTTGTAAAGGGTATTTGCCTTTGCATCCAGTTGCCTTTGATACAGCTTTTGCTTGGGTTTTATTTTGAGCACTTTCAAATGCTTCTCTATATTCCTTCTCCTTCTCAATCGAACGTAGCTCAGGCTTGCAAGTGTTATCTACTTTCTTTTCACAAAAGTTTGTGACATCAAATCTGATAGGATTGTCTTTCTGTAAATATGACCGATTACTCAGGTAAACAACCTTCTGCAATTGAGCACAGTGAAAACCGTTCACATTACACCAATGACATCCGAGTAAGCTTCCACTGCCATGTTGGTGGAATAGCTTTGATAATCCTGGATAGTCCAACACATAAAGTAATAGCTTTAACTTGACATCCACTGGAGCTTTACTGTAAGCAGAATACATTGTGCAACCAGTTAGGGAGAGTAATTCGTCTACAAGTATTTCCACATAAGCATCAATATTGGAATCAGAATGGTTTTTCTTCCCCTTGATGATTCCTACCAGCATGATATTCTTGAAGCAGTTCCGCACTTGTCGTGGCAGGTTCAAAATTGTCATCATCATTGGGGTCATGGAATAAATTACACCAATGTTATGATACGGATTAACTCCGTCAACCTCAAGTGCAAAAGATAGTCCCAATTTATCACCTCTGAAGTAGCCACTTTCTGCATATACTTCCTTCCACTTATCCCACATTTGGTTGTTTTTCTGAAGCACTTCATTTGTTGAACCTGGATGGCTTTGAACTATTTTGCATAAATTTTCCTCCCTATAGATCCGAGCTAACCTTTGTCCAATAGGAATATAATGAAATGTTCTTCTAGGTATTTTGTTCTTTTCATTCTTGTACCTATTTTCAGAACAGGTAGGACACATTGTAAGGTGTGCATATTTGTATTTGTCACTGTTTCTGTACATGATGCAATCATTTGGACAGACATGGAAAGTAACTTTATCTATAGTGTAATCCTTTACCATTGCTGTCGCCTCACGATATGAAGATGGAAGATACTCACAATTTGACACAAGCCTCTTTTGTACTTTTAACATATTACTAAATGCTTCCTTACTCATACCCGGATGTGATGTAAAAACACTCAAATTCATAGCAATCCACTGTAAAACAGTCAGGTCATATCCAGGTATCTGTTTCATAGCTACTCCAGAAGTATACAAGCTACTGTCATCAGAGAAATACCATTTCAATAATGGCTTTCTGAACATGAATCCATGAATGTTTGGTTTCTTCATACCCATCACTGCTTTCAGGCGTTTCAGGGTCAGAGTATGAATCTGTCAAGTCCTCATTTTCAGAGGATTCTGAATTTGATTCCAAGGTATATGTAGTTTTTCTGGAATGTGACATCTGTACTTCCATATCACTGAAAAATAATTTTTAAAAATTAGTTTGAACTTAAATGGTTTAGATAATCTAAATATGGGCACAGGCATAATTTATATATCCATATCTTAAATGTTATCAATGACGACTTTAAAGTAATATTCACCATACTAAAATTATTTCATTTTCCCATGACGACTGGTTACCAGTATATATATCCAATACCGTAGTAATTTTAATAAGTCCATGATATTTAGTATCATTCCATATTTGATAACTTACATCCAATCGATGTACAATATAATGTGTGTAATTATATTTGTCATGAATACTTCACTATTGAAAGTTTGATGATAAAACATGGCAAAACTGGCAGTGTTGTTTCGCAAGAAAAACAATTAATTTGTCGGTTCCATGGCAGCCCACGCTCACGATAAATAAAATTTCCCTCTTCTTTTTTTTCTTCTTTATATTGTTTTTTTTTTTTTAAATGTAGAATACATTTATCATTAAGGGAATTTTTGTACCAAAACAGCTTTAAAGTGAAACTCACCTATCGTCACTATCAGAATGTGCAGCTTTGGCCTCCTCATAATCATTAAAACCATACGTTTCATGTTCAGCAGCTCTAGTACCAGAAGAGCTGGAATAAAATAATACAATAAAAGTTAATATATTTCATCAATTCACATTATCACAATAGATGGATATCATTATGTGGTCATCAAATTATTCAGAGCAAGCCAACGTAGACAGTTATATGATGAGTTATTGTAAGGGAAATTATCGTGATTTTGTAAAAAATAAATTGCATTTGAAATGCTTTTACTTTCCTTTTGTATCATTATGTTTACAGTATGTTTATATGTCATTCATGTATGTACATATGTCTGAGTGTACATCTTTGTATTTATATACTGTATTAAATATTTACATACTGTCTGTTGTTCAGATTTGCATTACGATTTTGTATTTAAATTTTATTTTATTGACAAAGAGTTTTATTCTATTACAATGATTTAGATTATCAGGTTGCGACAGTATTTTAAATAAAAAGGCAGATTAATATAACAGTGACGTTGTTTTACATGATACGAAATGACACAATTAAAAAAAATCAATCTTGGTTTCCACGAACACATGGCAGAAATATTTTTCGAGATACGTCGCTCTGTCACGCTTGCATTAATTGGCAACTTGTTAGATCGGTATTGTATTGTTTATGGATATATATATATAGATGTTATTCTTTGTAAAACTGCGATCGTGATCAACTGTCAATGCGAACACGTGAATGTTGCCTTTCTGCAAATTCTGGATGTGGGTGGCCCCCAACTTCGATATTGCAATCGCCCTCCTCCTCCGATTGGAATTCAGCGATTCCATATTTCCGCGTATGTTGTAATCTTAGATAACGTAATATGTTTGGTCCTTCTCCTTTACATAAATTGCAAGTGCATTGCCTAGACATTCATCATTTATTTCCTTCGTTGAGCTGCAGCTTCGTATATAAACACGTGTACGAAGTAGCTATAACGCTTGAACAGCGATGTGTATATAGTCCTCACAATCAAGCGCTTAAGTGACCCGACATCTTACACCTAAACTGGGCCGTTTTCGTTTAAACGGTCAAACCGGTTGAACCACTGTTGTTCGTTAATTAGATAAGGTCGGACCTGGTAATCTGATGCTGCTTTCAGGCGAGCCTTGACCAAGCTTTGCAAGGCCTGCATAAACATTTGCAGGTCCGCCAGGATTTATACCCGAAGTTGTTACATTTATAAACGGTCAAACCGGTTGTTCCGCATAAACGAACAGGTCCCTGGTTCTCTGTTGTCGATGACGTCACATGGACAAGTCGGACACCGCGCGAAAAAAACAGAACGATGGAGAGCAGCAGCAGACTTTTCACGCTATTCACTGGTAAGATATTTCCGTACATTTTTTGATGTAATAATTGCCAATCTATATCTAAATGTTTTTCTCATAGTCATATGTCTCTGACCTGTAGAACCAAAACGGACTTGGAAATCTTTGAAATGTTATATCTTATCATAATTTCGGTTAAAATTAACGGCGTTGGTAATATGTTCATGCAATAGAAACAGATTAATATTATATATGGGCCATACATACTCTGTGATAACATCAAGAAAGCTTTATAAAGGGTTAGTCGAGTTTGTTTGTTTATGTTTAACGGCCCATCGACGGCTGTGGTCATTTAGGGCCATGGTGTTTTTTTTTTTTGTTTTTTTTTTACTTTTTTAACAAACATGTGAATAGCGAAGATAAAATCAGATAAAATGGTTCATTTTAAAATTATTAGCATTGTATGTGTAGATAATAAAAAATAATAAAAGGGGGTTAAAATAATAAAAGAGATAACGAATAGATGATATGGAATATGCGATATATATATATAACGTCAAAAATGATAAGGTGGGTTAAAAGACATCAGAGTCTATAAAATATTAGTCGAGGTGTGCACGTTCTGCATTACAAATGGTTTTGAGATGTTCCCCAAATTTGCTATTCTAGGTGTCCGTTTCCTCGCTCGGTCTACCTCAAAAGGAGAAAGGTCTATTAGCGCGGATCAACGACCATAATCCTGAAAGACCAATGATTCATTTCACATGATGTTGTCTCTAATTTTTTCAACACACCCATTGACGATGCACTTAAAATCAATCGGAAACGCTTTGAACAAGACAAAAGCTGGTGTTAGAACACAAAACTCCAGATTCAGGACATCATAGATTTTGTGCTGACACTTTTCAAATTTTACTTTCCTAGACAATATATATGAGTAACGCATTGGCGCTGCTATGGGTAGTCCAGTGTCTCTTTTTGAAATCAATTTTGATTTTACAGACAGAGGTTACTATCAGCCGCCAATGCATATGCTTGGAAATGGTGCCTTTCAACCTTGCTATGTGCTCAGTACCAGCACCAACAACACCAGCTCAACAAATGGATCAAGACAGACTTTCTTATTGTCCGATGCCGGCATGAGGTGCTGGGATAGTGTTCCGGGGTCCACGGATTCAAAATTCATGCCTTCGCCATACGCTTCCACACTCCATTCTGTAATTTACAAACATTGCTTGACCTGCTTTTCGTATGACAATTAAAACAATATGTGGTTGACGAAATTCAAACCGACAATTCATTTTTTTTGATTGATAAACAAGTCTTGGAGGAGTTGAGAAGGAAGAAAGGGAATTTGCACTAAATCATTTTGATGCCTATGACCAACACAGACACTGTCGATGCAGACTTCGCTGATTACATAATTGATGACAGTTTTGAATTGAGTGACTCAGCAAATACTAGTATCTTGAACATTATCACAGACTTTATCATGGCAAACGATGAATCAAGAGTTACCTGACCCTGAGACAGCTGTGCCATCTGACCCCGAGACATCTGTGCCACCTGCACATGAGACGGGCAACATACCTTCCCATGAAGCGTCCAAGACATCTATCTTACAGACTGCCAGTCTGCAGAAGAGGTAATATTTTATACTCATATACACATATTTGTTTTATTGTGGGCACATTTTTGATATATAACAATAATACAAAAGCGATGTTTAGCCTTTTATAGGCATGCTAATAATATTGATCTAATACAAATTGACATTGTAGGTTAGATGCAAAAGACTAAAATACATCATGACTAATTAACTAACACCATTTGTACATGTAGCAAGCACAAACAATCAGAAACAAAACTGTTCCAATTAATGCAATGAAAAACAGTTTGGTTTTATAACTGCCTGCAGGTATAAAACTGGAGACCATATTATGGTCAAACATGGACAGTCGTTCTTTCCGGCAGTTGTAAGTGTTGAAAAGTGCTTAACTGTTAATTACTTCTTAGTATTAACAGTTACCAATGTTTACTTGTTAATGTTACCAGTTACCAATCTTTACTTCTTAGTATTAACAGTTACCAATCTTTACTTCTTAGTATTAACAGTTACCAATGTTTACTTGTTAATGTTACCAGTTACCGATGTTTACTTCTTCGTATTAACAGTTACCAATGTTTACTTATTAATGTTACCAGTTACCGATGTTTACTTCTTAGTATTAACAGTTACCAATGTTTACTTGTTAATGTTATCAGTTACCAATGTTTACTTCTTAGTATTAACAGTTACCAATGTTTACTTCTTAGTATTAACAGTTACTAATGTTTACTTGTTAATCTTACCAGTTACCGATGTTTACTTACCGGTATTAGTATTAACAGTTACCAAGGTTTATTTTTTTGCTAGGTAGTGTTATCATTTTTTTATTTGGTAGTTTTACCAGAAGATTATTCTAAACGGTTACAGAGGGTTGCTTGTTAACTAACACTAGTATGGTATTTTGAATCGATGAACAGGTTGTTGCATAAGTAACACTTGCAGAAGACAAAACAACATTAAATAGATGCACAAGTGAATTATGTTGAAAAGTAATCAGTCTTGAGATAGATCTATTTCTTACCATGGTTATGTCCCTTAAGATTACTGACTGTTTTTCTTTTTACAAAATAGAATATGCTTCAATATTGTATAAAACAATATTTTTTTGAAATACATTTAGGTTGACCATTGGTCATGGGTCAAGTTTTTTACGAAGGCGAAGAAGGGTTTTTGGGTTTTGAACTGCACACGGTCCTTGTAACTGATGTAGATGTCACACTTCAACCACCAGACTTGACGATGTGTGGAACAATCGTATTGTGACAGGATCTACTTTTTTGAGCCAAGAACGAAGAGAAAGGATAGACAACGCACTTTATATACTAATCGTTGGGAAAGTGATGCCTCCCAGCCTAGTTGAAAATGAACATTTTATCACTTTCTTAAAAGAATTGGATCCAAGGTATATATAGTCATGGTGAAGTTGAACCTAAATTGTTCTCTTTAGTCAGACCCAACAGCAGATAATTATGATATTATGTAAATTACAACAGCACAATAGTCTGCCAATAAACACATTCCATGTTTCATGTTAAGGAAAGTTCATTGTCTTGACTTTTATAAACTTGGTGGAATGAAACAGTAACATCCAATGATAATTTTCAGTACAGTTTGTATTTAGAATTAAGAATAATCTTAGAATGTATTCAAGCATCCTGAGAAGAAACATTTCAAACTGAAACGAAACAAGGTTACCGCGAGCGGTATATAATACGCCCGTCACACATTGAATGAGCAGTTGTTTGTATGATTGAAATATATGAAGTATTTGTGAGTAATTGATATTAAAAGAGAAATCATTCAACATAACTGGTAGATCAATGAGTGCAATACAACATCATGGAACGCATGCATCGCATTAATGAAACCAAGGGTAATAACTCCA
>NW_018408853.1:81869-86799 GCF_002113885.1 Mizuhopecten yessoensis | reverse complement strand
GAGAAACAAGGACTTCTCCTTAGCCAGGAGTTAGTAGGTCACAAGTTGATTGGGGATGTCCCAACGAGATGGAACTCAACTTTAGCAATGCTACAAAGACTTATCGAACAAACTCCTGCCCTCATGGCCGTCGCTACCGATGAACAAATAAATAAAAGTGCACGAACAACAATTAAAAACTGTCTCTACTCATTTGAAGAGACCGCATTAGCTGAAAAGATAGTATCTATTCTAGAGCCTTTCAAGAAAGCCACAGAGATAGTTTGCGCAGAGAAAACCCCAACAATAAACAAAGTGCTGCCTGTGGTTGTGAAATTATACAGAACTCTAAATGAAAATGAAGAAGACCCCCCCAGCAATTCGTACAATGAAAGCTACAATAAAAACACAAATGGAGTCAAGAACCGAAGCAGAAGAAGTTGCACTGGTTGGTTGTATTCTAAGCCCATATACAAAGGGTTTTGAGTTCCTCCCAGAAAAAAAGGAAGCAGCAGAAACATTGCTTCGAAAACTTGCCTCAGATGTCGAGATATCATTTACTGTGAAACAGGAACCAATTGAACAAGAACTTGAACCAGTCACAAAAGCTGATGTTGTACAGCCTGCTTTACCAACATTGGGGGACTATGAAATGACTGATGAATCTAATATTACCAGTACCAAATCTCAGACACCTGTAACTGAGGATGAGGTGACTGAACAAACTCAAGAAACAGAAATTAAAGAAAGTCACAGAAAAAAGTTAAAATCCAAAGATACAGAGGACTGGCTTGATGACGTTATCTGCACCGGTGAAGAAAAAAATGATACAGATGTAGTTCAAACAGAAATTTCAAGGTACCTTGGTACTGCAGTGGTGGATTCAGACCGTCAAAAGACAGTCCTTGAATGGTGGGAAGCAAATGCTATTTTTTTCCCAAGATTATCAGTGTTAGCAAGGAGGTTTTTGTGTTTACAGGCCTCTTCTGTACCCTCTGAACGTGTTTAGCTTGGCAGGCCAGTTGGTGTCAAAAAAGCGCAATCGTTTGAATCCAAATCATGTTGATTTGTTTATATTTTTGAATAAAAATATGAAGAATTTTTGGTGACTGTACATGTCATGTACATTAGAACATTACTTGGAAATGAATTGATTTTCCAGAACTGTATCATGTAGCTAAAGATAGTTATTTGCAAGGAGTTGTTTTGAGTAATTTTAAATGTGTTAGCTTTTCAAACTTTTACATGTATGGCTTGTATGTTGATTTGTGTTATTCAAATAATTTGGTCAAGAAGGCTGTCTAGTCAAGTAAATTTATAAATGTTTAGAACAAGAAATTTCAAGAAATATCTAGTTGAAAAAAATGTATTAAAGTAATGTCTACATTGTCTAGTCAAGAAGAAAATTGTTATGTCAAAAATGTCAAGAATTTTGAAGAACTGTCTAGTCAAGAAATGTTTAGTCAGTACTCAGTAGTTTAGTTACTGTGTATTAGCTCAATTAAGTTGTTTAATGTTTATTTATGCCAATAAGTACAACACGACAAAGGTGTAGGTATCAGTATGATGTATATTCATTGGTATATAGATGATATATTCATGTGATACATCAGATACAGCATTTAAACAATTCAACATACAAATAACATTTGGCTTGAAAACTAACTCAGCTGTTCCCCTTATACAAATTTTTTGAATCATTTACTGAAATTTGTTTGAGTCAGATGATGACTATCAATAAGTAGATTTATATCTTTCTGAGTTGTGGCCACCCTATTCTGGACCTGATCAGTGTGCGACAGTGTAAGGTGACCACCAGTATAGATGATTCAGCCGCTGCATGGCCCTCGCTCAGCTGGAGGGGGACTGATATACTGCCGTAATGCAAGTTACAGGAACTCTTCGAGAACACTACGTGACCCTCTCACAAATCCGGAAATCCACCCAGCAGTGAATTCCATCACAGTACATGAGACAGTACCGTGCAAATGTTTTGCAAGAACTTGTGAGATTTTTGTTATGTAACCTTGAGATGTGAATATCTCATGAATCGAATGATGAATTGATATATGAAATTATTTGAACTTGGGGAAAGATGTTATAAAACATCATAAGTCCAAAACTCAGATGTGAATGATGAATTTAGAAGAACAGCTGAGTGTCCCCAAGTCTATATATATATATATAAATGAAAATACAANGGTTGGAGAGGTGGGAGGCACTTTATTATAATTTGATGGTAAATCACCATTTTTATAGTATTCCTTTATTTATACTAAATATTTGATGGGTGGTTGGATTTCGGGAGGGAAAAAATGCCTCCCACCCTCCTCACATAGATGGTTTTGGAACAGTCCTAACAGGAGTATATAAGCACTAAGGTCCAATTGACAAAGTCAACATTTATAACCGAGGAAAGGTTCCAGATATAATGAAGAGGTAATTGTCACTTGAACCGCCAGGTCCCATTGGCACTATATGGTTGTCTGGCTAATGACTAATATGGCTTATGTGCCAAACCACCACCCTTTTAGCCATGTTACAAGCAAGTGAGCATGCTACAGAGGGGTGCTAATAGTCAAAAGGTACATAAAGCAAAGTTTGTTTGTTTGTTTGTTTGTTTGATTTTGTTTAACGTCCTATTAACAGCTAAGGTCATTTAAGGACGGCCTCCCCTGTGTGCAAGATGATGCATGCAAAGTGCAAAACATGCTGTTATGCAATCTAAACATGTATTAGACAAAATTTAATTACAACAAGAAGCCAAAAGGTTTGTTTTTAAGCATTCTCGCACAGAATTAACAGAGCAAAAGATATTTGTGGATACTTTGGAGACACATAAATGTTGATGTTTGTTTAATAGTTGCTTATTAAGCAAACAATTTATTCAACACGAGGAGATATGAACAGAAAGATAGGTCATTGCAGAGACCAATGTCTAGATATAAGTAATGAAAAGGAATGTAGATCTATGTAAGAAAAGGGGCAAGGACTTCTTGAGAGTTCTACATATGTTAACATTCTTTGTATTGTAGGATGTTACATTTTTGTACATGTACAAATTGCACTGGTATTCGTACATGTACCATTTGGCAATATTGAGTTGAGTAACGCATATTACCTTGGTGTCCAACAGACATAACTTTTAAGTGTTGTTTGGCTGCATGAGAAAGGTTTATCTTCATTTCCTGAAGAATTTTGCTTTATTTGAAATATCTAATTACAACTGGAAGTTGAAATTTAACATTAGATGCTTAAAACATGAAAACTTCTTTGAGGAAACTATGTAACATGCGTTACATGGTGTCTCTGGTAACATGCGTTACATTTTCAAAAAATTCATTTCTTTGTTATTAATAGAATTTTCTGGACAAGATTAGCATTGTATTACTTAATATTAACATTATCAGGGTCTTTTTAAGTTTGTTAACTTGCAACAGTATCATTCCTGCCTGAAGAAATAAAACTTTTCATTGCTGATCTGGCGACATATTTTACCGAGATTTCCAAACATGTTTTCATCCATATATTCATAATTTATGTTCCTTTTTTAATGAAAGAGTGTGGTCAGTTATCTATAGATGCTATGTTTTAAGCACATTGAACAGTAAATATTGTTCTATACAGTTTATTTTAAATAGAAAGGGACACCATGTAACAAGCGTTACTTCATCAAATCAATCTGAAAAATTGCTGCCACATTTGTTTTCACCAAATAGTTTATCTTCTCTTGATATGTATTGTGTAGTACAATGGTTATACTTTATTTCTAAAAGGATTCAGCTATGTTTTAAAGGCATTTGAAATTATATGCAAATGTCCCATTACAAGTCACCAGTATCGACTAGTCAGAATAATTATTAAAATTGTAACACCAGTGATACATGTATGCAAGTCGAAGAATTTTGTGGCTTAACAGGACTTTAAGTTAACCTTGATATTTTGCAATTTCAAAAATAGTAATTTAGAGGGACAAACACATCTCAAATTTATATCAAACATAAGAGTCAGAGTTAATATTTGTGAAACTAGTCTAAAATAACACATTTTTGAGGGTTTTTAGAAGGCTAGATAAATCTAATACCTAATTACACTTTTCTGAGCTGTTGTGAACATTTTATGATAAATCTATTCTTGTTTAACTAGCAGAGTTTAAGTCTGACTTTGACTATGCTAAAGAACTATATAGTTATCTAATCGTGCTTTAATGTTATTACATGACAGGCTGATGACAAATGAAGCACTGTCGGCTTACAGAATGAAGGGGAAAAAGGGGAAGAGGAAATTCCAGTCTCTAAATTTAGCCAAGGTGGTAAAAGGTATGTCATTACATTAAATTAGCTGTAAGAAAAGGTTATATTTACATTCTGTATGCTTAGACCCATTGATAAAAATTACATTCATAAATGCATAACACAGGTGTTCATAGAATCTCAGCACGTGGGAACTGATAGTAACCTGATCACACTGCGTAGTAATACACTACAAAAACTACTCACTCGGAACGACCGACCTAGATGCTTAATTCTTACATCTTAAAATATAATTGAACTGTGCTTGGTGAAATATCCACGTATTCACGTGTCCTGTGCTACAAATAAACATTGAATATGGAACTACATTTTGTTGTGTTATTGTTGTTGACGGTTGCTAAGATCTCTCACGATAGTGTCACATTTCCCCGCGAAAAAACACTGTTCTCGCCACTGCGTTGCACCCGTGTATAAGCAGGAACAAACCCTGTTTATTTGTTTTATTCGTTGTTATATCGATCCACTGAAAGGATTCGTCAATGTAAATATAAGGAATGATATTTATTTTTTCAACATTTATGAGGTCATAACAACAATGGGTTTTTGGACATATTTTACATGAATCGCTAACGCGATTCATTCAATATGTCCATAAACCCATTGTTGTTATGACCTCATAAATGTTGAAAAAATAAAAA
>NW_018408853.1:77444-81750 GCF_002113885.1 Mizuhopecten yessoensis | reverse complement strand
AAGTAAATTCGGTTGTTGATTTTGAATACACAAGCAATCCAAAGCACTTCATCATTACACAGAAGACATTCTTTTTTTGTAGAGTGGAGCATGGAAACGTCTGGGGAGCATGTCCCATTCAACAGTATACCCACAGAGGAATTGGCAAACAGATTGAGTGCATTCTACTGTGAAGCAAAACCCAAAAATGTGGAGAAGAGAGCTAAGCAAACGCCAGCACGACAGGCTGAGGAATATCACAAGAACACTTTGAAAAATATAAGGGGAGCTATAAATAGGCACATTCAGGATATCGGCCGCAATATTGACATGGTACGAGATGAAGAGTTTAAGGTAGCAAACAAAACTCGAAATGGGTTCCTGAAAAAGCAAATGAAGTCTGGGACATCTAGACCCACACAACATAAGAAAGTTATCGAGGCAGTTGATTTAAAAAAAATTGCAACCTACCTTGAAAGTGCTAAGATAAATCCGGTAATTCTCCGTCAAGCTGTATGGTACGCTTTGTCGATACACTTTGTAAGTCGTGGCACAGAGTTCCACCAACAGTTGAAACTTGATTCGTTCTCTTTCCTTAATGACGAGAATGGCGAGTTTGTACAGCTTACACATGAAACACAGCAAAAAAACTATCAGGGCGGATTGACGGGTTGCGAGGCTCCCACGGGGAAACGGATGTATGCATCCCCTGTTTCAAGTACGTGTCCGGTCAGTCTCCTTAGGATACTCATTGAAAAGACGGATCCCAGCGCTGAAAGCCTGTTCAATCATTACGATAGTAAGGCAAATGAATGCTCTCCGTTACGGTTTACTTCAAAACCGCTGGCCGCACGGACATTTCAAGGATTCATGTCGGAAATTTGCATCGCTGCCGGTGTAGACCGCCGTTACACAAACCACTGTCTCCGTGCCACTGCAATTCAACAAATGAATGATTGTAATTTCGAGGCAAGACACATTCTGTTCATGACAGGACACCGTAGCGAATCGTCAATTCGCTCATATAACAGATCATTCTCGGCCGCACAAAAACACTCGCTTTCAAACGCGCTGTCAGCCGTCACACAAGGGGAAACAGGTCAGACTGTGCCGGCCCGTGTCACACTCCCAGTCCACGTGTAGTTTGAATTCACGACCAAATCCTCTGTCAGTTGTACCATATCAGTCACTGGTACCAAATCACCTCCTCCAACAAGCAAGTTCAACTTCAGTAACATCAGGGTTTCTCTCACATTCCGTATTCCATGGGTGTAGTTTCAATTTCGGTTCCCAGCCAAATTAGACTGAATCGGCCCTTCGCTGTCATGTCATGTTGACCGCATCCCTGTAAATCCGTCCGCTGTCACTCCGCCCTGGTGTTTGTCTATATATCAGTATTGCTAATGTGTGCTTATCTAAAAAAAACAACTAATTATTGAATTGTGCTTTGTGAAATATCCACGTATTCACGTGTCCTGTGCTACAAATAAACATTGAATATGGAACTACATTTTGTTGCGTTATTGTTGTTGACGGTTGCTTTTTTTATATAGATTATAATGGTACAACTATTATGTGACGGGTATGGGTATTGCATAAAGAGAGATAACTCCGAATGTAGGGATGAGGATGCTAGGATGCGAGCGCATACCCGATTAGAATGTTCCTGAAATAAAATAAATATACGAGACGGTAACCTCTCCTTCCTGTTCATTTCAGGTAAGTTCCAGAGTTAAACTATGTGATATGTTTTCACATGTAGGAAGATTTGTTCACAAAGTGTTGGCTCACATTTTTGCCAAATAATGTTGTGTATTTTGGAATAATTCTTATGAAATATGAGATATAGGATCTGCAGGGTTGTGTTGGTGAAAACGGCATGGTCGGCCATTTTCCCCCGCCAAAACGTTGCAGTGCTACATTGTCATTATCTGATGATTTTTGGAGGTTTAATCGTTACTTAAATAGGTAAAAATGATTCAGAATATGTTTCGAGATGAAAGATGTCTATAACTTGGTATGAACTTGTGTGTTTACATTTTACGATCATATTGATGGAGGCATCAACTTGCCAAGTAATTTGTTATTACGAGTTATCTCCCTTTAGACGTTCGTCGAAATAGAGATTGTTATAGGATGTAAATTGAGCACAGTCTCGGATGTGTATTAATGGACAGGAATGCCACAAATTGGCATTACTCATTATGATAAGAGTAACCTAACCATTGATTGAAATTGTTAATACTTAATAGTTTATAGTATGATAGAGACTGATAGAAGGAATTCGATTATTTGACTGATACTTTGTCTTTACCATAGGTTGATACATGAACCGATAGTTTTCTTTGTTCCGTTTGTGATAAATTGGTAGCCTTGTGTTAGAGTTTAATGCAATTAATAATTGTTCAATAATTGTCATTTACAATATATCTGTAATAGATTGTTGATGTAGTAATGCTAATAGTTATAATTTAACTGACATGTGACATGTTTTATGTGAAAAGTGAGAAGTTTTGTCAATATGTGACTAACTATTTTTAGTCACATATTTGAAGTCACTATTGTAAGTGTATTATAGGACTGTCAAGTTATCCTATAGTCACATTTTGTTCAGGTTGGCTAGCCGTATAGATTTAGTCACTTATGTCAGTAAGTCACATCTCTAGTCACACTTAGTCACATCTCTTGTCACACTTAGTCACATTTTGTCATTTCTTTCAAATATATTTCCCTAGACAGATAAATTAAGCCAGTTAATTTGCTTTACTATCCTAAGCAAGTTTATAATGTAACAAAAGCCTGTACAATTTATTGTTTGTATGTTAGAATGTTCCTGAAATAAAATAAATATACGAGACGGTAACCTCTCCTTCCTGTTCATTTCAGCCGGCAGAATCCAAGAGTAAGACCAAGATCTCTCACGATAGTGTCACATTTCCCCGCGAAAAAAACACTGTTCTCGCCACTGCGTTGCACCCGTGTATAAGCAGGAACAAACCCTGTTTATTTGTTTTATTCGTTGTTATGTCGATCCACTGAAAGGATTCGTCAATGTAAATATAAGGAATGATTTTTATTTTTTTAACATTTATGAGGTCATAACAGCAATGGGCTTTTTGGACATATTTTACATGAATCGCTAACGCGATTCATTCAATATGTCCATAAACCCATTGTTGTTATGACCTCATAAATGTTGAAAAAATAAAAATCATTCCTTAAATGAATAATTTAAACTATTGGTTATGTTAAAAAACATCTACATATATAACCATGAAATATAATGTGCTTTGTATTTATGTATATGGGCCATTCTCAAAAATAGTCGAGATTTACGTCCTCTCCATTAAAGCTTTGTTTCTATGATTTGATCCCGCCACCAATACAATATATCAGTTGAAAAGTATCCTATAGTTATCATTTTACAAATACTACCATGTTTTGTTATTTTATTTGGTCAAAATATTGTCTTAAAATATATTTGAACTTGGTAAACACATAAATATAATGCTGTCCAATCGGTAGACGTGAAAGTTGAAGATTGGTTATATTCTGTTTCTTGTCAAAATACAATGAAAACTTTGTTGTAAATAATTGATATGATTAATGAAATGATAAAACAATGATTATTTATTGATTGTAAAGCAAATTATTAAAGTTATGATGTTTTTAAAGTCTGTCCCACAATTAAAGTTCTATCCTGTTACCACACCATATTTTCGTTCTGTTGATGCACTATGGTGTGAGTAGAGTACATTTTCCCATAATACATCACTTCCAACATCCTTTTCCTGATATGGAAGCCATGCTGAAAGTTGGTGGGATTTGAGATTCAAATAGAATCGACCGACATCAAAGGTAAGAGATGCATGTTTTATATTTACACTTCTATACTGTTTTGTCATTATTTCATAAAAATGGATGAACATCATTTAAAGTGTTGATCTCTTTCATAAAAGGTATACAATGACTTAATATATTTAACATTGCCTAACCTATTGGACACATGTAGAAATGAAAATGTATAATTTTATAAGGTTTTTTCCATCCTGTTATGATACATACTGTTACATGACAAATTGTAACAGGATAGAACAAAACTAGTAACAGGAATGGGTATATGAATGTTTATATCCATTTTTCATAGATTAAACAAATCATGAGTTTGGAGAGATAATATGTAAAATAAAATGAAAAGTTCAAGAATACTTCAGTCATCATTGCAGAATAAGTATTTTTGCAAATTATGTTGAAAATGGGAAATATGTTATAATTGGTAACAGAATGGATGTATTCTGGTAACAGGACTGAAAATCAAAGGTAACAG
>NW_018408853.1:72877-74737 GCF_002113885.1 Mizuhopecten yessoensis | reverse complement strand
TTTTTTTAGATTTTTAAGTGCAATTTTGCTTTCATAATATCAAAATGATTTTTACAATGATTTGTATGAAGTCTTCTGAATCGAGAAATGATGTATGAGCGTGATTTATGATATTTGCTTGTTCCATCCTGTTACCAAGTTCTGTCCTGTTACACAAATTCTGTTCTGTTACTGATATTAAAATATTAAAAAACAATGAATGTATGTTTTGAAATGCCTATATTTTAACAAAAGTTGAATTATTAAATGATGATGTAATTAGGAAGCATTGCTATTTTTCCACACGTTCAGTCAATTTTAAGTGAGAACATTGTGAAATATGAAATAGCAACAATCCTATCTCAGCTTACTTTATCCGTTGAATCACAAAGGATCTTTTCCCATATTTATACTTTTAAAACAATATTTTGCAAAGATCATTTGTAATATTAATATTTCATTAGAAAAAACTATCTTACTTTTTATTTTCTCTAGGAACAATATTTCAAAATGGTAACAGGACAGAACATTTTTTATTATTTGTGACATATTTTTTGCCATAATTTCCAAAATCATAATTTTTCAGAACTACTGGCTTATATATGTGTTTATTAATGTTCTTTTTATGTGTTTATGCAATAAAAAATGAATTTCCAACATCTTTGTTTCAGAGTTTTTCTTGATGCTAAACTCGACTATTTCTGATATTGACCCATATAAGGAAAATAAATATTATCATGCATTAAAAACATCTACATATATATTAAAGCATAACATATGAGCCTTGTTTTTTTTGTACATTATAAAAATAAAGAGGATCTTATATTCAAAATAATTTGTTATTGCAGAAGCTGTAATGAAGACTATGAAGTGTACAGAGTGTCAGGCAGGGCAAGGGGTTACCTGTGCATTAAAATATGCACCAGACAGAAGGGGTTGGGGTGGAAGGAAGTCAAGTGAATAAAGTATGAAATTAAAAAAAAACAGTCTTTGTTGTTTTATGTTTTCAAAAGCGTGGTTAGAATTAGCCATTTTCATTACACAATATTATATACAAGAGGTCATATTTTGAAACAATCTTGACGTTGACACAACGTCGGTACAATGTTGTAGTTTAAGTCACATCACAACGTTGGTACAACGTCAGAAAATGACGTCTAGAAAACTTTCACACACAACCAAACCACAACGTTAGGATCTGACTGGAATACAACGTTGTAGCAACGTTGTGTGCCCACTGGGTATATAGTGGCAATGCCATGCAAATGTAAATATTCTAATATATACGATTTACTCCCCCTTTACTGGTAGCATAACTCCGGTGGTTTTTTAAAGAAAAGACTACATCATTCGTCTAAGGTTTTTATTTACAATAAAATAGATTTGAAGGTGTTTTTGGGTAAATCGTCGTGCCCCATTTTTGCTGTCTCCATATTATTCATTTCTATTTCATAATTTCTTAATTTTATGATGACAAATTGGTTGTATTTACTTCATATATAGTTGGCTGCATAATCATCAAACTGATGGAGCCCTCGTATCAGAGACGTATAAAGCCAGAGATTGGAAACTACCTATAAGTCTTACCGGCGCGCACCCGAACCGGAAGTCTCGATAACACAAGCCGCCATATTGTATACAGGTGCTACGCTTCAGAAAAAACCGCTGTTATAGAAGACGGCTCGTGAAGCAAAAGGGACTCTAAAGACAACGTAAGTTTCTATTTTACTTCAAGGCATGTATTAATTAACATTTGTGTGTAATTTGTTTTTTAATTTTAATGAAAGATTCGGTGAAATTTGCGTATTTAGATAGTCAAGTAATCATGTAAACACAAACAACAGTACCTTTCTAAAACATCGTTATACGGTGTTTTTTTTT
>NW_018408853.1:10605-72007 GCF_002113885.1 Mizuhopecten yessoensis | reverse complement strand
GTGTTTAAGGAAGATACCATAGAGATTTTGGAACTCTACAAAGTGGAAAATAAGACCAGCATTAAACTTGCAATCCACATTGATAGGTCTTACCAGGCCTCAGTACATGTGCATAGGAAAAAACTTTCTTTTGATCATGATCTCTGGACCAGTCTTCCTTTACTGTTTGACACTTGTGCTAAACTACTACAATTGCTCAACAGATTACAGAAATTTGTTGTGTGTCTAGGAAACCCTGATGAAGAATTTCAAGACCTTACGCCAATCGGTTGTGCTATATCTTCGAGCAGTTCATCTGAAATTCATGCGTACAGAGAAGGTGACTTTTGTGCTCAGTTTGGCAATTTAGTGTACAATTCCTCAATCAGGTCAGTGGATTGTTCTTTGTTGGTGGACGGACGGAGATGTACTAAATGTGCTACCTACAGAAGGAGCTTGCGTGCCCGGAAACAGCGTCTAACTGACAAGACCGAACATATAAAGAAAGATCTTGTCCATAGTAACTACAAACACAAAGACATGAGTAGGCAAATGCTGATTTCAAAAATCAAGCAACAGCAATCTTGTTTGAAAAGTTTAGAGCATACCATCGACAAGCAAAAAAGAGACATTGATAAACAGATTCTGCAATCCGGCATTCTTGTACCAGACCATCAAAATCAGGAAATGACTGATTTGTTGAGTGTGTGTAGGGATGATATTGAGAAGTCATATCCAGATCCTAACTCATTACAACGACTCTTTTGGGAGCAACAACTGAAATTCGCAAAGTCTGGAAAAAATGGAATGCGGTGGCACCCAATGATTGTGAAATGGTGCTTATATTTGCGACACAAATCTTCAAAAGCGTATCATGTCTTGAGAGACTCTGGATTTGTGAATTTACCAAGTGCTCGAACTCTGTTTGACTATTCTCACTATACTACAAGTGCTTTAGGATTCCAGGGAGATGTGGTTAAAATGCTACAGGAGGAAGCTGCAAAGAAAGGGATGTATTCTAGTGATGAACCATATAAGTGCTATGTTGGAATTCTTTTTGATGAGATTAAAATCAAAGAGGACCTTGTTTATGATAAACATTCTGGAGAGCTTGTTGGATATTGTAACTTGGATAACATTGGCAACCAGATTCTTGAGCTAGAAAAAGTTTCAAATAATACAACAAGTGCAACAGCCAAATACATGCTTGTATTGATGGTTCGTGCTGTTTCAACAGACTTAAAGTTTCCTCTTGCCGGATTTGCAACCACCAGCATTACTGCAGATTTCTTATATCCAATTATATGGAAAGCTGTTGATGTTGCTGAGATGATCAATTTGAAAGTGCTGTTTTTGACATGTGATGGTGCATCGTCCAACCGAAAGTTTTTCGATATGCATAAAGTGACTGACGATCAAGTGCTAGTTTATTCAACTGTTCATCCACGAGACAAGAGTAGAAAAATATTTTTTATTTCTGATGTCCCTCATTTAATGAAGACCACCAGAAACTGTTTCAGCAACTCCTATTCCCACAAGAACACCCGAAAACTATGGAAAGACGGCAAAGACATATCATGGCTGCACATTTTGAAGTTGTATGAAGAACATTGTGAACTTTCAATTTACAACCCTTGTCCAAAACTGACACGTTCACATGTAGATATGACATCTTTTGGATGCATGAAAGTTAACCTGGCAGCACAAGTGCTAAGCAGTTCTGTAGCAAATGCATTGGAGGATTTGTATGACGATTCTGTGAGTGAAACTGTTGAATTCATTAGAAACTTTAACAAATTTTTTGATTGTTTGAATGTACGCAGTTTATATGAAGGAAGAAACAAAAGAAATCCTGATATGTTTCCTTATAAGGAGGTCACCGATCCTAGATTGGATTGGCTAAAAAATGACTTCTTTGAATATCTTGAAAACTGGAATGTATGCGTAGCCAACCGACCAGGACTCTTCACCCAGAAACAACGCAATGGAATGAAGCTAAGTAAGCAGACAATAGATGGTCTGAAAATCAGTGTTAATTCCATTACTGAATGTGTGAAAACTGTGCTAAATGCTGGTGCAAAGTTTGTTCTAACACACCATTTCAATCAGGACCCTATTGAACAGCACTTTGGACATTACCGTCACAGAGGAGGGAACAACACAAACCCCACAGTGTATGAGGTACGCAACATGATGACATCGATGAGAGCAATTGGTGCTCAGGCTCTGGTCCCAAGAACTGGGAATGTTCATTGTGGAAATAGAGAAAATGTGCAGCCACAGATAGACGATACAAAACTTCCTAAAAGGAGATCATGATAAGACTATGTGTTTTAGACTTTCTGCCAAGCCACACAAAAATTGCTATTGAATGTACATGTAGATGCTATCAAAAAGTTTTTATTTAGAAGTTTATAATTAAACCAATATCAAGGTCAGCAGAATATGAACTTGTAGAGTATGCATAATAGTGAAACCAGTCTTATTCAGCAGGTCAGATTAGGCAGGATGTCTGATTTATTGGGTCTTATATGTAGTTTGACCTATAGTGTAAGACAGCTCGATGTCAGTATCATGATACCATCATGACATGTACATTTGTGATCCAGCATACATACATGACTCTTGAGACTTCGATTTCTGTGGTTGTATTTAAATTTTTGCAAGTCTTGCATAAATTTTATATTCACTTGTCATGTTTTATACTTGTACATTGATTTTGTTTTCTTTTTCAAGTCTTCAATTTGAAAGGGTCATTTATTATTTGAGTAAAAAATCAACTCATCTGTAATTTTAATAATTGAAATTTATTCTAATGTTATATGTACTCTCTCTCTCTCTATATATATATAAACAAACATGACAGGTATATTGATTGAGATCCCAGAGTGAACATTCAATTTCTTGTACTATCGGTACGTATACCTGTACTAGAACTTCTCAAAATCAGTCTACAGGCTACATATAGCTGGGACATAGACATGAATGGTACACTATATATATAGCTACCTGTCACACGATACATGTATGTACACATTTTGTCAATGTTGTTGTGTATATGTACATTATATACTTTTATACATATGGCTTGGGATATGGATGCATGCGAGATACCATATCTAATTATAGACTGAATATAATATGTAAATAATGTACATTTAAATATGAAATATTTAAGGACCTACCATGATCTGCTACAATAATGAATTTATTCATTGCAATTGAGGCATTTAACATACATTTACATGGTAAATAAATCAGGGGTTTCAGTAAAGGTAAATATATTAATATATGATCATTGAGGTTAAGTTTTTGACCCCCCAAAATTATCTTTAACTTGTTATAGATTTGAATGACAATCTTCAAAATATGTTTTTATTGTATTAACTAGTGTTATATAATATATATATATATATTAATGTGCAAAATGAGACATTTTTTTTTTTTAAATTGCAGTATCATAATCTAGTAATTATGACATGAACTTCGCTGACCTATAGCAATGATATTTTATCCCCCTTCCTCCATGTACAGTCTATCTCTGTATATACTTTTAAGCTTGCTTTGTATGTACTTACAATGGTTTTTAAAATAAATTTGTTAAATTGTAGTTGGTGATTTTTTTATTTTGTTCATTAACTGTGGACTGTATATATACGTTGTACATTGTATGTATGTGTACATGATATGTACATATAAATAACTACCTAAACATGTATTATGTATTGGACATGAAATTTATTGAAACACATTGATAAAAGATACCTACATATATATTGCTTATTGCAACATTTTCTTAAAAAAATTCTTTCAATTATTATTATTCACTTAACAAATTATGTGCCAATTAATATTAGACTTATTAATTTAACTTTATGTCAGCGTATATACATATAAATCTATGGCTGTCAGAATAACTTCACATATAACTTTCAGCCATTTCATGATATAGTTTGTAGATAAATAAATTTACATATACAGACTATATTTGTTCTAATGACCAATATATATATCATCTCTTGTACATGTACATATAGCTTAAGTCTATACATATGTATGTACAAGTAAACAAGTTAACCTAGCGTTGTATACCATATTTTCAACATTGTATGCATGTTACATGCATTTTTCTTCAAATCGAAGATACAATTGAAACATAGTGTTGTATCACTAAAATTACTGATTTTACCAGTTTTGTTGTTTAGTCTTTTAGCCCCAAAATAGCAGATAAAATAACTTTTAATTCTTGTTTCCTCTTTTCATTGGCCAATAAGAACAGCAGAAAATAATCCATGCAACTAATTATAAGTGGCCTACAATTTTTTTGTCCATTGTGGAAGAAACCCACTTTAGTTTAATATCAACAAGACAAAGGTTTGAAAAATACCACAATTTAATGCACAGCTACTTTTTGGGGCTAAAAGACAAATCAACAAAGTGACATCAATCAGCTGCCACACAGCTCTACAAAAAAGTCGGTCTAAAGTTAGGTTTTCATTAAAGATTTCCTCCGACTCTTCTTGGATGATTTATCTTTGGCTCTCAAGGATTGTTGAGCAGCTCGTCTATTGCGCTCCACTCGTGCTACTGCAAAGCCTCTAATTCGCAGGAAGAGGGAGACTATATCCTCCATCACAAGCACATGCACTTTAGAGTCTGTAATGTCACCGTCATGTGAAAAAATGTCTTTCACATAATACTTTACCATAAACGACTCCATTACTTTTTCTTTCAGTTGAGCACAGTTCAAAGAATTGCAAGACAAATTATTTAAATCTACATTACAACGCACAACAGTTTCCAGTTCACGGACAAGCAAATAAAAGTTATCACTTGGAAATTTAAGTCCACCACGATCTTTCTTCCTTGTCCAATCTTTAACTTTATCCAAGAAAGTGCACCTGTCAGTCTTGCACTCTAGCTTGTCAACACACAATAACTTTGTATCTTTACATATAGATTTGATTTTAAAATAGCGCTTACGCAGTGCTCTAATAATATATCCAGAAATATAAAACAAAATGGATTGATCAGAATCTGAAAATTCAGATTGCTGATTTACAGATATATCTTTATAATACCCAACTTGTAAAGTTAATAATTGTTCCACAAGTCCTAAAAGTAACTGCTGAACAAAGTTGTTTATATCACAACCACTGCTATCACACGCTTGGCTGGTAAATAAATCCTGTAACTGTTTTTCGGTATTAACACAAACTCGAACACGGTGTAACTTGTTAAAAAATGACTCGCGGTCTTCAGCTAAACACAAATTAATATTAACTGTGAACAAGGAAGCAAATAAGTCTTGGAAATAAGATTTTATATTAGAGTTACTCTTCACAAAATTTGCAATTTCAACAACTGAAGGTGCAAATAAATTATTCAAACTATCACTCTCTATGACTTTTACACTTTCCTCGAAAGCAGTGGAAAAACTTGCTGAGAAGATATCTTTGTCAAGAAAATGTTTCCCTGTTGACTTCTTTAAAGATGGTGGAGTATCAGATGCTGATGCTGAAGCAGAATTCTTATCTTGTAGTCGATGATCACTTGCTGAAATAGAAGTATGCACACAAGTGTTGGTATGACTAATGTATTTTTTCCTCTACTATGTAATTCCCTCACTTTCTGGTAACAAGAAATCTTCATTTACATCTTCATTTTTTTCTATGAAAATTTATCAAATTAATGATGATCAAGACTACATTCAAAGATGGCAAAATATACTACATACAGGTACTGTATTTGTTAATTGATTATCATTAAACTCTATGATTTTTTCTTTAATTTGTAAGAGGAAGATACATTTCCTTGAAAAATCAGAACATGTAATGTTTCATTTACTCATTACAAAACCTTTTAACACTGAACCTTGAAAACCAAAAAATTGCCAATTATTAAATATTTACTTTTAAGGAGATAAGAAATATGATTTCAGTGACCTTCTATTTCAATATTTTGATCTTGACACTTTCTTATTTATTTAGTTGTTTAATTCTGAACAACATTGCATCAAATACTTATCACCTATTATATATTTAACAAGAGATGTGAAATATGTGTGTCCCTTATTTTATTTAGACATTTTGACTTTGGTACAGATTTATTTCAACTAAAAACAATAATAATTGCTTCATACCAATACTTATTAATGAATATTTTACTGTCTTTGAGATGAAATCAGTGATTGTTTTTTATCGAATATATCCTCTATTTATATAAATTGTTAGAACTGCAATTTAAATTATTAAATGGTTTAAATATATTTATACATGTCGAACTAAGTGCTTACTCGAACCTATATATTATATAAATACATGCAATATATGTATACATCTAAGCATAAAATGAGAGGCAACACTAATTTTGATAGCATTAGTTATAGTGTTTATCAGTTATATATTTAATTTGCATTCAGATCGTGCATAATTAACCAAAATTTCACTTTTTACAGACTAATCAGTATTAATAGGAATATAAAGACCTATATGAAATAGTCTTGCATTGTCTGATTATTTAATTTAAATCTTATAACTAAAAAAGCAATTTGATTGCATGAAGGCAGATTACAACAGTGAAATCCAGTTATATGTATAAAGGATAGCCTGAATCTTTTCAAGGTTAAATGTTAAAGAAAAAATAATAATAAAAAAGTCGTAAATGAATAACAAAATACTTATATACCTTTCAACTCTGTCTTATTATGTTGTTTTTTCGTATGACCACGGAAACCTGATATCGTTTTCAAATGTCTATTGCACACTGGACACACATATATTGTATCTTTCGAATTCGTAACAGTACTCTTAGCTTGACTTTGTGGGATTTTGGCTTTCTTGTGCTGAACTACCTCAAACTCACTATCACTGCTATTTCGATCGAGTCTCTCGTTGTCAGTATATTCTTCTAACAGAAAGTCTAAATCTATATCGTTATCCCACGATAAAAAATCTGAAGATGCCATTTACAAAATACATAATGCACTGCTGATTATTTTGCGATCTACTGTCGTGAAATAAAATCTATGGAATAAAAGTTATCTTTCAAAAGCTCTACACTTACCCAAATTATTGATGACATGTTGACACGACCTGACAAATACACAGGTAACACCTTGCACAGACCATCGTCGCCACGATTGTTGTGTATGGACATAATCGCTATCAAAACAAACACTCAGAAGCCGGTTCCGCCTTATCGCGCAACCGCAACTTAAGTCTCGCGACGTGTCTCGATAACAATAGGCTCAAGCGTGCGTTTACGAGATCTGCGCGAGTTGCCAATCTCTGTGTTATATACGTCTCTGCTCGTATCAAGAAGAAGAAGTTATACCTAGCAATTTCTTCCAAAATATACATAACTTTTGAAAATATATTTCATGTTGACGACTTGGGATTTTCACATGGTGGTATATTTAAAACAACAGACATATGAATGTTTTAGTCAACTGTATACTGAAGGAAAAGCAAGAAAAGTAAATACAAATTTCAATTTACCGTCCATGTGTGTTAAGTAATTGGAATGTCCCGTCCTGCGTTACGTCCATGTGTGTTATGTAATTGGAATTTCCCGTCCATGTGTGTTATGTAATTGACAACTTTATCTCCCCTAGAACAATTCTCTTCATTGTTTCGTCCGAAAATGTAAATGTGTATGAAGGACAACTCGCACAGCGTATACACCTATTCGTCCCGTAGCTATAACATCAAATTGACCTTCAAATCAATATCCTCCTTCCTTTCAACAGTAATGATCATTTCATACATATGAGACGAATGTTTGTTTAATGAAATAAACAGAGTAATGAGAATTTCGCGCAAGTTTGTTCCGGTCGAAACGGGTTACATAAAAAAATTCAGACATTTCGGGTTAAATGTTGGTCGATTCGGTAATCTTTACCAGAGCAGTTGAAGGAAATCGATATTGGTTGGACAAGACATTATAAGTTTATAATTTAACGTCATCACTACAGATGGCCGCTTGAAACAAAGAAATATCGGAATTGGAAAAAATATCCCATGTGGTGTAACTAGGGAAGTAGATCAGTACAAATATGTAGCGCGAATAATAGTCAACCAGAATGAGATATTTTTTTCCTTCAAATACGGAGAGGTCACTGCCCACTTCACTTCATGGCAGGTCGGGAACAGCGGCGGGTCCAAGAGGCTCAGACTGTTGCTAGTTTTGTAACTTGGCACACGAACTACAATGTTTCTGTACGTCGGAAATCCCCAATATCAAGAGTTCATGCTAGTACATTACATCTCGCGCATTCGGTTTACATTTTGTTATACCGAGGCGTGACTCGGTGTACATGTTCCAGCATGTAACATTGCATGCTCTCAGTTATAACAACGCAGAGACCCTTTACTATAATACCGATATTTGGTCTCCGGAGTTCCAGAATGTCCTGGCCCCCGGGGAACAGCGCTTCACTTCTCTCTTGTCTGGCTAACTGTTCATGATTACTTCATACAGAGCTTGAAGCTCGTTTGTGTACATATCTTTGTACTTTTCATTGTTTGACCGCAGCAAGGTCAAACACATTAACGTTTTTAAAATCACTAAGTTCTGGAATACTATCGGTCAAGTAGGCTCTGGACAAAGCATCCACGACTACCATATCCTGTCCCTTCCTTTAGACAATGTGAAGTTCATACCACTGAAGCTGAAACAGCATCTTCTTAAGGCGCATAGGGGCGGCCTGTAAGTGTTTTCGGTATATTGCTTCTAATGGTTTGCGGTTGTTGTATCTATATGTTGTATGCCATACATTTCTCGCCAAAGATAAAGCAATGACATTTTGTCTCGGTGTTTACAATAGATAACATCTTCCTGATCTGAGCATAAATAGTTTTGTTCACTGGCAGTAAGAGATCTAGACGAGTAGGCTACTACTCTATCATCCTGTATCAGAACAGTGCCTAAGCCATCCTTCGAGGCGTAATAATGTATCTCAACATCCTTATTTATTGACGTCTTAAACCACTAGAACTGGTGGTGTGCTTCAAAGCTCAATGCTAACTCGTATTCCCATACAAAGTAAGTGTCGTCCTACAGAAGTACTCGAATTTATCTGGCTCATATTCAGAGTGAACTTCGTGAGATACTGGCAAGACACGGAAACCTTGTTGCCTGTCCTCATCAGCTGGAACGACATAACGACTACAGCGGGCACTTTATCGGGGTCCTGACTTGCAACATCAGCACTGAATATGTGACCTGCATGACGCACATGGCACTCCATCAGTCCAACCTTGCTCCGACTCGCAGGCGCATTCACCGTTGGTACATGTAGTCTTGCCGTGCGTGGATTTATTCTACTTGCAGACGATTCTTTCTTATCACCCTGTAGATCTTCGTATTTGCAGATGGTTGTACATCAGTATTTTCCTCGTTTCGGTATCGAGCAATGATCCGTTTAAGTCGCTGACGACACGTCTTAATCAGTTTTAGTTGCTGGCGACACGTGTCATCTTAATTTCGCCATTTTCATCCATTTTCTAATCCTGGCGTCTGGGTTGTAGCCTAAAAAGTTTACATAGAAGTCGGTGGTATCCTTCGAGCAAGAGATTTCGGACAAACCGACGGCTAGATTGGCAAACCATAAGTGTGGTGTCACAAACAGTTCCTTGGACTCGAAGCATTACTTAACTATTTGAAAGACATTGTCTATAGACGGTCTTTTAACCCTCCTTACCCCATTGGCGTTATATATATTACATAGTCCATATCGTCTATTCGTTATCTCTTTTATTAGCTCACCTGGTTCAAAGGACCATAGTGAACTTATGCCGCATGCATCTTACACACAGGGGAGGCCGTCCTTAAATGACCTTAGCTGTTAATAGGACGTTAAACAAAATCAAACAAACAAACCGTGTCCATATCTGCCCCGCGTTGTTGCCGATTTGCCCAGGCCTCGCGCTTCATCAGACACCTTTCACAGACGTCTGTCCTCTTTCTATCGGACTACATTTATGATATTCGTTTTCTTTCTGTTCTTCATGTGACATGATTAACTCGCAAGTGGCGTAAGTGAGAGGTAGAGTTTCACTTATCCAGTCTGACCTCCTAAAAATAAAAGCAAGGCGATCTTTAATTTTCATTCCTGAAGAGTTCATTTACATAATTTTCATAACCTTTTTAAAAACAAAAGGTGGTCTGGGAAAACGCCTTGGGGATTGCTGGTGAGTGGATTGTATATGAGATTCTGCTATGCACAAACCTTTCTCGACCATTTCCTCGGTATAGGTTTAGGGATTGGGGTTAAATCCCTGTGCACTGGCCCAAGTGTTTGTTTCTGCTTTAAGTCGGCTACGAACTAACAGGTCTTGCAAACTTTTGTTTTTACAATAGGCTGTAACTAGTTTAGATTTGAACACTTCTGGTAACTTTGTTCTCAAGTCTACCTAATGTTTTCTTACATTGTGGCTCGCTGTTTGGGCTGTCCTATTGTAGGGAATGACAAAGGGGAGAATTTGGTTCGAAATGGCTTTTTCATTAATACCGTTAGGTTTTAGGATTTGAAGTTTGTTCATCCAAAATTGTTCTCTATCGTCTAATTGGGAACTCTCTTAATTGGAATTATGGAAACATCTTTTAGAGTGTGGTTTATTTGGTTAAACTGGTTTGAAACCGATTTGTCTTTGGCGTGTATTATGTCAAAGCAATGGCATGTGAATCTCTAAGAATTGGGCACGATAGTGAAAAAGTAACATGCTAACGGGAGCTGCTTGCGTAGAACCTCATGGAGGAGGATGGATAGATCATTTATGTTCCTGGCTGACCTATCATTTACACCAATGTTTAGAATGATAGGTTTTGGAAGATCCGGGTACTCATAATTACGAATAATTTCAATCAGATGCCTAATTTTGGCCCCCGGAAAAGATTTGATCTGGACACCGTGAGACACGGGAGAGGTTAGAGGCCCCATCAGGTTTTTTTAACGGCGGGGGGACGCCACGCCGATTTGTTTGAGGTGTTGGGGTGACCATTGAAGATAATAGGACGTTAAACAAAAACAAACAAAAAACCGGATGAACCTGTATCTTTTACTGTCTTGGTGACTTGTGCATATGATTGCGGAGGAGATTGAATGCGGATGAAAGGAGGCGGAGGTGTGTTTAGTCTTTTTAGGAGAGATAGATTGGACAGAGAGGGGTTTGTGAAGTTAAGAGGGAGTGCCAGGAGGTGATTGAGAAGTGGGAGAAGAGGCCCGCTTACGCTTAGAGGGCGTACTCGGGGTGTTAGTAGGAGAGAGGGTGAGGAAGCGGTTAGAGGTGAAGACAGGAGCTGGGTTAGGGTGAGGTTTAGTTATGCGGTTAGACCGACGACGGGTTAAAGGAATAGAGGAGTGCTCGGGGGAAGGGTTAAGGGGAGTGGGCAAAGTGATGTAGAGGGATGGTTAGAGATAGGCGGTTGAAAGGATGAGTTGGGGGGGGGGGGGGGGGGGGGGGGAGAGGGGGGGGCTGGTTCAGAGACAGACTGGTAAAAACTAGGTATGATGTTTTTGAATGCCGTGACCATACTTCCACGGAGTTTATGACGCCCATTCTAGAACAGCGGCCGAAAATGAGTTGACGCTTGATTTGGGAAATTGTGGGCTGTGATAATGCCTAACGTTTCCGAAATTTTAGTGCAGTAGTGTTGAACAAAGATTTGGGCTGTGGATCGAGCCCAATTCTTATGTATTTTGCGAAGTTGGTCAAAAACGACCTGGTTAGGTTGAGCAGGTTTAACGAATTTATGTAGGTTAAAAATCTGTGTCTGAAACCCCTTGGAAGGGGCGGCTTACACCTCTAAAACTGAGATATGATGTAGAGCCTGAATGATATGGTAAAAAAAAAATGTTTTTTATAAACGCCATGATATGTCTTAAAGGTGCAGACTGATAAAAAGGGGGGTTTGGAGAAAAAGAGGAAAATACTTCACACGTAAATGTTCTAAAAAAAAGGACAAAAAGACTGAAAATGTTAGTATTTTGGGGCTAGAAAAAAGGTTATTGTAGCACTGGAAAAAGCACAAATGAACAAATGGAGATAGTTTTGCGAAATAAGCACTTAATAAAAATTAAGTTTTTGGAAAAGATTAAATTTTAAACGAAAATGTGGTTTTCAAAAACGAGTAGGGTAACGAAAAAAACGTGGAAAGGAAGTATTAATTAGTAAGCATATATATCTTAAACAAATAGTCAATACAAAAAAGCGGAAGAAACTAATTACAAAATAATGCAATAAAAAACCTGAAACAAGAAGGTATTGGAAGGTGCCGTCTGTTGCCACTACTAGTTCTTCTTTAGGTGGCAGGTGTAGACGAACCCCTTTTCTGCCAGAATAGACGTGACGTAAGTCGTCTAGAGATTTCGGTTCCTTATTTGCTACAACTGAGTTGATTTCCGGGGCCACTTAAATCTACTGCTAATTTTTACTTGTCTGAGAGTTTTCAGATTGTCCCCTGTTTGGTATCATAAAGTGAACCGTCTAACAATTCAGTATCTGCCTTAAACCTTGCTACAAAAGCTTGCTCAAGTCCGTCCCATGTTTCATGCTCTGGTTCATTATCAAACCATTCTTTAGCATTTTTTTCAAGATGAAATGGAAATGCATGTTTCATGTTAGCTTCCACAAGTTCATAAAATCCACACCATGCCTGGAAATGACCTAACCAGGCTTCATAATTCTGTGTACCATCACCTGAGAATTTATCTAATGTAAAGGCACCCCCTGCCTGGCATGATATCAAACACATTTTGCATTTCGAATACGTCTGTTGAAGCAGCCGACTCTGCCTCGATGACGGAGATGTCGTTGTCTCCGGGACTGTAGGCCGAGTCCTGTCGATCTCTAGATTCTCGTTGTGGAGATGCTGCAGCATCCTCTAGATGTGGGTCTGGGAAAAACCTGTCCAAATATTCAATGGTCTGTTCTGTCGGAGGCTGCCGGCCGGAATGCACAGTCTGAATCAGCCTTAAATTAAATTTGGGACCTTATCTCTTCTCTCCTTTCTAAATAACTTTCTTCTTCCTAATGTCTCCCTTGACAATGCCTCACTTTTGGCCATTTGTTGAGCGTTCGCCCCTGTGAGGAAGGCTTTGGGTTCTGTCCCCTGGCCGAGACATACCAAAGTCTTTAAAAATGGTAGTTTATACTCCTGCTTAACGCTCAGCAAATTAGGAGTGGGACGACTGGTTCGCCCGTTGTCAGTATAATGTGACCGGGTGGGGCGTCCTGCTGGGTGTCTTCGGCAGAATGTTTCAGTGAGGTAGCACTATAAAGTAGGCATCAGTTTCGCGCTATCACAAGGAGACAAACACGAACATATCGCAGCCTCCCAATATACACACACATACACTACACGCATGCATCTTGCACCCAGGGGAGGCCGTCCTTAAATGACCTTAGCTGTTAATAGGACGTTAAACAAAATCAAAATCAAACCTTTCCACTGAACGCTGGTCCATACGCTTATAAAGTGGAATGAAGTGACTTTAGGCATGTTTGTTTTTGTTTTTCTCCACCATCTATCGGGCTAGATTTAAGATATTTGTTTTCTTTCTGCTCTTGCTGTGAGATGATTAACTCGTAAGTGAAAGGTAGATTTTCATTTATCCAGTCTGACCTCCTTAAAATAAAAGCAAGGCGATCTTTAGTGTTTCATTCCCAAAGTATTGATTTAAATAATCAAATATTTCATAATGGACTGACTGCTATATAATCTGAAAATAATTCTTAAAATGTCTCCTTTACCCGAATTTTAGAAACATTCAATGGTTTTAATACAGTTCATCAAGGCATACATGTAGTAAAAACGTAATTATTTTCCTTGGCCGATAACACAGGCACATCCAACGTTGGTACATGTAGTACTGCCGTGCATGGATTTATTCTACTTGCAGACATTTTTTTCTTATCACCTTGTAGATTTGTGTATTTGCAGATGGTTGTACATCAGTATTTTCCTCGTTTCGGTATCAAGCAATGATCCGCTTAAGTCGCTGACGACACGTCTTAATGATACGTTTTAGTCGCTGACAACACGTCTTAATTTCACCATTTTCATCCAGTTTCTAATCCTGTTGTCGGGGTTGTAGCCTATATAGTTGATATAAAAGACAGCGGTATCCTTTGAGCCAGAGATTTCGTACAAACCAACACCGAGATCGGCAAACAAAAAGTGTCGTGTCTCAAAACTCTTTTCAGTTCCGTTGACTGGAAGGTATTGTTTAACTATTCGAAAGATATTGTCTATATACTCTGATGTCTTAACCTACCTTGGTCCCTTTGACGTTATACATAGTACATTGTCCATATCATCTATTCATTATCTCTTTTATTATTTGAACCACCTTTTATTTTAATTATCTACACACAAAATGTGAATGCTTTTAAAATGAACCTTTTTATCTTCGTCGCTCACATGTTTGTTTGGAAAAATAATTCCACCATGGCCCTAAATGACCACATCCGTCGATGGGCTGTTCAACCCAAACAAACAAACGACCCCCTGTCTAAATTTGGTATAAATGATTGGTCTGGGGGCTGAGGGGCAGGGCCAAATAGGGGAAATAGAGCAAATTCTTTAATATCCTTTTTCTTCTGTAGAAATGAAAGGATTTGTTCCATATTTGGTCTGAAGCATCCTTGGGTGAAGGGGACTCAACTTTGTATAAGCAGTGGGTGTGGTCTCCAAGGGGGTAGAAGAGCGGGGCCCAATAGGAGTAATCGATGTAAAACCTTTAAAAATCCTTCTTCGACTATCGGGATTAAATGATTTTATACTTATTTAGTTTGGAGCATCCTTGGGCGAAGAGGACTTAATTTTGTATAAACTGAAACATATTTAGGTGAGCGATACAGGCCCGTTAGGCCTTTTGTTAATTATAATATTTCATCGTTGTGTTGCTCAATACAGCGCATTCATTATTCAATTGTCTCTTAAAGGCAGATCCTTTGGTGTCATTTTCGTTCAGAATTATATTCATGTCAACAAAACTGTGCACAAGACAGAGATGTGAGTATTTAGGTCCTGGCAATTGATATCCTTGCGATTTTAATATCCGATGTACTTTCGTGGGACCGAGAAATGCGCCACCATTCTTAAAGTCGTAATACACGCATTTATGCGTCTTCTTTCATCTTTTGTCAAGATAATCATAATGAGACCAACATTAATGTACATTATCTTTTATTACAAATAAAAAATATGATATTTTACAGCGTTTTGTTATTAAACCATTTCTCTAAACGATTCATGGACATCATGACCATATGACTGATGTCGTCTTTCTATTTGTCCGTTTTCAGCTCACTCATTCTCCATTCAGCATGACATAACTGTGATATGGAGACATGCCTCACAGTTCTTGGAATGCTCGAGTTTACAATTTCTCGAATAAAGTCACGTATCACTTTTATGTCCTCCACACTGTAAAAGGCGTCCTTTATACAACATTGTTGCTCTTCTACGATTTTCCAGACGTGGTATGCATATTAATATACTAGTCTTAAAAGGTTGTCCATTCTAATGCAATCTGACCAGAAAATCTTTAACAAATCTACAAAGTGTATGACGATCGAAACACTCCACGGAAAAGTTTCTGAAATCCGAACATTTCAGAGTTTGACCACACTTATAACATGTAATATAATCACCATGACCTTGATAAAAAAAAATCCGTCACGAGCCAGCTGTAATGAACGACGTTAACACTGCCGCTGTAAGAATGTCATCAACCGACAGGTACGACTAGCCACGTGGGTATCAACACTGTTGATACGATTCATCTGTATATTATATGAATAGCTAGGTTTCGACATTACCAATCTTATTAACATATTTCTTTATCTTTTCGCTAGAGGGGAAAACCTTGAATAGATGATGTTATATTGTGGAGCAGACTGTCTGGATTCCGCTCAGTTACAAGACCAGACACGTTCCAAGTTCAAAAATATATCTACCCTCTAAATTCACTTGTCAAATGACAATGATCTCTGACTTTGACAAATATTGACTACATATGTGACATTTTGTGCTAGTTTGAAACTCTCGCTCATTTTCTAGAGACATGACTAAAGGTTTTACATGTTTTAAAATGTCTTGGATTTCCTTTTCTTCTTCTAGTACATGTTCCAGAAAAGTTTTACTCACGTCCGAGCCGCGATAAATGACGGGAGGTTTTGTATACTTTTTATCTATGCTGACCACTTGATAGCCAAACCCACAGGGTTCGAATTTTGTATTTAGAGTCGTACTCGATTGTTTTGGATTGGGTAGACATGTATCCATTCTCTGAGCGAAAGTTTCAAAATCTGCATAGATAACAAACGGGACTTTTAACTGTTTTGTAAAATCTTCAAATTCTAACATGTCTTCACCTACTTTTGGAAGTTCTACGTGTTGTGGATCATGTTTAGAACAGAATTGAATGTGATTGTCTAATAGATCATTTCTAATAAACCCTTAAAGACAATAATGGCAAAAATAAGTCTTATGATGTGTCAATTTCGTTCTAGATAAAAAAATATTGAGATCCCTAATGAGACAATAATGACTTTTCTCACCTTGTTTGAAATGCAACAAATTGACATGATGACGTACTTGCCGTAATTTCGTAACATACAGGGGGAATATATCGTTATCCTCATATCCAAACACATTCACGGAAATGTCATTTTGTCTTTCAAACTTTTCCACTTGCGATATTGTCACGGGGTAATATATCCCAGACATGTTCAGTTCTGCTTCGTATGGTATGTAGTTTGTGAACCTGATGATCGGGATGGAGAGAAGCCAAGATGGACCACAGGAAACACTTTTCGTCTTTGTTGATGATGCTTGAATATCGGAAAGTGGCTGGGGTTGGTAGGTAGGAAGAACCACTCAAGGGTGAGTAGTTTGCAGTACTAATTTCCAGTTTCACTATTTTCTTGAGTCTCCAATTAGATCCCTCTCTCAGGTAGTCTTGAAATGACACAAACATTTTCTGAAATGCTTCATTTAAATTATGGAGTGAAAATGTTTCATCGGGTAAATACATGCAATTTTTACTTCGGAAATGAGGGTGGGAGTGTTATTTGTTGCCTTCTTTATCTTCCTTTTCTAGCTCCACCTGTACACAGAGGTACCACTTGATTCCGTGTAAAGAATGACACTGCTTTGTGATATGTTTCACAACTTCTTCTTTGGTTTTGCTAAAGAAGGTAAGTAAGTCAGCATTGTCAGCTTCGTTAGGGTAGATGGATCTCACATTGGCAGAGCCATTTAGGCTGCTTTCATCTGAAAACTGATGTGTATTTACAGGTTTAGTAGCGGGAGACCTTGCGCGAGAGGGTTCAGGTGTGGGAGACTGAGATGGTCAAGGTGTCGGAGACTGAGACGGTCTAGACGTGGGAGACTGTATGTGAGGTGGTTCTGGTGTGGGTATGCGAGATAGTCCAGGTATGGGTATGCGGGCAGGTCTAGGTAGAGCTGAAACGTTTCCACCATCTTGATGCTTGGTCGTCATGTGTTGGTTCTGGTGTGGGTATGCGAGATAGTCCAGGTATGGGTATGCGGGCAGGTCTAGGTAGAGCTGAAACGTTTCCACCATCTTGATGCTTGGTCGTCATGTGTCGATTCAAATGATCTTTCCTGGTAAATGAAACACGACATGAGTACACGAGAATGGTCGTTTGTGACCTGCCAAATGTCTTCTGAAGTTATGCAATCCCCTCTTACAATTGCGTATTTTTTTTTCTATAAACCATTATGTTTGTTCATCTTTTTAGGTCACCTGAGCTTTGCTCAAGTCACCTATTCCAATTACTTTCCGTCTGTCGTCGTCCGTCGTGCTTCGTGCGTAAACTTTTACATAATGAACTTCTTCTCAAGAACCAGTGGATGGAATTTTTTCAAACTTGGTCAGAATCATCCTTGGTAGATGAGAATACCAAATTGGAAAATTGGGATTCCTACCCCAACCCTAGGGCCCAGGGCGGGGCCCAAACGGGAAAATTAACCAATATTTCAAAAATCTTCTTCTCCAGACTCAGAGGTATTGCAGTCATTTTCTCTGCATGGATGGAAAGATCATCGGGGGCTTTATTTAAATTGTAAATTTCAGGACCCCCGAGCTATCCGTTTACTTTAGTTTATATAGGGAAATAACACTTTTGGGTATATATTTTATCCATTTTCAGCAGAAAATTACTCGAACTTAGTCAGAATATTTTCAAATTCTTATCCTTTGATGACATGACAAGTATTGTATTTCACTTAGTTTACATGCTGATTTCCACATCACATCTAAACAATAAAATAAAGCTACTAGTACCTATGATATAACTCAGGTGACCGCTAAGGCCCTTGGGCCTCTTGTTCGACTCGTAATTCTGACTGATAAAAATTTCCGTGTATGGTATCTCCTAGAAAGTCTATCGATCGATATAGGGGTATTTCCTGCATAAGAAATATTTTGTGTATCTTTAATATTTCTGATGACTATTGCTGCTGATAGTCATGCTTAAAGAGCTGTTTCGTATGTGATGTACGAACCAAACTTCCTATCTTGAATTTGTAGGGATTGGGTTTTTTCGTTTTAAATGTCTTTTTCTGATTTTTAAGAAGAAAAAAACTTTCATTACAATTTGCAGCTCAATTAAAATCAAACCCTAAAAATCCTGCTTTCAACCAAGTATTCAACCCCAAATACCAAAACATATTTACGCAAAACCAAAAACTTCTGCCAACATTTGGTATCCGAATTTTGAATTTCCTGCAAGAACTCAACATAAAATTGACGGACATAGCTGAATTTAACATATCTGATGTTCCTCCGTGGACCATTCAAACCCCTGATTTTAACTTTACATTACATGAGCGAGGGAAATCAAGTGTTATGCCCGAAGAACACAAATCCTCCTTTCGGGAATGCATTTCGAATTACCCTTCTCATACACAACTTTACACCGATGGCTCCAAAGAAGGTGAGAAAGTGGCAGCAGCCTGCTGTACTGCCAATACTTGCACTTCAGTCCGACTACCAGACGGCGCCTCCATCTTTTCTGCTGAAGCATGCGCCATTGGTTTGGCCCTCGACCATATCGATGAACACCGCATTAAAAAGGCAATTATTTGTTCAGACTCTCTATCTGTCCTACAGAGTTTACAGTTACGAGATCCTAAAAACACAATCGTACAAAACCTTGCTCTTCGAATATCTCGTATATTAAAAAAGTCTAAAATAACTTTACTATGGATTCCGAGCCATGTCGGAATAAAAGGCAACGAATTTGCTGACAGGGAAGCAAAAAATGCATTGAATCTCGAACAAACAAATATCAAACTACCATACACAGATTTTAAACCTACTATTCGTACAGCCATTCAAAATGAATGGCAGAAACGCTGGTCTCTGGAGACCAACAACAAACTTTTTAAGATACAACCGAAACTTAAAACATCTATTCCCAGTCGGAAAGATCGTAGAGAGGAAGTTGTCCTCGCTCGGCTCCGCACTGGGCACACATATCCTACTCATTCGTACCTTTTAAAACGAGAAGATATACCTTCATGCCACGCATGTGACACTCCATTTACAGTGGAGCATTTTTTAATAGAATGTTCCGATTTTAAACACATTCGTGATAACTACTTCCGAGTCCCGGATATGAAAACACTTTTCAGTTCCGTGGATTCGAAGGCATTATTTAACTATTTGAAAGACATCGGTCTATTTTATAGACTCTGATGTCTTTTAACCCACCTTATCATTTTTGACGTTATATATATATCGCATATTCCATATCATCTATTCGTTATCTCTTTTATTATTTTAACCCCCTTTTATTATTTTTTATTATCTACACATACAATGCGAATACTTTTAAAATGAACCATTTTATCTGATTTTATCTTCGCTATTCACATGTTTGTTAAAAAAGTAAAATAAATAAATAAATCACCATGGCCCTAAATGACCACAGCCGTCAATGGGCCGTTAAACATAAACAAACAAATTTCTTCACAAACTTGAGAATGTTTCTACTGAAATGTTGTTTCACATAGTTTTCAGAGTGGAAACACTCCTCTTCCAATAAAGGTTGTAACACGTGTGAAGGAATACAGGACTGAATAGTAAATTGACGCCACAGTTTCTCCACTTCTAAATGGTTGACGGTTGACAGGGCTTCTTCGAAATATCTATCTACTATGTCTTCACTATCAAGCATGACGCAGTCATGTCCTTGATGGTTAGCTTGACCCTCCACACATCCTCCACATACAAACAATTCCGATATGACGTCTTTCACACTCATAGCGTAAGCTAAGCATAACAAGTTTTTTACAATCTTATAAGTTTTTTCCTCGATACGATTTCTCATGTAGAAATTAAGTCTCTCCTCAAATATTTCCATTATCAATTAGTACGATGCTGTGTAGCCTTAGAGGTGCAGTGGTATGACCATTTGTAAATACACACAATCGGTCGACCACTTTTTATGCTCGATTTCGACAGAATCGCAGGATATCCAGGCGCTCAAATGTGCTCCACACATGAAACAGGTGACTTTATCGCTATGTCCTGAATACAAAAAAACGTTACGGGAGAGTTTGTTTGGAGTCGGAGTCTGTGTTTAATAATCACATAAATAAAAAATAAATAAAAAGAACATGTAGAAGATCAAACATTAAAATACATGTTACAAAAAAGTGTTTCCGTTACCTCGTCCAGTAGGTGGAGCTGTTTATCTAATGTTTCCTTTAGCAGGCACAACTCCTCATAGTCTTCATAATGTGAACTTATGATGCTGCTACTCCTTGTAATATGGATATATATTTCACCATTACCGGCAATAAACTTGGTCACCTCAACCTGGAACATTTTAATACTAAAAATCATATCTGTCATAATTCATTTGAGTTCATAATTTACTTTCGTTTACACACACATTATATAAAAGTACGACAATGTTGCTATTTAACCGGGGATTTGTCTTTTATATCGATCATAACATCCAACAGTTGTACTATAGAAAGATACACCCTTCCATCAAAGCTTGTGTAGTGCAGTTGTAAGCAGAGTGGCACTGGGCGACACATCCTTCCTTCAAAGCTTGTGTTGTGTAGTGCAGTTGTTAGCTGAGTGGCACCTGTGTTATCCCCTGAACCCCTAGCTAGAAAATATCCTAGTCAATGGTATATTAAATTCCTGAAATAATGGTACTGGATCAACATTTGCCATTTTGAGAGCTACTTAGGGTTATAATAAAACCAAAATCACCTACCTTTTTGTTTTTGTTGCTGCGTTGTGTCGCGTTCGAATTCTTGGTCACCGGCAACAAATCAACTCATATAACACAACACGAGTGACAAGGGTTGATGTTTTGTTAGAAGTTTATTCTGGTAACCTCAAGTGTTAGGATTGTAGCTGTACCCTAAGTAGAGTCTCTAACAGTCCCTAGCCCTCTCGCCGTCTCCTGCTCTTCTAACCTCTTCTTTAGGTACAAAAACAATGTCTATGCTTGCCGAAATATCGAAATACAAGCTTTTTGATTATTTGTTGTACATCTTCGAGTTTACTTTATACTTGGTGTTGTACATGCTTGTCGAATAACAAGCTTTTCAATTAATGTTTAACACATTTAGTTTAGCTTTATAATTATTGCTTGTCAAAATGTCAAAAAACAAGCTTTGTACAAGGAGACAAACACGAACATATCGCAGCCTCCCAAAATACACACACATACACTACACGCATGCATCTTGCACACAGGGGAGGCCGTCCTTAAATGACCTTAGCTGTTAATAGGACGTTGAACAAAATCAAACAAACAAACAAGTATTAGTTTGACACAATTTCAGCACTCATTCCAATTAAGAATATGGATGTAAAAGAGTTACCTCTCTTATAATAACATGTATGAGAGTTACTTTATCATATATTGTGTATGCGAGTTACTTCCCTTGTATATAATGAAATGTTCGTTCTTCATTGTACATAAAGTTATTGTATCTTACATAACTAGTCTTGTTTTTCATTTCTTATTAGAAGCTAACTATCTCTACTATTAACCATGTCGGTTGTGAGAGTCCAATCTTTTGTGTATCTACAAAATATATCCTCGGCAAAGATGTACGGAGGATTTCTACGAATGAGACAGCTTTAATCTCCCGTAACCCTTCCTCATTTTAAATTTATAACTGTATCTATGTAAAACTGACATTCCTTTTATAAATACTGGGTATTTGATTTTAATTGCTTTGATAATCATTTTAAAAACACCTTGAATGCATGTCTGTAGACATTTCAAACAATTAAAATATCCTCCTTATTTATATCCATGGGTGTACGAGTATGTATGTATGTAACAAAAAAGCTTTGGCGATCTAAGTATAGAGACGGGGGTGTCTTGTAAATACGGTTATACCTTCTGGATATTGAGAACTAGTCCAACCTGCCCCACAATGGCAGGTTGTTCAAGGTACTGACTTAACCAGTATAGGACCTTTTAGGCATCCTGAAACACGAGGGACACAATCTTAATTTTTGTAACTGTACAGCAGTAGCTAACTCCTCTGATAATTCTTTGTTTTGGTTAGTGAGATTACACTGAAATTTCTATAAACCATTGTCTCTCACAAGGCGACAAACATGAACATACCGCAGCCTCCCAAAACACACGCATACACTGCACGAATGCATCTTGAACACAGCCCTTAAATTACCATAGCTCTCCTTTCTCATACTGATTGAGGAGCGGCTATACACTGTAAAAAACTATTTAAGTCAAATATTTATAACTTATTGTATATTTAGATATCAATGGTTAAAAATAAAGATCATTTGCATACAGAAACAATACTTACCAGACCTAATACTGAAGATCCTGGTGGCGGGGCGGGTGAAGCACCTTAGGCGCTGGATGTGCGTGATTCCTAAAACATGGCAAGAGTTTACACAATTAAAGTCACTGTAAAAAACTATTATAGTCAAATAATTATAACTCATTTTAAATTTGGATAGCAATGGTTAAAAATAAAGATTATTTGCAATACAAAAAAAAAATCCAGATTTACTGCTGCAGGTGTAGGTCACATTGTAGATGGTTTCTGCTCCTACACCAAAAAATACTTTATTTCTAAAATTCCAAAAAACATGAAAACGACTCCTATATATTATGGTTTTATTATTGAATAAGTTAATGACAATTGAATTTTTTAATATATTAAGAAACTTTCACACTTACCTGCCTCAGCCTGTTTATTTTAACCTCCCGGTGTTTTAGCTCTCCTGGTCTGGCGTCGGTGCTTCAGGTGATACACGCTTCAGTACAGACATACCGGGAGAGTAGTCAAGATACTGCTGTAATGTAATGGGTGACAGGAAGGACATCTTTGGAGAAGAGTAGTTTTGCCTCTTAGTAACCAAAAAAAGTATAAATAAAAACCAAAAACGAAGTTTGTTAATGTTGTAATAAAAACACCAAATGTAAGAAAGGTTAAGCGCGTCTTACGAAAAAAACCCATTACTAGTAACATGGAAGTAGAATTTGAAAGATTGTGGAAGGACCCTTCCTTTAAGGGTAGCTGTACGGGTCAAAACCACTTGTATAAGTAGATGTATTTTACCGGTATAAAATGGTCCAGTCAGGCCACTGGCCAACAGAAAAGATTTTCAGAAGATAATCCTAGGTTTTCTTACATAGGATAGAAAATTGTGTATCTACAAAATATAGCCTCGGCAAAGATGTACAGAGGATTTCTACGAATGAGACGGCTTAAATCTCCCGTAACCCTTACCCATTTTAAATGTATTACTGTATCTATGTAAAACTGACATTCGTTTGATTTGATTTCAATTGCTTTGATAATCATTTTAAAAAACATACCTTGAATTATGCGTCTGTAGACTGACATCCAAATAAAACCTTCGCCGTAGATAAACTAGTGGGTATATAGCCTCTATCTCGTCGGACTATTCGTCCTCTTGTATCTACTATACATTTAGTTTGGTACATTTGGTTTAATCGTGTCTGTACATTTAATAAATAAGATAATGTAAAAAAAAAAGTTCGGAATTATGTAAGATTAATTTAAATATTTGAATATTAAGTTTGGTGAAGTGCTAGCTTGATAATATGATGGTAGATCTGTCTCTCTGGTAAAAACTATCCAGTGGAGGCAATCAGGATGGGGAAAGCGGTGGTAGCACAGGTGACTGAACCGGTGATAGTACAGACGACTGAAGCGGTTGAGATAGAGGAAGTGGTACAGGCAGAGTTGGATGTACAGGAACTTCAGAAGATAAAACTTCTGAAACAGTTGCGGTAGAAGCTAACTCATGTGCTCCCGATATGTCTACAGGCGCGTAGCTAGCCTATAAAGAATGTGGATTCAAAATAATCTAGGGGGGTCAGGGGGCATGCCCCCCCCTGAAAATTTTGAAATAAATGGTGCGTTTTGGGGCCTCCGGAGAGCTTTCTTGACCAACGAAAATCCATTTATTTTAGCATAAAAATGGAGATGAATAGCTTTACTTTCGTTTATTTCAACTGGTCTACATTTCACAGCAAGTCTAACTTGTGGCCTTTGCTGGCCGCAAGCTCGTTAATGATAATATCAATATCTATTTCCATGTGTCTGTAGGCGTGCAACAGGGCTAGTCCAGACATCCGTTCTGTGAGCATCGTTGATCTCATGTAGTTTTTCAGGCGTCTCATGATACTAAACTGCCTCTCGGCGGTAGCGGTAGACACTGGCATCGTAATTAGTACAACTAGACAGGTGAAGATGTCTGGATACAGAGTCTTGTTCGTAGCCTTCAATGTGTCAGTAAGATTTGAGGGTTTTGTCCCCTCCAGCTCCCATCTTACTTTCCATCGAGAAACCTCATTTCGGAAGGCTTCCCGATCCCCACTGAGGTCACTCTCATACTCCTGGAAGATGGAATCCTCGTGATCTCGGCTGAGCTCAGGAAGAAGGCTTGGGATGAGATATTGAGCCTTAAACCTCTCATTGCTGGATACAAGACGGTCTTCTAGTTCCACAACTAGATGATCAAGAAATGGATAGAACAATGCTCTTTTCCAGTATTCCGAAACAGAGTCGGCAGGCACGTTGCCACGGTGCTGTTGGCGTCGAGCTGTTCTAGGCTTTGAAGGCTCGACTCCTTGGTCTTCTGCCATGGCAACTGCTTTGTCGTAAAGCCCATCCCACACAGCATCATCGGCTCTCTCTGCACGAAATGTGGCTATAAGAACTCGACTCTCCTTGGCTGCTTCGATCAAGTCGATATTCTGCTTCTGTAGCAGCTTGTTTAGAGGCATAACACCCTGGAGGACGAATTCAACCACAACTAGAGAGATGATGAAGTCGAACCCAAGGATACTGCATCTGTAGCTCCGTGCTTTTGAGTCTCCCTCTCGTTCTAGCACCTCCAGTGCACTTACAATTGATGTGTATGCAGCTTTGAAAGTGTAAAGTGCGTCAGCCCGACTAGCCCATCGCGTCTCACACAGACTTTGAAGACGTGTTCTCTTCTGCATCTCTTCCTGTGCCACGGGATCGTTGCCAAGCTCCTCTTTGAAAGCTAAAAGACGTTTGGCAGAGTACTTGAAAGCAAATCCGATTTGTTGTACTGTGTCCAACAAGTTTCTGACGAGTGCCTCTTTACAGGCATGCACAATTGACAAATTAAGGCTATGGGCTTTGCAGTGCACATACATTGCTTGGGGAACTACTTGCTGGACCCGAGCTTGCACACCTCGATGACAACCAGACATATTACTGGCCCCATCATACCCTTGTCCCCTCATCTTGGAGATGTCTAATCCTGCGTCCCGCTGCCCCTCAATAAACTTGTTAAAAAGAGCCTCTCCTGTTGTAGATTCTGCTTGCACAAATCCCACAAAGTCTTCACGCACGTCCTGTTCAGTTTCAGAATAATATCTTACACACATAGCAATTTGTTCCATAGTGCTCGCGTCAGTAGCTTCATCTGCAAGAAATGAATAACAAATAGCATCGTTGCACTGCTGAACTATCTTGCCTTTTATGTTATTTCCCAACAAAGTGATTAATTCATTTTGGATCATAGGCGAAGTGTAAGTAACCTTAGATTTAGAGGACAGGTGTGTTTTCAGGATTTCATCCCTGTTGGCCTTGTCTTTCAACAGGACAGTAAAGTTACTATTGTTGTCATCATGACCTCTAAGTGGAATATTTTGTCGACCGCACAGAATGATGACCTCTATAACAGATCTAAGCACCTGTCTATTTTTAGCAACAGTTTCGACTTTGTTTCTCGACAGTTGTGCTGTAATGCTTGCTTGTTTCCCTTCGATGATTTTCATAAAACTACTAGCACTAGCGCAGCAGCTATGATGACTCGAACCAGGCTCGGTATGTCTCTTGATGTACTTTCCAAGGTTAGACCATTTTGATACTGGGGTATTGATGAATGTTTTCTCCTTTGGAGATGAAGCACCAAACAAAATACAGGGAGCACAATACACTGAATTCTCGGAAACTGAATATCGAAGCCAGTCATACTTCTCTAGCCAATCTACCGAGAACTGACGCTTCGTTCCATACTCAATACTGAAATAATAAAATAAAGAAATAGTGTACGAACTTGAAATGGAACAATTTTGCAACCAAATACGTAGAAATCCGGAAAGCAGGGAAGCAAATGATTCCATTTTAATAGTATATATCTAGTATCTTACTAGTATACTTATGATACTGGTACTTCAATAACGTTATCAGATATATGAGTATATTCACTATACTTTATTCGTCTTAATTATATAGTAAACATGTCATTAGCGCGCTAATATAATTATAATGGAACCAAACATCGAACAAGTGGAAGAAGCAGTATATTAATATGGGTTTACAATCGAGTGGTAAGAGACGGGCTTGCGTCTATTTTCCCACATGTACCACTCACAAAAAGACCTCAACATAAACCATCGATTTTGAGACCTCGGGACTGTGTTTAGAGATTTTAACGGTATTTTTCTATACAATACTGGTTGACTAAACTACAATTTTCTATTGATCTGCAACCGTTATAACTTCACATCTTTAAATCAAATGAATCAGAATCAGTTTACCTTGACGGAAACTTAAAAGTTTTGGCCCATTCTTTGTTGAGTAAAGTAAAGTGAATAAATAAATCACCATGGCCCTAAATGACCACAGCCGTCGATGGGCCGTTAAACATAAACAAACAAACAAACAAAATTCTTTGTTTTGCAGCACTTTCACTTTTATCGAGTCATCTGAAGCCTTTGTTAACCTTGCTGGATCAGGATGCAAGTCATCGGGACTGTACGCAATCCCCACGAGCTCATCTTTATCTAAAGTCATAGGTTCAGGACCCTCCTTCACACCAGATGTACCGGGCGCTATAAATATACATATGGAATACATATGACGATACTTGGACAAGTGTTAGAATTTTTGGTGCATAAAATTGACTATAGAATCAATTTGATTTCGAATATTTAAAGCATGGATTGCAATGAATGTAATGTAAAAGTTTGAAATCATACTGTCCTTGAATCTTGAAAAGTTTAAACAAAATTAAAAGTTACAATTGTTGTCATCATTAACTATACATGTATAACTTAACATGTACTGGCTATTGTTTGCAGCTTTTTATGTTAAAAGCATGTTAAAGTAAACATACATGTACTAGGCTCGGTTGCATCGGTGCATTTTTCAGACAGCCCAGTTTTTGGACCTACGCTGAAGAAGCTTTCAATTCTCTTCTGTGCCATATTTCTTGCGTAATTAGAACCTGGAAGAATAAATTGTGGCTCCGTACATGTATGAAATCGGAATACTTTTGACCTTTATGCGCTTCCGTAGATGAAAAAAATGACGAGCGTTGTGTTTACCAGAAATGTTTTTTTCATAAAAATTCCATGTATCAATATAACTAATCTACCAAGAAGGAACTATTTCAAAAATGCAGAGTAACTAATACGACAAATGCACCAGAATTTTTCACATTTGCATCATGAATTCACTGATTAAGGTTGGTTAGTTCAAAATGTTGTCAGTCTCGCTAGAATCGGTTCACAGACATGGTCAAACATGTCATTACTCAACAAACAGACCGAAACAAATAAACACTAGGCATACATAGTAACATTTTAGTTATAATTACCTCTTTTCTATCGCTGATTCTGCTGATGACTTTTTTAAGAACTCGATGTAAACATTTGTTTACATTTCGAAAATACGGCGCGTGCAAACTTCCGACTTTGAAGAGCTGCAAAGGCCGACAACTTTTCAAAAAAATACTACGGTATGGTGTACGATTTAGGCTATATGATTTATAAAGTATTCAGTGTGGTAATTATCAGATCTGGCGAACGCGGCTGAATTTCAAACCACATTTTTTTTACTAAAAAATTTTTTTGTTGTCAAAATAATGTGGATTCAGCTGCGTACTCGCGTATAGGCAGCTACGCGCCTGGTCTATAGAAGGGAGAGGTTGAATAATAATACAAAAGATGTTTAATAATCACATAAAATAAAAATAAAATAAAAAAACATGTAGAAGATCAAACATTAACATACATTTTACAAAAAAGTGTTTCCGTTACCTCGTCCAGTAGGTGGAGCTGTTTATCTAATGTTTCCTTTAGCAGGCACAACTCCTCATAGTCTTCATAATGTAAACTTATGATGCTACTACTCCTTGTAATATGGATATATATTTCACCATTACCGGCAATACACTTGGGTCACCTCAACCTGGAACATTTTAATACTAAAAATCAAAAAAAAAAAAAAAAATCGCAAGCATACGTAGGAGTTCAATAAGATTCTACGTATACGAATTTAATGTGTATAAAAATAAAGTTAAAAATATAGAAAATAAAACGGAAATTACTAGTGCGTAAATATTTAATAGAATATGCAAAAAAAATAAATACATTTGAAATATTCATTACTTAATTGCTGACTATAAAGAATTATAACATTTACCTTCAGTTCCGGCGTAGCTTTGCTTTCATGGTTTCATCCGCTTCTCATTTATCAACAACAAAAAACATATGTGAGAGGTTGTAAACAGTTTCTTACCTGCTAGTCTGTTTGCTTCCAGGTTAGTTATTAGATTTACCAATTCTCTTAGATATATTCCATAGTCTCATAGAAAACAAGTAGACTTCCAATAAAGAGAACAGAATCCATGTTGCTTTCTTGGTCACTTGTATGTCAAGTGGGGAAATGATGTCCATGTAATGTTTAGTGTCAATATATGGCATTGTAATTAGTGTTCAATATCCTCTTATAATGTTTATAAATCCCTGTAATAATGATAGGACGAGATGGCTTGAGTTGCTAGGATTAAACTACCATTAGTGTTTCTGATAATGATGTCATACATGTAAATAGGCATTGTAATGGTTTGCTTTTCATCAAAAGAATTTTGTGGAGGTAATAGTTTTTACTTATAATATTGAAACCGTCTTTTAACAATCTTTTTTGGATTGACCACATGCGAAACTACCTCATAAAACCATATATCTTATTAATCACAGTTTTCAAAACTCTAAAGAAACTACACAGTGTTTTTCAACTTAAAACATACTTTTTAAACTTGTACAAACAAAATTAACACTAAAGTTTATTTACTTTTTAGCATTTTTAGCTCACCTGCCCGAAGGCCATGGCGCGGGGTCCTAAAAATCGTTACTAGCCATAAACGACTAAGCAGATTTTCACCAAACTTGGTCAGAAGCATCCTTAGGGGAAGGGAAACCAATTTTGTAGAATTGGTGGATCTGGCCCCCCTGGGAGCTGAGGGGCGGGACCCAATGGAGGAACTATAGTAAAAAAAATAAAATTCTTTCCTAGAAGAGGAATTAAAGGATTTGTTCCATATTTGGTCTGAAGCATCTTTGGGGGAAGGGGAGCAAATTTTGTATAAACCGTGGGTCTGGCCCCTCAGGGGCGGGGCCCAATATGGAACACATAGTATATTCTTTAAAATCCATCTTCTTCTGATGGAATATAAGGATTTGTTCAATATTTAGTCTGAAGCATCCTTGGGTAAAGGGGAACCACTTTTGTATAAACTGTAGGTCTGCCCACCCTAGGGGCCAAAAAGGGGATATTGGACTACATGATTTAAGCGACTTCTTCTCTTGAACTGAGAGATGGATATCAACCGTAGTGGGGATATAAAATTGTACAAATGGTTGGGCTAACCCCCCATGGGGCTATATTGCTATAAACGACTTTGCACTGGACATCAACCATATTTGGTCAGAAGCATTCATGGGAGGCAGGGATTCAAAATTGTACAAACGATGGGGATGACCCTTGAAATTTCCTACCTTGGTGATGAAAGTGCTACCTTTAAAGACACTGCGTTGATATCATTGCTTAATATCATTGCTTAATATCATTGCTTTACAGATACCTAATTTTTCGTTTCAAGTCATGTCTTGATTAAATGTACACAGTACTAACAGTTACGGTATTCGCATGGTCACACGGTTAATGTTTACTTTCTTAATCAAACTGAAAGATTAAAACGAAAACATTGACGGGTGTGTGAAACTGAAAATCACTATTCGACTAATCATTCTAACCATGGAGTTTGAACGTTGGAATGAAGAACGTTATATTTGTTGTGGTGTTCGAGACTCTTGGAGACGGTGTCCATTATGTCTAAATAACTTTCTTCTTCCTAATGTCTCCCTTGACAATGCCTCCCTTTTGGCCATTTGTTGAGCGTTCGCCCCTGTGAGGAAGGCTTTGGGTTCTGTCCCCTGGCCGAGACATACCAAAGTCTATAAAAATGGTAGTTTCTACTCGTGCTTAACGCTCAGCAAATTAGGAGTGGGACGACTGGTTCGCCCGTTGTCAGTATAATGTGACCGGGGGGGGCGTCCTGCTGGGTGTCTTTGGCAGTATGTCTCAGTGAGGTAGCACTATAAAGTCGGCATCAGTTCCGCGCTATCACAAGGAGACGAACACGAACATATCGCAACCTCCCAAAATACACACACATACACTACACGCATGCATCTTGCACACAGGGGAGGCTGTCCTTAAATGACCTTAGCTGTTAATAGGACGTTAAACAAAATCAAACAAACAAACAAACCATTATGTCTTAAAAATATTTGTACAAAGTGCTTCATCCGAGTGACGTCATGCCCATTTTGTAGGGAAAATATACCTATGGGGTTCTTAACCCTCCCTCCTGTGTGGTTTGTGTTAGTGGGACCATTGTGATATTTGTACACCGTAGTAAAAACACACTACGTTGTCACAGATAGCAGAGTAAAAGAAACTTGCTGCGGCTAAATAAATTGACACAGTCTAAGGGTAGCTTTACAGGTCCAAAACACTCGTATAAATAGATGTATTTTACCGGTATAAAAATGTCCAGTCAGGCCACTGGCCAACAGAGAAGATTTTCAGAAGGTAATCCTAGGTTTTTTTACATAGGACAGAAGAGCTAAGTGCAATTGCCGCCGATCAATGATATTTTTTCTCATTTCTGCATTGTTTTGATTTCCCATTGAGTTTACCATCCTCTCATATCTATACCGGATGTTTGTAGCATCAACACTGTCGATAAACAATATCCAAGAACTATAGTGCAAATATACATGTGAAACATAAAAAGGACCCAGTAGGTATTTTTTCCCCTTTTTTTCTAGACACGGCAATATACGTTTAAAAGAAATATATATTCACTGAAACTGGATAATATCGAAGGAGCAGTATTTTAAAGTATATACAAAATTAGATTAACTGGTCCCAATGATGCATTACAGCAAATTTGGATGAAATCTAATCGGTCATTTAGGAGAGGTAGGTTCCTAAAGGAACCAAGTTTATAACAAACAGGCAACATACGACTGACGCCCTTGTGCCAAAGCGTGAGCTAGTAATTTACTTACCATAATCCTGTGTCATTATGTTTAACATAATAAAGGAACCCCGTGGTAGAGGAAGTGGTACAGGCAGAGTTGGATGTACAGGAACTTCAGAAAGTAAAACTTCTGAAACAGTTGCGGTAGAAGCTAACTCCTGTGCTCCCGATATGTCAATATTATGGAGAGGCTAAATAATAATACAAAAGATGTTTAATAATCACATAAAATAAAAAATAAATCAAAAAACATGTAAAAGATCAAACATTAAAATACATTTTACAAAAAAGTGTTTCCGTTACCTCGTCCAGTAGGTGGAGCTGTTTATCTAATGTTTCCTTTAGCAGGCACAACTCCTCATAGTCTTCATAATGTAAACTTATGATGCTGCTACTCCTTGTAATATGGATATATATTTCACCATTACCGGCAATAAACTTGAGTCACCTCAACCTGGAACATTTTAATACTAAAAATCATATGTGTCACAAGAAGATAATTCATTTGAGTTCAGAATTTACTTTCGTCTACACACACATTATATAAAAGTACGACAATGTTGCTATTTAACCGGGGATTTGTCTTTTATATCGATCATAACATCGTACAGTTGTACTATATAAAGATACACCCTTCCATCAAAGCTTGTGTGGTGCAGTTGTAAGCAGAGTGGCACTGGGCGACACATCCTTCCTTCAAAGCTTGTGTTGTGTAGTGCAGTTGTTAGCTGAGTGGCACCTATGTTATCCCCTGAACCCCTAGCATAGAAAATATTCTAGTCAATGGTATATTAAATTCCTGAAATAATGGTTCTGGATCAACATTTGCCATTTTGAGAGCTACTTAGGGTCAAAATAAAACCAAAATCACCTACCTTTTTGTTTTTGTTGCTGCGTTGTGTCGCGTTGGAATTCTTGGTCACTGGCAACAAATCAACTCATGTAACACAACACGAGTGACAAGGGTTGATGTTTTGTTAGAAGTTTATTCTGGTAACCTCAAGTGTTAGGATCGATCTCTGTCGTTTGTAGCTGTACCCTAAGTAGAGTCTCAAACAGTCCCTAGCCCTCTCGCCGTCTCCTGCTCTTCTAACCTCTAATTAAGCTACAAAAACAATGTCTATGCTTGCCGAAATACAAGCTTTTTGATTATTTGTAGTACATCTTCGAGTTCACTTTATACTTGGTGTTGTACATGCTTGTCGAAATACAAGCTTTTCAATTAATGTTAAACACATTTAGTTTAGCTTTATAATTATTGCTTGTCAAAATGTCAAAATACAAGCTTTGTAATAGTTTGATACAATTTCAGCACTCATCCCAATTAAGAATATAGATGTAAAAGACCTCTCTTATATAACATGTATGAGAGTTACTTTACCATATATTTTGTATGCGAGTTACTTCCCTTGTATATAACGAAATGTTCGTTCTTCATTGTACATAATACAATTATTGTATCTTACGTAACTAGTCTTGTTTTTCATTTCTTATTAGATGCTAACTATCTCTACTATTAACCATGTCGGTTGTGAGAGTCCAATCGTTTGTGTATCTACAAAATATAGCCTTGGCAAAGATGAACAAAGGATTTCTACGAATGAGACAGCTTAAATCTTTCGTAACCCTTCCCCATTTAAAATGTATAACTGTATTTATGTAAAACTGACATTCGTTTCTAAATTCTAAATAAGTCTTTTAGGGCCAAACAGCATTATATAAAGAAACATTCACGAAAATGAACACATCAAACTAAAACTGAATACCTTAAACATCTAAAGGATTAAGAAATACATCAATATCGAACAATATATCATATTTTATTGTGACGATCAATAGAGTTTAATTGCACAGAAACTATATCAAATAATCTTTTCAAAGCGGTACATCATAAAATGTGTCACATATTTGTTTGAAATTAGCGCATTCAATCAAATGACCACAGCCGTCGATGGGCCGTTAAACATAAACAAACAAAAAAGCATTCAATCATAAAGTGGTCGACTGTAAATGGTTGATAGCATGACAATAAGGCTGAGCTTACTTAAACAAAATGAAGCAATGCAAGAATCAAATGCATTTTGAAAAACAGATTCTGCCATCTGTGCGGATTCTTTCCAGATAAAGATTGAAGTTGTAACTCGAAACTCGAAACTCTTTCATACCACATATAAAGTATCTGAAGGATAAGTGTTCCAAGGCGTTAAACATTATACGAGTCCTTTCTCATACTGATTGGGGAGCGGATCGTGAAATGCTTTTGCGCCTATACAGATCACTTATTCGAACAAAACTGGATTATGGTTCTATGGTATACGGGTCAGCGCGCAGTTCGTACCTTCAGATGCTAGATCCAATCCATAACCAAGGGCTACGTCTTGCCCTGGGAGCTTTTCGAACAACACCTGTAAAAAGCCTGTACGTGGAAGCAAATGAACCATCCCTTTATGACAGAAGAATAAAACTTTCATTACAATTTGCAACTCAATTAAAATCAAACCCTAAAAATCCTGCTTTCAACCAAGTATTCAACCCCAAATACCAAAACATATTTACGCAAAACCAAAAACTTCTGCCAACATTTGGTATCCGAATTTTGAATTTCCTGCAAGAACTCAACATAAAATTGACGGACATAGCTGAATTTAACATATCTGATGTTCCTCCGTGGACCATTCAAACCCCCGATTTTAACTTTACATTACATGAGCGAGGGAAATCAAGTGTTATGCCCGAAGAACACAAATCCTCCTTTCGGGAATGCATTTCGAATTACCCTTCTCATACACAACTTTACACCGATGGCTCCAAAGAAGGTGAGAAAGTGGCAGCAGCCTGCTGTACTGCCAATACTTGCACTTCAGTCCGACTACCAGACGGCGCCTCCATCTTTTCTGCTGAAGCATGCGCCATTGGTTTGGCCCTCGACCATATCGATGAACACCGCATTAAAAAGGCAATTATTTGTTCAGACTCTCTATCTGTCCTACAGAGTTTACAGTTACGAGATCCTAAAAACACAATCGTACAAAACCTTGCTCATCGAATATCTCGTATATTAAAAAAGTCTAAAATAACTTTACTATGGATTCCGAGCCATGTCGGAATAAAAGGCAACGAATTTGCTGACAGGGAAGCAAAAAATGCATTGAATCTCGAACAAACAAATATCAAACTACCATACACAGATTTTAAACCTACTATTCGTACAGCCATTCAAAATGAATGGCAGAAACGCTGGTCTCTGGAGACCAACAACAAACTTTTTAAGATACAACCGAAACTTAAAACATCTATTCCCAGTCGGAAAGATCGTAGAGAGGAAGTTGTCCTCGCTCGGCTCCGCACTGGGCACACATATCCTACTCATTCGTACCTTTTAAAACGAGAAGATATACCTTCATGCCACGCATGTGACACTCCATTTACAGTGGAGCATTTTTTAATAGAATGTTCCGATTTTAAACACATTCGTGATAACTACTTCCGAGTCCCGGATATGAAAACACTTTTCAGTTCCGTGGATTCGAAGGCATTATTTAACTATTTGAAAGACATCGGTCTATTTTATAGACTCTGATGTCTTTTAACCCACCTTATCCTTTTTGACGTTATATATATATCGCATATTCCATATCATCTATTCGTTATCTCTTTTATTATTTTAACCCCCTTTTATTATTTTTAATTATCTACACATACAATGCGAATACTTTTAAAATGAACCATTTTATCTGATTTTATCTTCGCTATTCACATGTTTGTTAAAAAAGTAAAGTGAATAAATAAATCACCATGGCCCTAAATGACCACAGCCGTCGATGGGCCGTTAAACATAAACAAACAAACAAACAAAATCAATCTCCCTTTAATCCTAAGCTTTTCTCTAACTTAAGCAGATCTTCTAAATCCTATATTGTTGAACTGTGACTGTCCAAATGACAACAGCAGAAGGCACTTTTGATGGCCATACTGACTGCAGCGTTTGCCTCTTAGTCTACTCCTTCATACTGTAAATGTACTTTTCTGAATTTGGAGTGTTTTGAATGCTTCCAATGCTTCCAAAGTTCCTCACTTATCTCGAAGGACAGACAAAACTGGCAGGTTAGATATTTGTTTGGGTCATTTGAGGCAATGTTTATTGGTCGTCTTCGCACATATTAAGTGCCAGCTTGGTCCTGCAAACTCTTTATGTTGTCGTTAAAATCACTCAGATTGCTATACTTGTCAAGAACAGTTCTTCGTTTGCTGAATTTCTTGGGGGCATTTTCCCCTTAATTTCTGCTAAATCAGCATGTACGCTTTCAAGAAGCAGTCCAATTCTCAATACTGAATTTCCACAGAATAAGCGAAATTTTAGTCATAGTATCTCCAGTCGGCCCGTTTGTCAGAAAGATTTCTGAAGGAGCTTGCTACAAGCTGCTGTGTGTTTTTGACAGTAAACTGCCATATAGATAAAAAAAAATGTTTGTCCACTCTGGGGAAGAGGTGTCGACCTCTCGAATGAAATCCTCGGCACTGATTAACCAACCAAATGGGTTCACCGACAGTTGCTCTGGGTGTGCCTGTTATGCAGTAGTTGGATGTTCCATGTTCAACTGTGGTATGGGTACTGATGCCTGCTCCTGAATATTTACTTGCTCTGGGGCCCCTAAGGCTGCTGAAATTAAAGCCTGTTGATGTAGTGAAGCCCTCGCTTCTGCCATTTTTATAAGCTCCTGGAATGAGGATGACCAAAGCCGTATGGGTGCTAGGTGGTGCTTCTGGGTTTGGAGGCAGTGCCAATGTTGCTGCATTTGAGTTTTGTTTTTGACCCGCAGCACCCTCATGGCTTTTCCTTTTTGGATGCATCACCTAAAACAGATAGCCAGGCAAACCCAATCGATGACAAAACTTGAACACAGTCAGTGTTCTTAAAAAATATCACCCTGCAAAGACGCACCTGCCCAAAACACTGCTGGGGTCTTAGGTGATAGTCCTTTGTTATAATGTACCTTTGTATGATTGCAATCAAATTAAGTGCAATGCGCATAATAAATATCTCTAAGTACAATAATTATGTTCTAAAAGGTGGCATATATGCAGTCCCATTACAGTTATATGTTTGGAGAGCTAATTGTATCTCACATGTTGTAGTTGAATATATGCATGTATCCTTCGAAATAATTATTGTGTAAAAAAGTATTATGCGGCAACAATTATAACTTATTGACTTATAACACACACTAGTACCAGTTGAAATAACGAAGTGACACAAGTGTAGTTGAAAGCATATGCCAGTACCAGAATCTAGACAATTCACACAAAATAATTAAAATCAAAAATTAATTATACCCACACAATATTCAAGGGTATTTGGTATGTTTAAATTGTATCATTAATATCAAGCAAGAACAAAAGAAGGCCTTTGGTGAAATTTACTAAACAGAACATCATTAAAGTCTTATTGAAATCTAAAATATATACTGTAATGTTATTGATAAAATTGTATGTGAACTTATGTAAGGTCTAAAGTAATAAAACAATTTGAATTTGAATTTAATGATGAAGAGTACAAAGTTTCATAAACTGTTCCAGTTAATTAGAGAAGGTAAGATGGAGTCACAAAATTTATCTTTGAAAGCTCTGTAACTTGTTATTTAAAAAATAAAATCCAGGATTTGTCTGTGGTCAAAGTTTGAGTGTGCTGTTTTGTGTGACAAAGTTCAAAATAATTATTCTTACTTTCTAAGAGATTACAGGGATCAAATAAGTTTAAAGACTTTTAAACAATTTTTATGAATAACCAAAATTCATACAGTGATGATATTTGTTCAGTAACCTGCTGGGACAAATAAATGATATTCAATGTAAAAGGGCTCCAATGCATTACAAAACTGTTTTCACAAGTGGTCAATTGGCATTTACAGTAACCTCATTATAATGCAATTGTTATTTTATGTTGTGGTGTGAGAAAAACAAATTGTACATATAATCCGAATATGCCTATACATAGACCCAAAAAAATACTTATATAAGGATAAGTTGATATTGATGGACTCAACAAAGGACATAATGATAACTTAGCACAGGAGATTTGTATCATTGCATTGTTAAGTACTAGAGGACACTGACTTCGCAAAGGCAGGGCCTTGTTATGATTTTAGTTTATTTCTGTATTCAAATTTACCATAGCCACAGCGTTGTAGGCGGTTTATCTCTACTTGTGTTGGAATAAAGTCATCATTTGATTTACTAAGAAGAAAAACCAGAAATTTCCATTCTTTTGGTTTTCTTCCCCTGGAAAAGTGAGAATGTATACGATGTTGCCAGTACATCCTTTCAAATTTATTTGCATTGTGGTTTTTTTAACTTAAGTGAAAAAGATTTATTTTGCATTATGTGTTTTTTTCACTTAAGTGAAAAAAAACACATAATGCAAAATGTGTTTCACTTAAGTGAAAAAAACCCACATAATGGAAATAAATATTTTTCACTTAAGTGAAAAAAAGCACATAATGCAACTAAATCTTTTTCACTTAAGTGAAAAAAACAATCTTTTTCACTTAAGTGAAAAACCCTCATAATGGAAATCCATCTTTTTTTCACTTAAGTGAAAAAAACACATAATGCAAAATCTAATGCAAAATCTTTTCAACTTAAGTGAAAAAAAACTCATAATGGAAATAAATCTTTTCCGCCCTGTGGGAGGGGGTAAAGTTTACTATAGTTTAATTAGGGAAATAACACTTTTGGGTATATTTTGACAATTTTTTGTAGGAAATTATTTTTACTTGGTGAGAATTATCCTTGAAGGCAAATGGCTTTAGAGTGTAAAATTGGGATTCCTACCCCAACCGTAGGGGCTAGGGCGGGGCCCCAAAGGGAACATTTACCAATATTTAAAAATTCTTAAGTGATGACATGAATTGTATTGTATTTCACTTAGTTTACATGCTGATTTCCACATCACATCTAAACAATAAAATAAAGCTACCAGTACCTATGATATAACTCAGGTGACCGCTAAGGCCCTTGGGCCTCTTTTCTAACAAGTTTTTTTTATGAAACTTTAAGTTTGTTCATTATATTGAAACTGAGGCTAATTTTAAACTAGAGCAATATCCGTCCATAAAAGATAAAAATGATAAGAAATTTGTGTGCTCCTATTGGTCTATGTCCATCATTCTATTTTAATAAATTTGATATGTATGTACATTATATGAAGACTGAGATTAATTCAAAGTTGATCAACATTTGGTATAAGTGATGAGTGTACTGTGCTCAGGTTGGTCATTTTTCAAACTTGGTTTCTGCAGCACAACTTGCTTAAATATCGTTTGATTTTGATGCAATTTGGTACACATAATACAAAAACTGAAGATAAGTCTGAAGTGGAGCAAAATCCGCTCACAATTAATTAGCATACTGTGCTCTGATAAGTTGATGGTTTCTGCACAATAACTTCACTATGTCCAGATTATAATGAAACCTCATCAATATTTGTATCATACTAAAGGCTAATTAGATTAAAGGTGAGAAAAACTTGTAAATATTTCATTGACATACTGCTATCTGAATGGTGGAAGGTCGCTAAAGAATAATTTAGTCAAATATTGCAGCATTCCGACACGACTTTATCAATGTGCACACTTTGTAAAATAGCAATTTCTTTGGTTTAAATATTAATGGTGTCAAATAAATTGATGTTTAGCACCTCATTTTTGATACAGCTTCTTTACTATCTACACCTTTTTACTGTCTACTTTTGTTGATAAGTACAATTTAAAAGAATCCGCTTTGGGTGTCTCAAATTAATTAGTTCGATGTCAAAACTAGGATAAATTATTTGGATTACTGTGTTGTACATATTTGCACACTAACATATTAATTTGTAATTTGGCATCGTTAATAAATAACATATTGTCCCTATTGTCCCTTGATGTTTTTAATACTGTGTTCTGAAAATTAGGTCATCAAAGATCCTTTGGCAGGTCCTTCAGTTTCAATTTCAAATGCATTGATGTGTCTTTGAAAGGTCAAGAAATATATTGACAACATTGGTCATAACAGGAGACATCTCCTGTACAGGGTAATAAATGATGACTGTATCAATGGAAGAAGGATGTATTAAGATCTAGTATTTGATGTTCGTGCATTATGTGCAAGTACCAGTTCTATCTGGCAACCAATACCAAGTAATTTAGTGAAGAATTAAATGCCATAAATGCCAAGTCACCGTTCTGTACTAGATTCCAACCCACTAATGATTATGTGTTGCTCCCCGGAGCCTTATGCAGGATTAATATGATATAGAAATACAATAAAAGAGCTACACAATCTTAAATTTCATTCATTTTTAAGATACATTATCTCTTATAGTACATAATAATATGAATCAGTTTAGTTTGCATCTTTAATTACCCTCTTTTTGTTATCTCACATATCAAATATGTAAGCTGGGCGCTAAGATTTTCAAGATAAATGGTGTAATATCAGTTTGGTGTTGACAAAATCTGAACATCTCTAAGTATAATTTTACAGAAACATGATTCGCATGCAGTCGCATTGATAACATACAGTGTACACGCATTCATTTAAGCACACAATAGATTTAAATAATGGCTTAACTATAACTTGCCCCCAATTGCATGATCGTAAGAGGCGACTAAATTTGGGACCCTATCTCTTCTCTCCTTTCTAAATAACTTTCTTCTTCCTAATGTCTCCCTTGACAATGCCTCACTTTTGGCCATTTGTTGAGCGTTCGCCCCTGTGAGGAAGGCTTTGGGTTCTGTCCCCTGGCCGAGACATACCAAAGTCTTTAAAAATGGTAGTTTATACTCCTGCTTAACGCTCAGCAAATTAGGAGTGGGACGACTGGTTCGCCCGTTGTCAGTATGTGATCGGGTGGGGCGTCCTGCTGGGTGTCTTCGGCAGAATGTTTCAGTGAGGTAGCACTATAAAGCCGGCATCAGTTCCGCGCTATCACAAGGAGACAAACACGAACATATCGCAGCCTCCCAAAATACACACACATACACTACACGCATGCATCTTGCACCCAGGGGAGGCCGTCCTTAAATGACCTTAGCTGTTAATAGGACGTTAAACAAAATCAAACAAACAAATTCTTGAACAGGTCCATTATAAAACCAATGTTACTTGCAAAATACAATGTGTTATAGTTGAAGTGCTTAATATCCCTAAATACATGTAAACATACATTCTGTTTCTATCGAATAGATAAATAAATTAGCAAAATTGTCTGGTTAATCAATAGGGAACACACTATTCATATCAGCAGCTATTTAATCTGCAAGATGTACACATCAATATACAAACATATTAGTTGTCTATACATCAGCTTACTAGTTGTATAATTACATTGTACAGATTGAATTAAACTGATGATTTCACAAGCACAGAAACAATTGCTAAAGTTGAGAAAATGACATTCAAGTATAACATGAATTAAAATTGATCTCTTAGTTGACAAGTTATTTAAAATAATGAAGTTATGTAGTCTACTAAATAAATTAGAAGTTGAACTCAATAAAACAATTGTAATAACTGAAATTATTGAATCCTTAAAAGAAACAATTAGGTTGGCACTGATGAGTCATTCAGTTTAAAAGACAATTTTCCACAGAAGAAAGAGGACCTCTGGAAGCGGAACGCTCTCTCTATAACTTATGTTTCTGATTCCAGTACTAATTGATGATCCCAAAATACACACACATACACTACATGCATGCATCTTGCACACAGGGGAGGCCGTCCTTAAATGACCTTAGCTGTTAATAGGACGTTAAACAAAATCAAACAAACAAACAAATAATTGATGAAACTGCTGGTTTCAGTTCGACTACTCCGTATATGTCGATGACACTATGCCTCAGAGTGCGCTCCTGGGATCGCAGTTCATCTTAACAGTATGTCTGTTTTGCTATCCGCCAAGCAAATACTCCTGATGGTGTGTCGTTCTCCCGTAATTCCTGTAGAAGAATGGGTTTCATGCGTACCTCTGCATCTCCACTTACACCTACCATGTCAAATGACGACTCAATTTCTACAACTGCACCAGATCCACCTGGTATTTGACACTTTGACACTTTCCTGCGTCTCATAGTTGTAGGCAAAATAGGCAAATTGGGGATATGGGGGTTGGCCTCATGAGTGACATCCATGTGCACAGCTTGCTGAATAGCATCTGAAGGAGAGGCCTCTGAGTGGTTTGTGTATCTTCTTCAGGAATTGTTTCCTCTGATGTAACTATGTGATCATATCCATATGAACAAATGCCCAGGTTACCACTGTTGGCATTACTCATGGGGTTGTTTCGGGTGTTGCATCTGTTGGGAAGGTCTCCTGTGGTGTTGTCACATCTTCAAACATGATTGTAGGAATAACATAGTCAGTCTCCTGGAAATTTCATATTAAAGGCTACAAAGTTGGCATCAGATTTCTCTTCAACAATTACCTTTTTTAAAGTTAAAATTTAACACAAAAAAACCCCAAAATGTCTCACTATTAAAGTTGTGATAATTCTGCCATAAATTGCTTGATCACAATTGAAATAAAAGTTACTGTGATGCAATTTCAATTATGTGCATTGTGCCTCACTGAATGTTTTTTGTATAATTTTAATACAATTATTAAGGATTATTTACATAAAATAAACATCATAATAAATAACTGCTGGTAGATGAAATAAGAGCCAAGGAATGATTTCGATATGTGTTGGTATCCACTTTTGTGTACATATCAGTGCAAGTGGAAAATGTTTGGGCTCAATTAGATCTTCAATAGTCGAATTTTCAGAATATTCTTCCCGAACACAAATAAGCAGACGAGCCATCTCTCTCATCTTTTGTCCGATGTCGTTGTACATATGTTCTAAATGACCATGTTTTGTATAAAGCTTTTCTCCTAGTTTGGTTATGATCCCATCATTTCTGGCCACCAAAGATACTTGATCTCCTGACATTCTTGCCAGAATATTGGTATTGAATCTCTCCGATACCTCTGGTTCGCACGGTAGCAGGTCAGCTGCTTTACCAAATACTTTTCTGTACTTCTTCTGATCTGAGTTTTTCCTGAACTTGCATACAGCATGATGTCTCAAGAGCGCCTTTTTCATGAATAATGCTAAACAATAATAGCAAGGTAAGATTTCTGCTCCCTCTGTTTCATCAGTCACATTTCTCCAGGCTACAAGTGTTCCTTATCCATTTTCTATCACTTCATAATTATGTTTATAATCCCCAGCATTTCGAAGCTCTTGAAAACCAAGGTTCTCTCTTTGGAGTGTGAAGGAAAGCTCAATATCCGCTGGTTTGATAAATAATGCTTTCTGATGCAAGTACTGCTGTCTCCACAATACGTACAGTAGTGCATCGTCAGATACCCACGGTTGATTTCGCTTTGGTACTCACTCATCACCCGTGGGCAAACTAGCCGAAAAAACGTCATGGGTAATTAATATGCGCGGATCATTTGATTGGTTCCAGTACAGTTACTCGATGGAAACTCTAACCAATCAGAATTCCAATCAGTTACGTATTCATGTTCGGAAATACCACAAAGATGGCAGACAACTTTTCGATTGTGCGTGAAAAACTACATTTGGATCAATGAAAGCCATTTCAAGAGGAAACAATTACCCAGCTGATGAAAGGTCGAGATTCCTTTTTGTCAATCAAAACAGGAGGCGGCAAAAGTATTTGCTATGAAGGTTTTCAGCCAATGTGGACGAACATTAACGGATGCGAATACTGTGTGCTTGTCGTTTCGCCGTTGATTTATATCATGAAGGAACAGTGTGAATATCTTGTAATTTTACAGCCACGTTCATTGGTAAAGATTGTCACGAAGACATAGACATTTTAAATGGTTGCTTCCAGTTCCTATTTGCCTCACACGAATCGATTTTGTCAGTGAATAAGTGGAGGGACATGCTGGCCGCTAGTAAACACTTCAAACTGTTTGTTGTTGACGAGGCACATACGATATTGCATTGGTAAGTAAATTATAATTTTCTCATGCAGAAATCAAGAAATTCTGTCTGACCTGGTGATTCATTTTAAATTAATAAATCAGTGCTTTTTAATAATATGTTTTTAATATGAAAAAGTGTAATAACGAAACCAAAAATTATCGTATACTTCCCTATATACTCAAAAATACACCATTGTTATTTGTGTATTTACAGGATGTGTTTTCTTCAATAATGACAAGGGTCAATATATATATTAAAAATATATTTCCGATCATAGCATTGTTCAATGTGAGCCTGGTTTTTTTTTTGCTTCAGAGGTGAAAGTGAAAGTGAAACAGAGATGATGCCTTTCCGGATATGGTACAGTAAGCTAGGTGAAATCAGATCCCTCATATAATGCCCTGTCCTGTTGATAACTGCAACGGCTAACAGATCAGCAAGAAAGGAAATGCAGAAAATGTTTTGTATGATGGACTGCCATGAAATTGTACCAAATCCAGGTAAACAATTCAAAAGTAGTTTTCATTTTCATCTATATTTAGTAAATTACTTTCCAGGTCACTGCAAAAATGATGCATGACAGTGACTTCACATACAACTGTACCGACTGGTGTGCTAAGCAGGAAATATGATCGTTGACCCTACCTTTTTAAATATTACACTTGAATAGTCGGATTCCAAATTTTAAGATAAAATCATCATTGGGTATACAAAGAAGATTGAGTATTTGTAACAAAAATACTCGAGTGAATGTATATATACAGTACCAAGATACTTATGCATTTGATTTTCCACATGAAAGGAAGGGTGTCTATGTTCAAAGATGTCCTATTGTATGACATGTGGAAAGTGGGTTTCTGAAAAGGGGTATGGTACATCACAAAAATAGTTTGCTATTTTCAAAATGAGCTTAAAAACCAAAATAATACCAATACCATTTCTGTTTTTGAAAACATGTATAAATTAGACAAGCATATGTAACAGAATGAAAAATGACAGAAATTAAATCGTCACTTAAAGATTGTTTATATAAAACGAAGGATTACGTCAGGGGGGTCTTTTCGGTCATTTTCAATTGAAAAGTAATTTGTTTTCTCAATAATTTCCTTTCTAATTAATATTTTGACTTCAAATTTACAACTTCACTCATGTAAGTAGACTTACATAAATTGCATATTGACTACATACTTTCCTTTTGTTTTATACTGAGTTATGTCCTCTGGACAAGTCTCAAACTTGTTTTTTTCAAATCTCTCAATTTTAAGTGAATTAAAAGGTGCATGACACCCTTGATATGCTATAAGTATAAGATATCAATTGTTAGTACTGTATATTATATATATCATATAATATTTGCTCAACACCTGTGGCTGAAGTGAGTTCCAGGTCCTGATTTGTGTTTTTTACTTATCAAAATTAACTTACAAATCAAAAATGGCATTTGCCACCACAACTACTGTAAAATGATTGATTTAATATATGTTTGATTTGCTGGTAATTTTAAGTCTTCTAGCCTCAAGGAAAGTATTTGCTTTAATCGTTAAAGTTAACCGATTTCATTGTTTTATCAAGTGGTCTGCCTATTTCCAATGATTATCTGGTGATTGTACATAAAATGCATTTGGGGATAAGCATGTAACTTGGCATAGAGATTAGTTATATGATGCTATTTAATTTGTAAAAGTTTCACACTTATCCCACAATGCCTTTTCACTTGAAAAAACATTTTCCTGTAATTTAGAGGAAAAGGACCAAAGTGCATCTCCTTGAATTTCTGTCATGTTTAGGTCACCTGAGCTTTAGCTCGTGACCTATTGCTATCCGTCTTCGTCCGTCTTGTGTCGTGCGTCGTCCGTTACCATTTTACATTTTCAAGTTACGCTGAAATACTGGCAAAGGGATTTCATTAATATTTCATGGGAAGGTTACTGACATCTCCCTGACCAAGTGCTGTTATTTTTCGGGTCGATCAGAAATCCAATATGGCCGCCACGGCCGCCATTTTGAAAACTATTTCAAACTTAAAGTCAAGTTCTGCTAGACCGATTGAACTGATACTTGGTAGGAATGATCGACTCATGGTCTTGACAAAGTGTTGTTATTTTTCAGGTCGATCAGAAATGAAATATGGCCGCCACGGCCGACATTTTGAAAACTATTTCAAACTTAAAAGTCAAGTTCTGCTATGCCGATTGAACTGAAACTTGGTCGGAATGATCGACTCATAGTCCTGACAAAGTGTGGTGATTTTTCGGGACTATCAGAAATCCAATATGGCCGCTACGGCCGCCATTGTGAAAAACTATTTCAAACTTAAAGTCAAGTTCTGCTGAGCCGATTGAACTGAAACTGTGTAGGAATGATCGACTCATGGTCCTGACAAAGTGTTGTTATTTTTCGGGTCTATCAGAAATCCAATATGGCTGCCACGGCCGCCATTTTGAAAAACTATTTCAAACTATTTCATGGTCCTGACAAAGTTTTGTTAGGTCAAAAGTCTCAAGTGACCTGATGCGATCGCCTTTTGTCCGTCCTCGTCCATCGTCCGTCCGTAAACAATTTACATTTTCGACTTCTTCTCCAAAACCCCTAAACCAATTTCAATGAAATTTTGCAGAAATCTTCCATGGACAAAGGTCAACAAAAATAGTTGCCGGTTTAGTCCTAAGCCCCCAGGGGCCTGAGTGGCGGGGCCAAAAAGGATCAAATTGACTAACATTTCAAAAATCTTATTCTATAGACCCAGATATGGAAGAATCAAATACTCTTCATAGATTGAAGGGTCTTAAGGTGCTTTACCAAAATTGTGAATTTCTTGACCCTGAGTATCACGTTTCCCCCTGGGGAGGGGGTAAACTTTCCTATAGGTTAAATAGGGAAATCACATTTTGGACCAACATTTGTTTAATTTCCATTGGAAGTAATTTAATTTGGGTTAGCATTATCAGTATTAGGTAGCAGTTTGATAGTATGCACATATGAGCCCTGACTAACCTCCAGGGGCTGATGGGTGGGGCCAAAAAGGGTTGAATTGACTGAAATTTCAAAAATCTTCTTCTCAAGACCCAGATATGGTACAATCAAATAGTCTTCATAGATGGAAGGATCTTAAGGTGCTTTACCAAAATTGTGAATTTCTTGACCCTGGGGTATCACGTTTCCCCCTGGGGAGGGGGTAAATTTCCCTATAGGTTATATAGGGAAATCACATTTTGGACCAACATTTGTTTAATTTCCATTGGAAGTAATTCAATTTGGGTTAGCATTATCAGTATTAAGTATCAGTTTGATAGTATACACATATGAGCCCTGACTAACCCCCAGGGGCTGATGGGTAGGGCCAAAAAGGGTCAAATTGACTGAAATTTCAAAAATATTCTTCTCAAAGACCCAGATATGGTAGAATCAAACACTCTTCATAGATGGAAGGGTCTTAAGGTTTATGATCCTAAGGTATCACGTTAACCCCATGGGGAAGGAGGGGGGATTTATTATGGTTTATAATGGCAAATGATACTTTGAATATTACATGTTAATAACTTGATTGAAATTATAACCTTGAGTTGACAGTTTGATACTTTGAAAATTGCTAATGTCTTCATTTTCCTTGTTTAGAATCAGAGGTGCTAGTTTCAAATACTATTTAGTCTTAAATCTGTATGTTAGATATTATTGTTTTTTGTCACTTTGAATAATATTTCTGTTCATGTTAAACACAAAATCAGCTCTCTGTATAAATATATCAGGTGACCGTTAAGGCCCATGGGCCTCTTGTTATTTTTCAGGTCGATCAGAAACACAATTTGGCTGCTATGGCCGCTATTTAGCAAATACCTATTTCAAAGTTCTAATAGGCCGATCTAACTGAAAATCGGTCTAGGAATGATCAGCTCATGGTCCTGACAAAGTTAAGTTAACGTTAAACTTAACATTTTTTTACTCAAATTAGTACATATTTCAACAACAAAAATAAATACTGTAGGACTCAGGTGACCGTTAAGGCAGGCCTATGGGCCTCTTGTTCATTCTGTTACATATGCTTATCTAGTACATGTTTTCAAAAACAGAAATGGTATTATTTTGGTTTTTAAGCTCATTTTGTAAACAACAAACTATTTTTGTGATTTACCATACCCCTTTTGGTACCCCCAGAAACCCAGTTTCGGTCAAAGTTTTACCTTATATTTTCCGCATGTCATAAAATAGGACATCTTTGAACAAAATAAGAAGGTGAAAATCCGAATATACCGGGGCCCAAAAAGGGGCCTTTTATACACCCTTCCTTTACATGTAGAGAATTAACACATATTTGGATTCCATGTATTACATGTAAAAACTTGCAATTCTCTTTTGTGCGTTTATCAAGTCATGTATGTCCATACTACTAATGCGATTCAACGGCTCTTTGAAATTAGAGAAACTTTCCTATGTCAAATCTTTCACTTTTGTCGCAGTTTTTGCACAATCGTAACAACATCTTTTGTTTTGTCAGCTGTTGGTCTTGCAACTCTTGATTTCACAGTTTTAGTTGTTTTCATTAACTGTTCTTTTATTCCATCTATAACTTGCGTTGTCATACAAATTTGTTTCGCAGATTTAAAAGATTTGTTTGCACCTTGTGTGTTTAGTTGCCTGTTGATGTTATGTACCTGTATTTCTACACAATTATCATTCGGAATATTGTTTTGAATTCCACATTGTAAGTTTACAGTCATGTTCCACTCATGCTCAAAGCTGTCTTTGGTATCGAGGATAGCAATAACATAAGAAATCATTCGCCTAAGTCTATATCTTGTGTGTCTGACGGCGAAGCATACAGCCATTCCAAATAAGCGTTCCTTACAAACCTAAAGTATCAATAACTTTATTTGCGGCTCCGAGGACCCAGTCTGTTTTGGCTTTATCATCCATCAAGGAAAACACTGGAGCATGTGATGGTGTAGAGTTGATTTCATCCATGTCCATGGCATCCAAGAATGCTGCAACAATATAGCCATCTGTAACATCGTCAATGAACTGATGATGCGGTCTAAAATGTAAAAGAATAAAATTAATACCTTATTAGATTGCTCTTATAAAATAAATCTATTATCACTGTGACTCTCATTTTATAAAGGACGCCCATGTACATGCAACATTTGTTTTAAAAATTTCTTAAGAACAAGAGGCCCAGAGGGCCTGTATCGCTCACCTGAATATGTTTAGAATAATTGGTATAAACACTACGTGTTTAAATTATTATGGATTAGATCCGTGCCAATTTTATACTAGCCCCGGTCTAGCTTGGAATGCAGCATTGAAAATGACAGGTGTGCAATTAGATTTACTAACCGATCCAGACATGTATCTATTCTGTGAGGGTGGTGTTCGCGGCGGCGTATCTATGTTTTTTAACAAGTACTCGAAAGCCAACAACCCATACATTCCTGAAACGTACGATGCATTAAAACCAAACATATATTCTATATACAGACTGTAATAACCTATATGGGAAAGCAATGATGGAACCATTACCTATGGGGTATTTCCGCTGGGTTGAAAATATAGAGGAATTTGACATTGACAGTATTTCAATAGATGGAGACTTGGGCTACGTGTTAGAGGTAGATTTAGAGTATCCCGTTGCATTACACGATGCACACTCCGACTACCCTCTAGCTCCCGATCGGAGGAAAGTTTGTAATGATGAACTCTCCCCATACAGTAGAGACCTTTGGAACACATTACATGGTAGCCATTCCAATCTAAAATTAAAAGGTCGCGTGAAAACGGAGAAACTAATTCCAAATCTAGATAATAAAACAAAATATATCTGTCAATATAGGAATCTGCAGCTGTATCTAGATCTCGGCATGAAGATTACCAAAATTCATAAAATTTTAAGAGTTTAGACAACATCCTTGGCTAAGACCCTATATCTTATTTAATTCACAACGAAGGGTTGAATCGCAAAACGACTTTGAGAAAAACTTTTTTAAGCTCATGAACAATGTTGTGTTCGGTAAAACAATGAAGAATGTTAGGAATCGAGTAGACATAAAGTTAGCTCATACTGAGAAAAAAATAAAAAAATATTGCGCAAAACCGTCTTTTGAACGATTCAAAATCTTTAGCGAGAATTTGGTGGGTATTGAGAATGCAAAAACCAGATTATTACTGAACAAACCGGTATATGCCGGACAAGCCATTCTAGAGCTCTCAAAAATAGTCATGTATGAATTTTATTACAAATATCTCAAGCCGAAATATCATGACGGAATGAAGTTATTATTTACAGACAGCGATTCTTTCGGTATCGAAATTGAAACCCTCGATCTATACTCGGATCTTCACCAGGACAGACATGTGTATGATTTGTCTGATTATCCACCATCTCACCCTTGTCACGATTCATCAAACAAAAAAATCCCGGGATACTTTAAAGACGAAACGTCATCACATCCCATTTCAGAGTTTGTCGGTCTTCGTCCAAAGTTGTATTCTGATGTAATTTGTATGCAAGAAAGGTCTGTTGTCGAGAGTTGTACTATAATCACAACAACGTCAAAAGAGAAACAAGTGGCTAAAGGTGTCACTAAAACAACCATTAAAAAAGACTTGCGACACGATATGTACGTGAAATGTTTGTTCGATAAGACGAACAAGATGTGTGAAATGAATTCAATTAAATCAAATAAACATCAGTTACATGTATATACAATCAACAAATCGGGGCTATCACCTTTTGATGATAAGCGTTACGTACTTCCTAATGGTTGTGATACGCTTGCCCTTGGCCACTACAAAATAAAAAATATAAACACGTTGTAACCCGTTTATGATTTCATTGTAAGAAAAACTGTGAATGAAATAGAAATACATGTCTTTTCAATTATCTGTGATTTGTACATATTGATTGTTAAATAATTTGATATTGAAAAATAAATGATTTAGTTGAATAAAAAAATTATGTATTGTAGTGACTCTGTTACGAGTTCCGGAATTCCGACTCCGCGCCGGTTCGCAGCAGGCTTTTATTTTAGTTACCTTGTTATGATTTCCGTGGTAGTCCATGCACAAATTTGCTCAGGCAATTTTAGGGATTCCAGCCCCCCACAAGAGTAAGTTTGTGATAGATTTTGTGTAAATCATGTAAATGAGTTATCGTTAATTGATTACTTTCATGTCAGCGTCGTAGTATTTTTAATAGTGATAGAATTCTCGTTTTTCTGTGCGCGTTGTTGACTTACTTTCGTTTTAACAAAGCGTAACATGGTAAAAGTATAAACTGTGTGTATAGTGTATTAAGCTGATAGTTTCTGTTCGGATTACATATAATCTAAATATATAAGTGATACAGTCGATTAAGATCGTGCATATGCGGACATTTTGTGACTTTGGTTAACATTTATGTCATTTAATCATTCTGTCATTTAATTACGGTGAAAGCTGTGAACATTGTGTTTAGTGTGTCATTGTTTTTGTTTTGTAGTTTTCACCCTCTCCGGGGGTTTTTAATGGAATAAAGAGTGCTGAAATATCGACAGTCTCTTGACTTCACAGTGAAAATCCTGCGATCCTGGCTTGGATAGGCAACTATTACCATGGCAACATCATCCTTACCTGACAGGGATCTTTCTCAACATAGATTTCCTGAGTTACGGCGGACAAGGAGTGTAACCACATTTGCCGCTGCCCATTATGAGGAGCGTGTTGAAAGATATGTTACCAGACTTTTAGTGATCAGGCGTAGTGTAGATTCAATTTTGTTGGACATTGACTCAAGTCAACACATGAGCCTTGATATAGCCAGTGAGATAAGTGGTGAATTATCACATCATATGGAACAATATAACCGAATATCAGATGAATATATTTCGTATCTCAACGGTCAACGTACCCGTTATGCTGATCATGAAGCAACTGAACATTTTACTGTTGCCAACGAGTTGAGGTTAAAGGTTTCTTCGGCCTTGAAAAAGTTGCAGCCAAAGAGAGATACTATACCGGAAGTTAGATCAATCCGCAGCTCAACGGTTACCAAAACATCCGACTCGCATTTGACGTCAGTCTTGTTAAAACACACTGCTAAAGTTGAAGAAGCCAAAATTAAGCTTCAATATGCGCAAGAGGAAGCTAGTCTCATGCGACGAGAAGCAGAACTGAGAGCTCAAAAGTCAACACTGAAAATTAAGCAAGAACTAGATATTGCTGAGTCAAGTTTGAACGCAGTAAAACAAGTGCTCGAATTTACGTCTACAAAAGACGAATGCAGTGAACGGTCACATCCCTCTTATGTTAGCAAGCGGACTACAGATTTTGTTCAGGATCAGAGAGCTTGTATGCAACCTGCTAATTATCACGGAGATGCGCCCATAGTTGCACCGATACATAAGTATGATGACATACCAGTTACCAAAGCACCACGTGCTCCACCGCCGCCTGTGGTCACTCAACTGAATCCCAACGCTCGTCAATTTGTCCCAGATTCAACACAAACCAAGCTGGATAACACTGCGGTTGCTAAGTTTCTTGCGAAAAAACACTTGCTCACTTCGCGTTAAACTGTGTTTGACGACCAGCCCGCTCATTACGCTTATTGGAAAGCAAGTTTTAGGAATATATTGAGTGAGATCGACGCAACCCCGTTAGAGCAGTTAGACTTACTTGTGAAAAGTCTAGGGCCAAACTCAAAACAACAAGCCATTAACATTCGTTGTGCAAATACACAAGATTTAGATAAAGCAGTCAGACTTATATGGCAAAGATTGGACGACCGCTTTGGAAGCCCGGAGTCTTTGGAGGCTGCACTTAGACACAGGATTGAAACTTTTCCCAAACTGAATAATGCAAACCAAGAACAGTTGTATGAAATAGCAAATCTCGTAGCTGAGATTGAGTCCACCAAAGCTGAACCTAGACTCAGTGCTTTGTTCGCTTACTACAATTCTTCAGCTGGGGTCAATCCTATCGTCAAGAAATTGCCGTTTGGTATTCAGGAGAAGTGGATTAATGCGGCCAACAAATACAAACAGCGGCATTCTGTCGCTGTCCCGCCATTCTCATTCTGTTCATCGTTTCTGCGTGACATAGCCAGGGTGCGCAATGATCCAAGTTTCGTGTTTGATGAACCGCGACCTCCGGGTCACCTTTCGGGTAAAGGACTTACTCGGCAGATGAATTCAAAAGATAAACTACGTATGGACATAAGCAGTAAAAAGACTGAGGCTGCTCTAAAAAATGACTCTCCATCTGATGGAACGAAAGATGGGCTTGAATCACGAGATAACTCTAAGCTTGTTTGTCCCATACATGGTACAGGTCACACTCTGAATAAATGTCGTGCATTTCGTGCAAAACCTTTGTCAGAAAGAAGGGACTTCATAAAACTGAAAGGTTATTGTTTCAGATGCTGTGGACCCGTGAAACATCTTCGTAAGAAGTGCAAAGAGACCGTAAAATGTGACGTTTGTCAGTCGTCTGACCATCCTTCCGCCCTACACCCGGATTCAAACTTTGTCCCTGAGCAGAAGCACGAGGGGGAGGAGAAGACTGAAATTAACAATGCTTGTACCGAAATTTGCAATTCACCTTTAAACACTAGTAAATCATGCGCCAAAATAGTGCTCGCGAAGGTGTATCCTTGAGACCAAAGCCATCGTGCCCGACAGGTTTATTGCATGATAGACGATCAGAGCAATAAATCCCTTGCTGTTTCAGACTTCTTCAGCGCCTTTGGGGACAACAGTAAGGACGTTGAATACATTTTGTCGTCCTGTGCGGGTAAATTTGTGACTGCCGGACGTAGAGCGACAGGGTACGTAGTAGTCATTGGATGGAACTCGTGCGTTGAATCTACCCGAAATTATTGAGTGCAATGACATTCCGAACAATCGTAGTGAGATACCTTCGCCTGTAGTTGCGTCTACTTACCCCCACTTACAGGATGTTGCTTCACACATACCTGAAGTTGACCAGCAAGCTAATATTGAACTTTTGATCGGCAGAGACCTAATAGAAGCCCATCATGTTTTGGACCATCAAATTGGTACAAATGGTCTACCATACGCTCTACGCTTGCCTTTTGGATGGGTCATCATTGGCGAGGTGTGCCTTGGAAAGGTGCATAGGGCTGTGGTAGTCAATGTAAATAAAACCAATGTGCTCAACAGTGGACGTCCTACACTTTTTGAACTCTGCGACAGTGACATTACTGTAAAGTGCGATTCAGTTTTTAAGAAAACCAGCGGAGATGAAAAGCCAGGTTTGTCGATTGAAGATCAGGTCTTCCTCAATATCATGGATGTTGGCTTTGCAAAAACGGATACTGGTCAATGGACAGCCCCTTTGCCATTTTGTGAGAATAGACCAGTACTGCCAAACAACAAGCCGTTTGCTCTCAGTCGAGCAAAGTCCTTTGATGCTACTTCCGAGTCCCGGATATGAAAACACTTTTCAGTTCCGTGGATTCGAAGGCATTATTTAACTATTTGAAAGACATCGGTCTATTTTATAGACTCTGATGTCTTTTAACCCACCTTATCATTTTTGACGTTATATATATATCGCATATTCCATATCGTACTCACTAAGACACTAAAACGAAAAAATTTCATCAGTATAATTCTGGTGTTCAGCAAGTTAACATGTACATGTTAGTTATATAACCTTGAACATATTTTGCTGAGTAACTATCACAGCTTAGTGTCAATGGAAGAGTTTTCTATTTGCAGGAATTTAGGAGATGCATTTAAATTTTGACTAGTTTGACACACCCTGGGATGAGATTCCATGGATCCTTATTTATGCTGGAAATGTCCTCTTACAAATGTCTTAGAGAGAGATTATGACTGCTTCCTCTTTGATTTCCTTCACGTCTGGTGAATCTGTTGCTGTACTTAATGTGGCCCCAATTATATAAGATGTCAGACTGGTAACAATTTAAGTTGAGATAGGAACTTAAAAAATACAAAAATAATATTGTGTAAAAAATGGCATGGTTGAGGATAAGTTTGCATGATACAGGTATTCATATTGACCGTGAAATTCATAAAAATCATATCAAATATAGAAGCAAGTTTAACTTTTCTTGACAATTTCAATTAAGTATATATCTCAAATGTAAAAAGATCATGTTGACCTTGCCATCGACTCATGACTTCATTTCATCACTAATTGAAACATTAATATTATCCGAAAGTGATGTTTATAGTTTTTTCCATTAATTCCCTTAAATCATAATGTAAAAAATAAGACTTTTCAAAATTAAGAGGGTTATTCTATGTAACATTAAAATTGAACATGGAAGGGTCAATTTCATTTGTGAGGGGTCAGTGCCCCATATGGTGGGCCCCTCCAAGATTATCCTGTGTACTAAATGTTTTACATGCAATTGCATCTTATCTCAATATTTATAATATAATATTTATGGTTATACACCAAAATGTATAACTCGAAATAAGGGTGGGGGAGAAGACGAATTGTATTAACCCTATCACTATCAAATAATTCCTAACTTAATTGTTATGTAGAGTGTCTAAAATAAGCAAATATTAACTTTTGTTTACAGAAATACATTTTATTACAGTTTTTAATCATGAAGAAATTTACATGTATGGTGTACATGTAATGACATGCTTTGGTGTCGCGTCGTTTCGGGACTTTTTTTCACCATGTAGGCTATTGAACAGGGGCCTGTAACTAGAAGCCCCCTTAAGATTTAAGATTACCTTAACATTACCTTTGTGTGCTAAGGTGTAACTAGAAGGAACCTTATGTATACCGTTAAGGGTATAACAGTAAAAAGATACGAATAACTGTACTTCTCCCCTTATCGTTGAGTGGGTAACTCGATGTCCTCGTAAGTCTAAAGAGTATACAACGATCATCTTAAGCATTTTTAAGGGGCGGTTTTCTGTAACTAGAAGCACACTTTAGCACTCGTCAGTACCCTTAATCTAAGAGAACAACTAGGCTACCTTAGGAGTAAATAACATGGCGATTTTACTGCTTCTTAATCGCAACCAGGACGTTCCAAGACGTTTGTTTCGAGACAGAAGAAATCCCTTGGATTATCTGAGCGATGATGCAGTTATTGCAGACTACCGCTTAGACAGACGAACAATTTATGAGTTGTGTGATACTTTTGAAGAGGAACTCGAAAGGCCTACACGAAGAAGCATGTCTCTTCCAGTGTCACTTCAAATCATGATTGCTTTGAGATATTTCGCCAGTGGCAGTTCCATGTCTGTCATTGGTGAAGCGCATGGAGTAGGTAAAATGACAGTATCTCGAGCAGTTAAAAACATTACTGGTTTGATTACTCGGCATTTGGACAAATATATAACATTTCCCACAGATATACAAACACAACTTAGTGTTAAACGAGAATTTTACAACATCCGTGGTTTCCAAGTGTTTTGGGGACTGTAGACGGCACTTTGATACCTATTGAAACACCTTCCATTGATGAATACCACTATGTTTGCCGAAAAGGATACCATGCTATGAACATCCAAGGAGTGTGCGACGCTAAATTGAAGTTTCTCAATATAGTCGCAAAATGGCCAGGAGCAACACATGACTCTTTTATATGGACTAGCTGTGGTCTCTGTGCTGCATTTGAAGCAAAGGAAATAACTGGAGTGTGGCTGTTGGGTGACAGTGGTTACGGCTTGCGACCATGGTTACTGACACCAAAGTTGAACCCAAGAACCCCCGGCGATAGAAAGTATAATGCCTGCCACAAGTCTACTCGTTGTGTAATTGAACGTGCATTTGGGTTGTGGAAGATGAGATTCTACCGACCACTTCATTTGGCACCAGAAAGGGCAGTCGCTGTTGTGATTGCAACAGCTATTTTACACAACGTATGCATAGAGAAAAATCTTCCTTTGCCTGATATCGACGAAATGGACGATAACGACAACTACGAAGAGGCAATCTACAACCCGGATGATAATGGCAGTGGGAATAACGTAAGAGAAGAACTGATCAGCAGAGTGTTTTCTTGATTGAAGCTTTATTTCAAAACAAACATTGGTTTCTTATCATTATGAAAAAATAATCAAGAACTTTTGAAGTTCTTGCAAAGTATTCAAAATAAAGAAATAAGACAATCATCGCCTTGTATAGTTATATATACCAAATTCTGTTTGATAGAAATATCGATAACGCAAAATGAATTAAAGTTCACAATTTGACAGACTATTGCAGACAATTTAAGAAATTTAGTTATTTTCATTTTAATTATCTTATAAAAAAAAAAATATATATATACATCAAGCTAATTTGCTTAAAATGGAAATTGACAAATATATGAATCTTCAAACATGACTTCCTTGCGTCAAAATCCAATTGACGAAAATAGTGTTTAAACTAGGAAAACAAAACAAGTTCCATGGTAACCTGTGGAGCTCTCCAATGGTTGATATTCAGTGTTTGGCTGTTATCATGTAAGATAGTCGCAAGTCGGTTACATTTTCTTCGTCTCAGAAGTAGACCACACTAAAATTAATATATAAAATGCAGGAGTTTAGAACACACAGACGCCAGACTGACCAATCTGAATGACCACCTCTATTCACATATGAATCCAAGGTGGTAGTATGGCTCCTAAATATTGTGTAGAAGCTGTTGAATTTGTTCCTCGAATTCTGTTTGTGTTAAGAAAGTAGAACACGAAACTTGGATTAAAGTACAATCGTTTCCTTCTGCATAGAAAGAATTTACAGAATAAATGACGATGTGGGAGTCGTACTTCCTGATACCACCCTTGTGGGAACATCCCAATCGTTCATAAATTCATCCATTTTGTTGCAACATGTCTTTTTTTGCAGGGCTTCATAAAACCATTGGATGTTGCAGCCATACATATGGGCTCATTTCACACTGAAGTCTGAAAAAAAAAGATCACATCATCAAAAGAAAAACCTATGATTTTCTACAAATTGCTGGAACTATATGTATTTGTACAATACATGTATATAGGAATTTGGGATGTTTACTCGATTGGACAAAATCCATAGGCCAACTACAAAATTATGACGACATTCAACCATAATAGTGTGTACATGATATCACAAAATACCGTTTTTAATAAAAATGTTAAGGTATAAATCCCTTTTTATTTGAAAGAAGGTTTACCAGATTTAATGTTTCAAATACAATTTCATGTATAAGTACCAAGCAAACCCACAGCCAACAATGACGTCAATATTATTATAATGGCTAATTTTATATTCAACCACGAATTACTACTTGCATGTACACTTATTAAAGTGTAATAAATGACATATGTTCTTTCTCGTCGTTTCCTATTTCTGTGTCCAGAAGAGTTGAAGAATAGACCGAATTAGCAATATCTTGTCCTGCAGACCTTAGAGTACTTGTTCTACACGGTATGTAGTACTCCTTCAACTCTCTGGCAATAACGAGAACACTTTCTTCGCATTTTAGGCGAGATTTCTCTACTTCTAATCTGTTTTTTTCAACATCTAGTCTTTCTTTTTCCACATCAAGTCTTCTCTTCTCTAACATATACAAGTCGTTATTAGTGTAAGTTGCTGACGTAGAGGTACATGTAAGTGCAGTTTTCCTCTTTTTCGCATATGTAAAACCTTCAACCGGGGGTGTCGGAGATGATGAGGACATTTGCAAAGAGGATGTGTCAGTAGAAACTTCGGTAATTATCGGTGCAGTGTTCTCAACACTTACGGGGGTCATATTAGTACATGTACTAGGATTATTTGTAATGTCATGCATACGTGTATTTTGGTCGATCATATTCCTTATTGCCCTGTCCCAAATTTGTTCATGCGCGGTATTGTCATCCTCTGTTGGGTTAATTTCTTCGTCAGTGTTTGTCGGTGCTCTTGAATCTGTATGGTTACAATCAATTTGTTGATGTCCAAAAATAAAGAAGAGTGATTGATCGAATGTTCACTTGTTCATGGAAACTAACACTAGGTTTTTTTTGTTAGTTATTGTATAGTTAAAAATACAGTTTTACAAACTGCGACTTTTTCATCATGACCATACATTTTTCTTTCTCCTTATTGTCCTATCAACAAGCGTTTGTAAAATAAACTCAGTGATAGAAATAAAATACCTTGTATATTAAGGACCTAAAACCTGTGTTCATGAAATTCATATTACATGAACACGAATGTAAGATTCTATTTATAATATAATTCGAGAAGCACGCTAGCAAAGTATTTTCAATATTGTTTCGCTACAAAGACTCTAGATGACGTTCTATAACTACAAACGCATGTAATCTAACGTGGATATTGGTATCATTAAAGCGAATATTCATATCCTGCCTATGTTACCATCCGACGACATCCGTCTGTCGTCGAGAGCTACTGTATGATATCATGAGCTTGACGTCATGTGTAGTTTTGTCCAAGGCAGTATACATGTAAATTTCAGATAACAGGGAATGATTTTTAAACATGAAAGGAGTACATGTGTACAAAAAGCTACCAGTTTTTGGGTACATTTCGGTTCGAATATGCTCCCTTTTACGTATAGCTTACTTGTTTTTCAGTTATCTAATTGATACCAATTACATTGATGTTTAATTGTTCTCTAACCATATAGCTGACGTCATTGTTTATTATGGGTATACCGTCATTTGCTCGGATGGTAGTATTAGAATATTCTTGTATATATATATGTTTTCAACATTTTACCAACCTCTGTACATCGAATGTGTCAGTGATGTCGCCACTGATGCCGTGGACTGCTGTTACTCCTAACACCTCGATCACTTTCTGCTCAAGTTCACTCAGTTCATTTCCGTCAATTGTTCCACCACCTGTTTTGGCTCTTTCTCTCTTCAGTTTAGCTTCTTTCCCTTTAACAACACTTGCCCAATCTTGCCACTTCTTCCTGACATCGTCTGTTGTTCTTACATTGCTGCTTACTGCATTCACTGCTTTGGTTATAATAACCCATTCTCTCTTTTTTTTCTCATTGGATACTGTGTCAGAGAATTTACCTAATATTATTTCTCTACTGTTCATCACACCTTCTACTAAAGCTGAAAGTTGAGTAACCGAGAAGTTCGGTTTTCTTGTTCGCTTGGAAGCCATGATCTAGTGTTTTTGTTTTTGTATTCAGCATCACGATGAAATGTAATCAGTTAAAAGCTAAGAGGAATTTCGTACGATCAAAAACGCACAGAAGACTCAGGTAAGTTAAAATGCAATATAGAAAAGAAACCAATACTCGGACTCCGGAAAATTTTCCCTTTTCATTCTCGCAAAATGCTGTCGTAAGGGAATGTTACGAGATGTCAAAAGTCACCAAAGGGAAAGTTACTCTTTCGTAGAGGGACTTCCGAGTTACACCCTTATATTTTTCGTAAGGTCCCCTTAAATCCATCCCTTACCCTTGGTGTTAAGGTGGTTTTCTAGTTACAGGCCCCAGAGAGACAGTACAGTTCTCAAATTGTAAAACGTGTACAAACTTACTCGATACTTTATACAAACTAAATCATAACAATAATATTAGACAATGAGAAACTTTACTTTGTTGGACAATTTATTATGATCAAATATAATGAATATTAAAATATCTAATTTAAGTCAATGAAATGTTCTATATAGTTGTGTTTTGTAAATGAACACATGTAGTAGGTAACGGAATGAACACTCTCGCAGAAGCCTGCTGGTTGACATCTCCTGCCTCCTGTACGCTCTCCAAAGTCTGAACAACTTCCCCTGCACCTCTGTTGTACGTTTCCCTCGGATATCATTCTGACCTGCAGGGGGATGGCGTTGGCCTCCTTGAACAGTTCCTGGATCAGTAGGTAGAAAGGCACTGGACCGCGGGTGCTGCACCGGGAGTTGAGACGGTTGTGCCATCCCTCTACATCGTTGTTGGTCCGGATGGACTCGCCGTACACGCTCCATTCATGGATATTGAAGACTCTAAATAGAAACAATAGTTATATATCAAATGTATACATGACACTTTATTTAACTTATATACCGCGGGTTATTTATTCTTCTTCTTGGAGACATGGAAGCATATAACTCTGATGTCCTTGACGAAAAACCCTGGGCAGTTTTATAAAGTACCAAAATAATTGTTGTTTTATAAAGTAACAAAATAAAAAAAAAACAAGTGCCGAGGTGTCCCATTGAAAATGCCGAGGTGACCCGAAAAAGTGCCGAACTCTCCAAGTGCCGAGATGACCTGTTACCGCTTACGAGTAGTCAGGCGGTTAGCCACAGTGCATTTCTTTTGCGACTTTGTCATCCAGCCTTTGGAACAGCAGGCTTTAATTGTTGACCATTTCTTGCTCCGAAAACAACTTCGTAATCCGAAATTCTGTTAAATTCGCACAATATACAGATGAACTTTGTACTCTTCCTTTTCTTTTTAGGTCACCCGAGACAAAGTCTCAAGTGACCTATTGCGATCGCCTTTTGTCCGTCGTCCATCGTGCGTCGTGCGTCCGTAAACAATTTACATTTTCGACTTCTTCTCCAAAACCCCTGAACCAATTTCAATGAAATTTTGCAGGGACCTTCCATGGACAAAGGTCAACAAAA
>NW_018408853.1:0-10357 GCF_002113885.1 Mizuhopecten yessoensis | reverse complement strand
AAATTGTGAATTTCTTGACCCTGGGGTCTCATGTTTCCCCCTGGGGAGGGGGTAAACTTTACTATAGTTTATATAGGGAAATCACATTTTGGACCAACATTTGTTTAATTTCCATTGGAAGTAATTCAATTTGGGTTAGCATTATCAGTATTAGGTAGCAGTTAGATAATAAGCACATATCAGCACTGACTGACCCCCAGGGGCTGATGGGTGGGGCCAAAAAGGGTCGAATTTACTGAAATTTCAAAAATCTTCTCAAGACCCAGCAAAATTTATTATGGACACAGGACATTTTAACATCTCTTAAACGGTTCTGAAGATATTGTTGTTTGAAATTTGAAATATTAATTTTAAAGCTTTTACCTCACATTGACCTTTAACTCCCGACTTTCACTTAAAGTTGACATTTGACCTCATTACTGTAATAAAAAAAATCACACCACTGGTCTACATAACATACCCAAGTATCAATACTCTAGTCCAAATGGTTCTTAAGATATTGCTGTTTGAAGTTTTGAACATATTTGACCCCTGTGACCTTGAAAGTAGGTCAAGGTCATTTGAATGAGGAAACTGTATAGCACTCCATCCCAGGTACCTACTAGCCAAATATCATGACCCTCGGTCCTCCAGTTCTTCAGAAGAAGTCGTTCAAAGAAAAAGTTGACGGACGGTCAACGGACGACAGGCGGACGGACGACGGACGCCGTAGTACCGTAATTAGCTCACATGGGCCTTCGGGACAGGTGAGCTAAAAACGGGCCCAAACGTGATCAGACAAAATATCGGTTAAGAATATTGATAGGGCTAAGTTACAGGGGGTTGTTTCTAACTGTTTAGCCAATGTGTTTAAGTTGCCTAACATTTTCCCATCGAGGTTAACAAATTGTAATAAAATAGGCACTCATTATATATCGCATAATTACCATACATACACATATGTTGTTCATTTAATAACAGTTAGCTTTAATTGCGGTTTTTCGATATTAGTTTGGTAACAAGTATCATGAGTTATTTTCATACAATCCAATGAACACCTATCGTTTTTGTTTCAATTATAATGTATCCATATTTTGACAGGATCAGTTGACTGTCTACAGCAAATCAATGGTGACGATGACGAATGGCTCAATTGTATGAAACTGCATTCAACCAGAAGTGGATCCGACGAGTTTGACCACTTCGCTTGTACCGAGTTTATTATCCAAGAATGGTCTGACGCCGATAATTAGGAAGAGGTGTTGTACCTTAGCTGTTAATAGGACGTTAAACAAAATCAAACAAACAAACAAATGTACCAATATCAACATTTAATACACCTGTGGCAGTAAAGCAGTGACCAGTGGTGATATCGTTTATTCAAGCGCATGTTTACTTCGGCACAGAACAACAAATGATGAAACAGATGCTTTAACATTCAAACGGTGGTATTCTAAATGCCACATGCTGTCTCCACTCTATATAAGATGGAGTTTTTTGGGAAGAAGATTAAGCAGAATTGTTCACCATATGCTTCAAATATTAATATAAAAACGCGCACACTTAATGTATATTCAAATAGTTACTTTAATAGCATGATCCCCGTAAGACATGGATACATAAAGAGGATATACAATACATATTTGTTATATTTCAATCTGTGTCGATACTGATATTTAACCTCTAACATATGTTGCAAACTTGATATACATGTATAACATAGAACAAATTAGTCCCTGCAGGTAGGGCGTAAGAATTGTACCTGCTGCCCCCAATTGCATGATCGTAAGAGGCGACTAAATTTGGGACCTTATCTCTTCTCTCCTTTCTAAATAACTTTCTTCTTCCTAATGTCTCCCTTGACAATGCCTCACTTTTGGCCATTTGTTGAGCGTTCGCCCCTGTGAGGAAGGCTTTGGGTTCTGTCCCCTGGCCGAGACATACCAAAGTCTTTAAAAATGGTAGTTTCTACTCCTGCTTAACGCTCAGCAAATTAGGAGTGGGACGACTGGTTCGCCCGTTGTCAGTATAATGTGACCGGGTGGGGCGTCCTGCTGGGTGTCTTCGGCAGTATGTTTCAGTGAGGTAGCACTATAAAGTCGGCATCAGTTCCGCGCTATCACAAGGAGACAAACACGAACATATCGCAGCCTCCCAAAATACACACACATACACTACACGCATGCATCTTGCACACAGGGGAGGCCGTCCTTAAATGACCTTAGCTGTTAATAGGACGTTAAACAAAATCAAACAAACAAACAAATATTGGTTGTGTAAAAAGAACTTTTCATAATGATATATCATAACTATGCATGTTTGTATATATAAATAGTTTCACCTGTAAACTAGAAATACTTTTTAAATATTAAACCACGTCTACATAAGGTGGGTCGAAAAACGGGAATGTAATATTGGTAAACCTAGTAGCTTGACTTTTTAGTTCGCTGCAATTTACATTTCTGTGTTCAATTGCGTATTATAATTTTTTTGTGATACTTACATGCTAAAATAATTAGTGTATACATCATACGAGTACGGTATCAATATAGGATCTTACATGAGTTTCCATTTCATATACCAAAAGTCAATATGTATGTCGCCAAAAGGGCACAGGTCAAATTGATTATCAAATGAATCGATATTATATACTTATCATATAAACATCTTATAACAATGTAAAGTTATACGAAAGGTCGATATGTAGTCACCAAAGGGCACAGGTAATATTGGTCATATGCACATCTTATAGCAGTGTTAAGTTATACCAAGAGTCAAAATGTAGGTCATCTAATGTCAAAGACCAAATTCAACGCTTATATCGATCAATATGGGATACGTTTTATTTGCCCAACGACATATGTCTAATTGGTCAACTTATACTGTTTATCCTATGAAGATGGCAATTATTTGATTGTTACTATAAAGTTTATCACCTGAATCAGGACTATGTTAACTTGTACTGTCATTATAGGAAACTCGAGGGTTAACGCGAGTGATGGCAAACTCTATTTGTAGGCGCGCATGTGGTTGGGGAAACACGAACATATCGCAGCCTCCCAAAATACACACACATACACTACACGCATGCATCTTGCACACAGGGGAGGCCGTCCTTAAATGACCTTAGCTGTTAATAGGACGTTAAACAAAATCAAACAAACAAACAAACAAACCCCGGACTTGATTATGTGTGCATGTAAACAAATATGGCGTCTCCCATGGATCAATATGACCTGTTTCTACTAGAATGTCCATTAACGTTATTTCGGAATGTAGAGCATGGGTTGGTATCGGGTAGGGTACAGAGGTCAAATAACGTAACTCGAGATAGGAATCCTACCGTTTTATTGAAACTAAGGTATGATGATTTAACTCTAGAATTTCGACGGAACTCGCTGTTTGTTACAGCTCTAGACTTTTATTGTGACTGGTTGATCAATAAATTGCCATGGGCTTGTATTGCCAATAGTTGGTCAATCAAACGGTTCCGATGAAACGTTTCAACATTTTTGATATACCCTAGTTTAATACGTTGAAATATTGGTGTAGTATTATAATGTAGTGGGGATGTTGCCGTTGTACAATATCGTGTGTGTGCTAATATCGTGTGTGTGCTGGATGTGAGACGGGGGTCAGGCAGTATACTCTGTTGTGATTGGTCAGTAGTTTGTATTGTCTATTTGCTATAAATTGGGGTGTTACTTTAGATTCAGGGCAGACAGATGTATTGGGTTCCTGTGTCGCTGCCATAGCCTTTCTAACTCTGTAGGTTTGTAATGTGATTTATAGTTGGGTATATCTGGGATGGGAGCTTTGTGTGGGTACAGATAGGTCACGTAGCAGGGCGGGGTCTTATAGCATGTAACTATGCACTGTTTATGTTGTACGTATTCATGGTCTTGTAAATAAAGTGTAAATTTATATATATTCAGAGTTTGTGTTCTTCCACCATAAACAAATCAAGTACCCATCGAACCTAGCTTTTCAAGTAATGCCTACCCACAGTTCTAACTAACACTATTTTCAAATAAACGTATTCGATTTAAATCCCTAAAAAGATTATATCAAAAAATCAATATGATTAGTAAAGTCACGATAATCAATTAATATAGAAGCATACAATTAAAAAAACTAAAGACTTCGTTATTATGTAATCTATTATGTAATGCATTGGAATAAACACGACTTCAACATGGGCTTCCAGTGGAAGTATTGACATATATATATATATTTAATTGGTTTGTAAGAAAAACACAAAAATGACTATGGCTCAACCCAACTTGAATAGCATTGTGCCATGCCAATTAAACCTTAAAACTAAGCCATTTATATAATCCGCGTTACTTGCATGCAACCTATGACACACGGGTGGGCTACTCAATGTGTATTCGTGACAGATGAAACATAGGTGATCCTTCCTAGTGTATTACTTCGGATATTATTTTGTGATGTAGCAAATCATAACTAACACTCACTAAAATTGGGGAATAGGGGAAATACACAATATTATAAACAAAGAGACCGATACCCTTCCAGGTCTTGAATGCGTAAACTATGTAGTAATATACCATCGTAATGACCACACTATAAATGTTATCTCTCAATAGTGAACCTTACAAGAACATGTTGATGACCATAACGAGTCTTTTACTTTATTAAATAGTTGACCCCACACAATGTGCTTTCTCTGCTGTGATTACAATTTTGTCTGAAAACAATGAGCTGCATCTGTGTGATTACAGTATATGATTTGATATCTCATTATATTAGGTTGTTGCATAACATAACCTTAGGAGTTTATGATTTCCAGAAAGGATGTATTCCCACTTATACAGGATGGACATTAATATGTTTTCTATTTGATATTGCAAGATCGCTATTAAAAGAATAAAGCGAAACCTTTGATCTTCAAACATCTCTTATAAAAAATATATATATTCCGTTAATAGTAAAAATACCTGATTTTTATAATTCGATACCACAAACCTTCCTAGACCCCCGATATGATAAGTGAAAAATCTGGCAAGAGCAAACGAACAAATACTGACGAAGCCGTATTTTGCACGTATTGTTATTTAGACAAGGCCAAAATACGTATTTGCAAATGCCAAGTCAAATTTTGCAAACTGTTCTTCCTCGGATTGTAAATTAGTCGGTAGACACATCTCCATGTAACACGTGGATGCTGTTGGAAGGCTTCCTGCGAGGTCGGTAAAATGCCCGTGGCGAATTGAAGTATTAACCCAAGTGTAATCACTTCTCTTCTTCCAGCTGTAAAATTAAGTTAGAAATTTAGTTTAACAATTTTGTAATATATTGATGATCAAATGTAAAGGGAAATCTACATACAGAATGCTGCATGTGACCATACTCGTAAAACGTAGTATAAGAGCTATATAAACATTGTTGTAGTGATGAAGTGATACCCATGATGTCTACACTTTTCAAAAGATTTTGATTACAGCTTTACTTGACCAGATTGTCTGCTTGCAATACTATCAATGACGCGTTGATCCATCGACTGCTATTGAGCATTGTATATATATCCAAAGTGATGCTTATTTCCTTTAAAACATTTTAACGCACAGACAATAAGTTGAGTGAAATCTCTTTGCAATGGTTTAGAAGAAAAAGTCGTTTAAAGTTATTGCTGACGGACGGACGACATACGCCGCAGTGTGGTTTTAGCTGACATTATCACTTCGCGCCGGGTGAGGTAAAAAAACAAACAACTGTTTCTCGAAGTTGTCGTTTGTTTGTAAAAACCAATTATAGACCAAAAATTGTGTTCCTGGTCAAAATACGTTTATACAAATATGACATATAAACTTTGTAAAATAGATATTATTTCAATTTAGCATGTTTGTTTTATTTGTAAATATGTTATTCGTATCGTTGTCTCATAGCACTCTACTATGTTAGGCTATTGCATAATAAATTGATTGATTGTTACACCGACCATACAAACATGTCACCAGTCTCTAACTCACCTGCCACACGTCGGACGTATCGTACAAACATGCTGCAGGATGCGTCCTCTTTCATTCTTTTATTAGTCCCGCTCTCATCAAATTCGGGTTTGAAGAGATTCAGTAGCCGATTGACCGACAACAGCGAAACAGATATGCCACGGTTGGTTTCATCTTTATCAGCTACAAGTATATAAAAGGGTAATACATTTTTATTATTTTTGTAAATACTGACATTGTATTTTATATATTACGATGTGCGCCTTATTTTCACTCTAATGTAGTTTCTTATACGCAAATTATGACTTCTGATCTTAAACATACATTTCACTATTGGAATCACTGTCTGTTTCTTACTTGAAAGATGCCGACTCTCTCCAGGCCCTTTCGAAATTGAATGTGGTGTTCCTCGTCAGAGATACCATCAATCAAGTCGGCCAGAAATGGCGCACAAGGGCCACCCTGTATAATAGCACTTAAACCTGCAATATATGGAGTTGTGCATATAATCCAAATTATATATTTTGACAATTTCTAATGCTGCCATCGACAGGATAATGCTTAGCGTGGCTGACATATGCTATTTTTGCTCAGCATATGAGTCAAAGTTTAAGTCATCATACACATGTTACAAATATGTAGAAACAAGAATGAATAATAACACATCTGTACAACACACAAATTGAAATTTGAAATTTAAGATGAAGAAGAGCACCACAGTATGAGGTATTAATATTATAACATACCTCAGGTTGAACTGCTATCAATCGTATGTATATCATATTGATTAAATTAGCATTGTGTCTAGTCCAGTGTATAATCATAATTAATTATCTAAGATTTAAAAAAGAAATATTACATACCTATCAGAAAGCCCGACGCGTAGTATGCCTTTGACACTACCAGCCCTGTGTTGTATTTCAGGTGCTGGTCAGTGTCCAGTAGCCGTTCCCGGACCTCCTCCATGAAAAGACGAAAGAATTCAAGACGGGGACCAGCCAGGTCCTCGCATAACTCTCCATAGAAAATAATTTCTATGACTTTTCGGAGGTTTTCCGCAGTCAGAATCTCATCGACAGCATTTTGCCAAATGATTCCCCGACCAACATATACTGGTGTTGTTTGTCTGTCATCTTCCTTTGCGGCCGACATGATAGATTCTTCAGAAAACATCCTCAAAATGGACGTTGGGTCCTCTACTTTTGCGCTGTAACAGGAAACACATACATTCAATTCAATATCAATTTATTTCCGTAAGTTTTACAACTTATAGGATTTCATTTGTACAACAACAAATAATTTCATATAACTTGTACATTCATCACAAATCAGCAGCAGCAACAACAACATCATCGAAATCATTATTGTCATCACTTTCACTCAATATGATGTCGACAGTGTGGGAAAATAAAGTCAAATATATTATACGGCCTTTATCAATAATCATCAACGGACAGAATATAGAACAGTTTATACAAGAGGCACAAATAGCCTGTGTCGCTCACCTGTTTCTTTTGTTGTCTTAACAAAAGAAAAAGAAAACTAGTTTTGAAATATATGGTACATAGGTAATCCAGATTACCTTACTAAGATCATAAGATCCTAAGATTTACCTTCATTTCCCATATTGGGCCGAATTGCTGTAGGCCGCATCATATATGTTTACACATAGCGCAGGTATATCTTAAGAATATTTGCCTCAAGAATATTTGACCAAAATCCCTTCAGCGGTATGGACGCAGTAGAAATTTAAAAGACTTACCATTATTGCCTCTATTGAACCCTGCCCCTCTGGACCCAGGGGGCCACATTCTCCATTTATACACTGGACTGGTACGGAAGGAGTAGGATTTTAAAATATTGACCCTATTTGGCCCGCCCGTCTGCCCACAGGGAGGACACCCAAAGTCAACCAGCCACCGGGATTTTTAGTTTTTCTTATTTCATATACATAATTAATATCTAATTTTCGTTTGGGTACCTTGATGTGAGGGAAAACAATGTCAGGATATCAATTTTTATTATATATATATCTCAAAACACAAACTGATGGCAACAGTGTGGGATAAATCAATGTCAAATACAGGTTTAGGAGTGATCTACGTTCTATCAAAGGACAAAACACGGCACAGTTACTACTGTCAGAGAACATCTTAGACTTGTTCGCCAAAAGAGCCACATGACATAGGATGCTTATATATATGGATTAGATTGGGTGTTGGAAAAATAATACCCTGAAAATGTGAGATATATATGATCCGTATACATACACATACGCGTATAACAGCTATAAAACCCCATGAAGTTGTAACTATTTAGATCTTAGTAGTAAGTAGAATACAACAATGTGGTTCATTTTAAGTCGACAAAATGAGATTCCATGAAAATCACTTCGACAACAACTTTTTTCTATTGTTTTCATTGTGGTGTTACAATAGACAAGAGGCCCATGGGCCTAAACGGTCACCTGAGTCTACAGTATTTATTTTTGTTGTTGAAATATGTACCAATTTGAGTAAAAAATAGTATAATGTTAACATAACTTTGTCAGGACCATGGGCTGATCATTCCTAGACCAATTTTAAGTGAGATCGGCCTATTAGAAATTAGTAGCAAAATAGCGTCCATGGCAGCCAAATTGTATTTCTGATTGACCCGAAAAATAACACTTTGTCAGGACCATGGGCTGATCATTCCTACCAACTTTCAGTTCAATCGGCCCAGCAAAACTTGAATTTAAGTTTGAAATGTAAAATGTTAACGGACGACGGACGACGGACGACGACGGACGAAAACGGATAGCAATAGGTCACTTGAGCTAAAGCTCAGGTGACCTAAAAATAGACGCATAATATCACGTAAAGGTATCAGACAAATCCGACGAGATAGCTAAATCCAGCACGGAGTATCACGTGGAATATTCTTGTCTGAGGTGCAAAAAATAGTAAGTAAATCAACATAATTTTAGTATGGCAACTAAAAGCCACCATGATGATCTTTTAATTGTATGGAAATCACTCACCGCTGCACACCAACATGTATCCTAAATACTGCAACACATGTTGTTATATAGCTACAGTATACTCCTTACCGATTCCTTTTATGTATCTATATGTAACCTGTTGATTTATCACATTGCAAATCACGCAATATTTTTTTCGATATACTATGGTGATGTGATAAATAGTGAATTCTTAGATTCAACAACATTTATTTTTATGACAGCTTTTAGAAAGACAAAATATCGTCTTTATGGCTGTGGTGGCCATGTTGTAAGTTTGATAAACTTACTAACAACAATATATGTTCATAACCAATCATTACCTTTGACTGATCATTTGCAGAAAGCTATCAAGCGACGCACAAATATGTGAACGGTAAGCGTTGTATATGTACCTAATCGGAAAAGTCGACATATAGATGCTGAGTAATGTTATAGGCACCGTGTAAATTATGGAGTGCAGTCGTGGAGTGGAGTAAAGTGTTGCAGTGAGTTTTGGAGTAAACATGATTGTAGGATGTACATTGGTCATGTTCAAAAGTCAATATCCTAAAATAGATGATGAGACCGAATAACAAATATGAATGTACTTGGAATAAAGCACTCATATCTGTTTTGAAGTGGGATTTTAATTTAGTTAACTGTATACTGACAACTGATGGTAACCTGACCTGGACATAGCTGGTCCAGAGATATGTTGTTTTGAATGCTGGTAAGCTTGGATTCATATTCTTTAAATGGATATAGCACGTGTACACCCATCCATCAAGACAACAACACACAAGGATTTAATATCTTTACATCAGTAATGTGTAACGATAATATCTTTAACTGAAATTAACTCAAACTTGGAGATGTCTTTGCCACATTTTGTTGTATCCACCTACAGTTAAGTTGACCTATTAGGCCTACATAAACTAATATAGTCTTAACATAACATAAACAAGAGGTTGAGGTCCATGTAGCTCTCTGGAACTTGGTGTGTTTGATTACTAAACAATAGATCGACATATACAGCTGACAATTCTAATTGATTACTGCCTCTTGCTTCATTGTAAAACTAAATATATGCTACTTTCACATCTGAAAATGTTATCATTGACGATATGGTATAGTAGTAAGTAGCAAGGCTTCATATATACACATGTGCATACGATTCTCTCAGAAAAAAACAAACATGCAATTACGTCTACGTTATTGTCAGACGTCTAACTCTAGCTGACCCCTGCACTTTCTCTAAACTACAATATACATGAATTATCACAATAATTTGGAGGGGATGTTCACTAAGCTTACCAATAATTAAGCTGATGTGACTTAAAATGACTGCGATCATCAGTATATATAAGTTTAGCTTGGCTTTGTGCATATCAGTGTATCATTAACAAAAACTAAAATAACCTAA
>NW_018408852.1:1600548-1604204 GCF_002113885.1 Mizuhopecten yessoensis | reverse complement strand
TCGATAACCTAAGTGTGGGCAAGTCTGTTTATTTCTCAATAACTTTGATGTAGAACGTGACCCAGTTCACCGCGTATTAATATTTGTAAATATTGGCAGACTTCTTTCCGCAAACCTCGTGTCAATGTTTACAAACAAACGCTAGCATTTAGACTACCGTGCATTCGAGACACCAAAATAAAAACTTTAAATTTTATTTTTGTTGTTGTGTTTATTATTTTTCTTTTAATAAAGACGCTTTTGTCAGCTAGTGACAGAAGCTACAGTTGCGATTGTTCGTCATACAAAAACGCTCCATCAGATCCACTCTCTCATTTATGAGATTCAGCCGCCATGACACAGAAACGATGGCCTAGAAATGAAGGTCAAAAAACGTTTTATGGGTTAATAAACATCGAATAGAGAAGAAACATTACACTGCTGATACAGTCCAGTTAGAAATGATTATAACATGTTTAGTTTTTAAGTGGTACTAAATAAATGGATAACGTAGGGTGTTTTTATTGTTTGATATGTGTCAATCAAGTCGAACTTCAACAGTTTTTTACAAATGTTGTACAGGAAACTTAACAAGATGATCGTCATAACATAGTCTATTGCATTGGACCCTGAAAGGGTAGACGATAAACAACACCGCCTGTCAGAGGGTAAGCTATAAGGTTTGATTAGAATCGGTTTGGTACAGTTTCAGTTTGAGTAAAACAACTTGACAGCAAAATGAAATATATGAAGTTGTGAAGTGAAAATTAGTCAAAGGACGTTTTTTTTCTTCATTTTATTGTTTTTATCATAAAGTATCCATCATAATCCTTATTCCATATGACCGGAAAGTCGCTTGATTCTAGTAGGAAAATGCATGTGAAAAATCATGTGAATAATCTGTAGCAGCACATATTGTCATATAACCTTGACTTTGATACAGGATGATGCAAATCATTGATGATTCACGTCTTTACTTTCCTCATAATGATGAATTTATATCCAGGACACGAACCTGACATCGTATTTACTTATACCACGTGACATTTCATCGATAAACGGCACACATGTTTATGAAAACTAATTCATATGCTATTGTCTAGAAATTAGTCTGACAGTTAACGGCGCAGATACACATAGATAATGGAAATTACGACTCGGGAAAGACGCTTAAAATAGAAACAGACAATAACATTATACTGCTGTAAACAAATAGTATACGACTGATTGCTAGCTTAGATATGTTACTCTCGTCAGTTTATACTCGGGTGTTATCACAAACCTTATATATGCTAAAAACTTCTTGGTGTAAAAATTGACAACAGTTTATCTTGGTTAGATCACATAGCATCTGTTGTCTCAAAGATAAACAGTGGTTTGGGTTTACTTTGACGCATCCGTCAATATTTACCACTTTCAGCTAGACTTAAATTTTGCCATGCATGTATTTTCCCCCACTTCATGTACAGTAGCACAGTATGGAGCGGATGCTCTTTAAATCTTCTACAAAAACTGTCAAAAGCGCAGAAACAAGCTGCAAGATTACTGTTGGATGCTCCATTTGATACACCGTCAGTAGAAATGTTTTCTTCATTAGGGTGGTTACCAATTGGCGAATATTTGAAATTCAAAAGAGGTGTTATGGTGTACAAATGTATAAATAATCTAGTTCCAGGATATCTTTCTAATCAATTTAATTTGTCTAACAACAGATATACTAGATCAGCATCCAAAAACTCTGTCAAGGTACCCAAACACCGAACCACATTTTATTCCAAACACTTTTTGGTACAAGGGAGCCAGATTTGGAATAATTTACCGGTTAAAGTACGACTCTCTTCCTCCTTGACAAAATTCAAACAAAATATGATTGGTAACATTAAGAATGCGGTTTAATTGTCTTTTATTTTTACTATTATACTTTTTAGATACAGCTTTGATTTGTTTTATTTTCGCTATGTTAGCGTGTATTCTGTCAATTTTTAGCTTTTGCTACATTAGCATATATGTAAATTAGACAATTTGTCTTTTAATGAAAACCATAATGGGTTAAGCACGGAATATATTTCGTGCTTCTGTGATAATTTTATTGTAATTGTATTGAACGACCGTTTGAATTATGAAATAACTGAGATATGAATTGCTGTTTTAATAGACCAACAATTATTTTATGTACATTTATTTGCTGTGATACTACTTTGTCTTTTAACTAATCAATTTTATTAACAGAGGACCCTGTGGAAGATTAGCTTTGCTAAACAGGTTTTGTATCCTCAATAAATAAAGGTTATTATTATTATTATTATGCATATTTGATAAAGTTGTTATATGGGCTGTATTGTTTATACTATTTTGTTTAAATGCTTCACAAAAGCACGAACAGCAGTTGAAAACTTAACTGGAAGCTGGTGTCCATAGAAACACAACAAGGACCAGTAAAACATGTTCACGACACGACAACTCCGGAAGCGGAAGTCAGAAGAAAAAAACAAAACAAAGTGATTGACGTACACAGAAAGTTTCATAAGTAGGGTTCAGAAATACAAGTCACACACTGCTTATACAGATAGGCCAAAGATGACTCATTTAACGAATTATAAGTAAATAGGTCGAGGCGTTTTTTGCGATTTAGCCTGTCTGTACCTATCAGGCTATTTATGCACAATAGCAAGGGGCCTTGGATGTCCCGCATCCTGACAAATGTCTTTGAATTTTCATTTAGGGATCTACTAAATGATGAAGTTATATTCAGAACACGTATTTGACCTTAAATGACATTGAACAAATATAAACTCTAAAATACATCACCATAAGGCGGTATCAACAAGATTTAATTAAGGTATTATTGTCTACTATGGCAATTATGTTAATATTGCACTTATGGATGAACGATTCGGAGAACGCCGTTAGACATAAAATATTAATAAAACCCAGAATATACTGCTGAGAAAAAACCCACTTTTTTCTTGATGAAAACAGTTCAAAGAGACTGATAGCTGGCTTAGATATGATTCTTATCAGTAATAACACATGTGTTAGGCTTAGGGTTAACCCATAGCGATACATATTTAATAAACTTGATACATGGGCTATATACTTTATGGATATTTTGTTGTTGATAAGCTACAAACACGCTAGCTTACTTAAACGTATGATAAATAAATCATAACGTCAGTGCTTAAGACTGAAAAAGAAGACACAAACACGACAGGAATGTTGCAAGAATGTCTCTTGTCACCACATGTAACTCCCCTAAGAATGTCTCCTGTCACCACTTGTTACTCCCGTAAAAATGTTTCCTGTCCCCACATGTGACTCCTGTAAACATGTCTCCTTCCATCACATGTTACTCAAGCAAGAATGTCTCCTTTCACCACATGTTACTCCCGTAAAAATGTTTCCTGTCACCACATGTGACTCCTGTAAGAATGTTTCCTGTCACCACATGTTACTCCCGTAAAAATGTTTCCTGTCCCCACATGTGACTCCTGTAAGAATGTCTCCTTCAATCACATGCGACTCAAGCAAGAATGTCTCCTGTCACCACTTGTTATTCCCTTAAGAATGTCTCCTGTCACCACATGTTACTCCCGTAAAAATGTTTCCTGTCACCACATGTGACTCCTGTAAGAATGTTTCCTGTCACCACATGTTACTCCCGTAAAAATGTTTCCTGT
>NW_018408852.1:1564652-1590895 GCF_002113885.1 Mizuhopecten yessoensis | reverse complement strand
TAAGAATGTCTCCTGTCACCACTTGTTACTCCCGTAAAAATGTTTCCTGTCACCACATGTGACTCCCGTAAGAATGTCTCCTTCCATCACATGCGACTCAAGCAAGAATGTCTCCTGTCACCACATGTAACTCCCCTAAGAATGTCTCCTGTCACCACATGTTACTCCCTTAAGAATGTCTCCTGTCACCACATGTGACTCCTGTAAGAATGTTTCCTGTCACCAAATGTAACTCCCCTAAGAATATCTCCTGTCACCACATGTAACTCCCCTAAGAATGTCTCCTGTCACCACTTGTTACTCCCTTAAGAATGTCTCCTGTCACCACTTGTTACTCCCGTAAAAATGTTTCCTGTCACCACATGTGACTCCCGTAAGACCACTCGACCAATCCGCCCGCAATAATATCCCCGCTTACGTTGTTTTTTTAATACTTCGGCCGGTATATCAACTATTCTTGCGGCTTTATTTACTTTTGTTCCTTATAAAGCATTTTTGATTTCCTGGCGCTGTATAGGTGAATTAAATGATGTCAAAATTGTGTGCTACTAGCACAGATGCTCTTGTACCGATTGGAGATTAGCGTCGCAAAATAAATTATCAGATCCGTCTGTTGTGCAAAGGTTTTCATAGGCTGATCTCCAAAGTTCCAACACGAGTTTAGTGTCGCTAATTATGTCATCCTCACTATCCTTGACCTCCATGGGTATTGCGGAGGTTCGATCATTTACAAACTGATTTTTTATCGATATCCCGCCAGAAATCCCTGGGGTTCGATTGTTCAAGATTATTTCATAGTTTCTTTAACTGTTTTGCTAGATATTGACGACTGATCTTCCTATGTACTCTATCAAATATATTACGTTCCGTACAAAAAGCTCGTTTACGCATAGTTAGTTTTAACATTTATGCATGTCAGAACACTCGCGTTCTTTTACACGCACCAAATTCTACTTACCAAGAAGTATGTCATGCCAGTCCAGTTAAAATACATTGTAATATATACCTTGTAAATAGTGCAACAACAAAAGTGTAAATAGTATACCACAAACTCATACAATGTACATTGTATACCACAAACTCATACAATGTACATTGTATACCATAAAATCATATAATGTACATTGTATACCATAAAATCATACAATGTACAGTGTATACCACAAACTCATACAATGCACATTGCATACCACAAAATCATACAATGTACATTGTATACCACAAAATCATACAATGTACATTGTATACCGTAAAATCATACAATGTACATTGTATACAACAAAATCATACAATGTACATTGTATAATTCTACTTACCAAGAAGTATGTCATGCCAGTCCAGTTAAAATACATTGTAATATATACCTTGTAAATAGTGCAACAACAAAAGCGTAAATAGTATACCACAAACTCATACAATGTACATTGTATATCATAAAAGCATACAATGTACATTGTATACAACAAAATAATACAATGTACATTGTATACAACAAAATAATACAATGTACATTGTATACAACAAAATCATACAATGTACATTGTATACCATAAAGTCATACAATGTACATTGTATGCCATAAAAGCATACAATGTACACTGAATACCATAAAATCATATAATGTACATTGTATACCAAACTCATACAATGTACATTGTATACCATAAAATCATATAATGTACATTGTATACCATATAATCATACAATGTACATTGTATACCACAAACACATACAATGTTCATTGTAAACCATAAAAGCATACAATGTACATTGTATACAACAAAATAATACAATGTACATTGTATACAACAAAATCATACAATGTACATTGTATAATTCTACTTACCAAGAAGTATGTCATGCCAGTCCAGTTAAAATTCATTGTAATATATACCTTGTAAATAGTGCAACAACAAAAGTGTAAATAGTATACCACAAACTCATACAATGTACATTGTATATCATAAAAGCATACAATGTACATTGTATACAACAAAATAATACAATGTACATTGTATACAACAAAATCATACAATGTACATTGTATAATTCTACTTACCAAGAAGTATGTCATGCCAGTCCAGTTAAAATACATTGTAATATATACCTTGTAAATAGTGCAACAACAAAAGCGTAAATAGTATACCACAAACTCATACAATGTACATTGTATATCATAAAAGCATACAATGTACATTGTATACAACAAAATAATACAATGTACATTGTATACAACAAAATCATACAATGTACATTGTATACCATAAAGTCATACAATGTACATTGTATGCCATAAAAGCATACAATGTACACTGAATACCATAAAATCATATAATGTACATTGTATACCATAAAATCATACAATGAACATTGTATACCACAAACTCATACAATGCACATTGTATGCCACAAAATCATACAATGTACATTGTATACCATAAAGTCATACAATGTACATTGTATGCCATAAAAGCATACAATGTACACTGAATACCATAAAATCATATAATGTACATTGTATACCATAAACTCATACAATGTACATTGTATACCACAAACTCATACAATGTACATTGGATATCATAAAAGCATACAATGTACATTGTATACAACAAAATAATACAATGTACATTGTATACAACAAAATAATACAATGTACATTGTATACAACAAAATCATACAATGTACATTGTATACCATAAAGTCATACAATGTACATTGTATGCCATAAAAGCATACAATGTACACTGAATACCATAAAATCATATAATGTACATTGTATACCACAAACTCATACAATGCACATTGTATACCATAAAATCATACAATGTACAGTGTATACCACAAACTCATACAATGTACATTGCATACCACAAACTCATACAATGCACATTGTATGCCACAAAATCATACAATGTACATTGTATACCATAAAGTCATACAATGTACATTGTATGCCATAAAAGCATACAATGTACACTGAATACCATAAAATCATATAATGGACATTGTATACCATAAAATCATACAATGTACAGTGTATACCACAAACTCATACAATGTACATTGCATACCACAAACTCATACAATGCACATTGTATACCATAAAATCATACAATGTACAGTGTATACCACAAACTCATACAATGCACATTGTATACCATAAAATCATACAATGTACATTGTATACCACAAACTCATACAATGTTCATTGTAAACCATAAAAGCATACAATGTACATTGTATACAACAAAATAATACAATGTACATTGTATACAACAAAATCATACAATGTACATTGTTTATGAAATGTACACCACTAAGTCATACATGTAAATTGTTAACCACACAATTTTAACTCATTCACCCCTGAAGTTTAATAATGAACTAATCCATCCTTTATATTGGAAGAGCTTAAATGTGTGTTCAGAGGTGGATGAGTTAAACGTTACTTTCTTGAAATACTATAATCGTAGATACGGCAACAAAAAAACTGTTTGTACATTGCATATTCTTAATTGTTGGTTTCAACAATATCAAAATATCCAAACGATACCTTAAATTACATCGAGGTATACGAAGGATTTGGAAACATAAAAATTACCGAAATGAGCAAATTGGTTTAGACAAATAATATAAGTAGAAAACAAAGAACTAAAATTAGATTAATAGATAGTATGTTATGGTGTAAATATATAAATAAATAGAGAACAAAATCAGACAAGGTATTCGTATGGTATAATGATCGAGAACGGCACATTAAAGAAACAGCTAATTGGTTATTTTCGTTACATAGTAAAATGAAGGTATCATATAGTATATAGTATATAGTATTTCTGAACCAATAAACATGCTCTGTGTCTAAGGATGGTTTAAGTATGATGACAGTTACATAAGTACATACCTGCCACCAGAGAAGAGATGAACACGAAGAAAGTTTTTGTCTGTGACATTGTACGTGTCATTGTCCACGACAGCCGTCTCTACGGTTGACAGATCAATGTCAGTAAACTCCAGTTCTATCTCATTACAGTCTCCACGAGTTAGACACGACTGAAACAATCTTGTCTCCACATACATATAAAATCAATTGAAAAGGAGTCTTAAGGTTTCTTTGATTACTTCTTCTATGAATATGCATAGATTTAATGGTTCGTTAAATTGTTTCCTTTGGCTTCCGCTGCGTAAAATCCTATTTATTTTCCTATTCATGCATAGTTGATACAGAATTGCCATTCACACAAAGTTTGAAAAAGTTATCAGGAAACGAACGTGTTATGCCAGATAACAATGCGATAGTTTCGATAGTACTGTTGTAGTTGGTGACGTATCTGTTTGAGGACAGAAATGAGTAACCCAAGACGAAGAACAAATTTTAATACCTACCGACATGGCAAAAACAAATTGTGTGCATATATTACTGTAGAGGGCACAAAAGCAAATCCACAATTTTGCAGTGGCTTCCTCATTAGTCGCTTCTTACGATACATGTGTTGGTAACGGCAGGTGTATTCTTTTTTCGAACCCCGACTGTCTTGTCAGTCAGTCAGCCATTTCTACTAAATGACGTATATTTTCTGTTATAAAATTACATCTTATTTGTATGGTGTTTTTTTATGCAGGTTCGTAGTCAATTAATTACGTAATGATGTTACGAAATCATTTTGTTGTAATTTTTACGCTTGTGGAAAGAAGCATTTTAGCAAAATTGAACGGTAAATTGAACGGAAGCCTAGAGCTATTCCCACATTTACTCTGTGAGCAATAGCAAGTTAAACGTGAAGAAACAAGGGTAAATACGGCCATTGAAAGGAAAACCACACACTAGCATTGGGAGGGGAAATGTCGGTAAGAGTGCAAACCGAGCGCCAATAGTAACACTGCTTTGACATTAACTAAGCACACCATTCGTAAGAAATATGTCAAGTAAGAGAAATAGAAGAGTGTGAATGATAACAGTAATATTAATGCAAAGGTTAACGATTGATAAATATTCAGAATCTAAAACATCATATACAACAACAGCTTACCAAACACACAGCTTTGTGCAAAAATGTATTCCATATTTCAGCTTACGGAGGCTCCCCCATTTCATTTGACACAAAATTGACCAATCTTGGACTATAATGTGTCTTATTGGCAAAGTGCCATGGATGTGAGAAAAAATGTCACCTTTAGCATAGTGGACGATCCAGAAACCACTATGATACAAATATGCGTGCTGTTTGGGATAGTGTGTGAACAGGAAATTGTCTGGCCCATATGAAGGAATTGTTTGTCTGTAACAACAGTTCTCTGCCCTGCAGGTAGGGCGTAAGAATTGTACCTGCTGCCCCCTATTGCATGATCGTAAGAGGCGACTAAATTTGGGACCTTATCTTTTCTCTTCTTTCTAAATAACTTTCTTCTTCCTAATGTCTCCCTTGACAATGCCTCACTTTTGGCCATTTGTTGAGGGTTCGCCCATGTGAGGAAGGCTTTGGGTTCTGTCCCCTGTCCGAGACATACCAAAGTCTTTAAAAATGGTAGTTTCTACTCCTGCTTAACGCTCAGCAAATTAGGAGTGGGACGACTGGTTCACCCGTTGTCAGTATAATGTGACCGGGTGGGGCGTCCTGCTGGGTGTCTAGCTTCGGCAGTATGTTTCAGTGAGGTATAGCACTATAAAGTCGGCATCAGTTCCGCGCTATCACAAGGAGACAAACACGAACATATCGCAGCCTCCCAAAATACACACACATACACTACACGCATGCATCTTGCACACTGGGGAGGCCGTCCTTAAATGACCTTAGCTTTTAATAGGACGTTAAACAAAATCAAACAAACAAACAAACCCAGTAAGAAAATACCAATATTGATTGGTCATATCATCCTCTCAATAACCAAACGCTGAAAACTTCATCCTTTACTTAATTATTCAGTAACAGTTCATAATACATGTATGCACCTCATTATGTCAAATTAGAAGTAATCATTCATTCATCAAACTCTATAAGTTCTATACTGAAGCTCATAAAGCAGTGACGAGTGGGAAATGGTAGCAGTAAAATTCAGGTTGATATAATGTGATAGTCTTTGACCTTTAAAAGGTTTGAACACAATCACATACTTAGTACCACATAGTTTTCTTTATTTGTAGTAGTAGAAAGTGTTAGTCTTCACCGTTACAGGGCCAAATTGGCAAAATTAAATGAAAATTAAGGAATTTTTCAGGATGAACTGAGAAAAGGGTCCTTGTCTTTATTCTTACTCCTTGTACAAATACCTTGTATTCTGATAACTCAATATCATTTCTGTACAAAAAAAGTATTAAAGATGAGTTCATTTCTGTCCCAAATGTACCCTTTAGCCCCACTTGTGATAGAAAGTGAATATTTAAAACACTTCCCCTTACTTTATTTGGTTTACAGTTTACCGATACATGTACATCGGAGATCAGCAGCTGCTTATAAATTATCATAATATGTCAAATATCATGATTGCTAAATAATTGCAAATATAAATAATTTCGTACGTACGATATCAATATACACAGTTATGTATTTTTTTTTAAGGTATGACACAAAAGGTCTTCAAAAATTGTTTAACACATTTTGCCCATATCCATATATTAACAGGACCTATCATATAGCATAGAAAGTATCATGCTATGAAAGTTTTATTGCCAGTTTTATGTTTAAATATTTTCTTACAAATTTATTCCGTTGGCCCCAATACAGAAAATCGAAAACCAATAGCCTGGGTAAGGGTTGGTGATAGGTGTTTTTGTGTATAATTAAATAACCACTGTGACATGTAAAACGTAAAGTGTTGCCTGTTGAAATTAATTGGTTTTTTTTTACAATTAATGTGTACCAGCAAAGCAAAGATGGGGGGATGGAGTAAGCGCTCTCACAGGCACTCGTGCAGTGTACTTGGTGGTGTCGTCAACACTATTGGAGCAAGGACCAAAACGTTACTGTACATTGGAATATGGAACAATGCTGCTTCATGTGCTCAAACCCTGAAGACCTAACAACGTACCCACAAGTGTTTCCAGAACTGATATGAGTCGTCACAGGCCCTGGAAGCTGACATTGTTCTGGGCTGCTTCAGATATGCAGATCACAAGGATTACGGTTGTTTAGCATAATTGGAGAGAGATGGAGACTCATTATATTTTGCCAAATGCAGAACGCATTCCGGTATGGGGGCAAAAGGTCACTAAGAAAGAATGTTCAAACCATGCATGTGAATGCATAAGATCAAACTTGCAGAAACTAGTAGATGAAAACCCACAATTTAAAGATAAGGGTAAGCTGAAAAGGCTGTTCGGATGAGAATAACATGTTCCTTCAGGAGTGCCATCCGTATGAGGTCTAGATCTGCAGATAAACATTCAGGTGGCAAACTACTGGCACTTTATATCCGTAACAACTTTCGTCATGTGTATGGAGACCACACTAGTTGTAACAAAGATTTCTGCATGGCAAAGCAGTGAACAACATCCGAAGCTCCACACACTGTGTATGATAAAGATGATGACCATCAGGATGTTACGAGTGCACAGTCGTACTACTGGAATGAAGGAGCATCATTATTGGCACAAGAAGAGTCATGGAAAAGGCAGGTATAACAAAATTATGCTTTTACTGGATTCCAATATGCTAGATATTATATAAAAGCTACTAGACAGGTATGCATCAGACAGTAATCGCCTTTAAGGGAACAACACCACGAACCTGGCAGGAAATTTGATGAATGTCCGTTTGAAATTGAGTCCATTTAATAATGGAGTACTGTGCATGGTATAATGGTTCACTGTACATGGTAAAATATGTAACTGCCTCGTCAGATACCCTAATCCTAACTCGGCCAGTGCAGAGCAGATCGGGTATTAACATAGTTTATAGAGCCTAACCGAGATTAAATTGCTGACTATTGCTAGATTGCGTTATTTCTTTATAAAACAAGATTAATCCAAGAGGTAAATTTTAAGATACGTTAAATAATTTAGTGGACACGGGAAAGAAGGACATATTATTCTTTATATATTGTTATTTACTTTACGAAACTGTGCTTTTTTTTAGCTCTGCCTACAGCCCGGTCCAAGTGCGCTTTCAGTCATTATAGTATTATCACATTCTTATGAGTGTGTGTACATAGAGAATAATACATGCCTTTTTCCATATCACACCCAGTATCAACCCGAGACTGCAATATCAGCCCAAAGGCCGAAGGCCCGAGGGCTGATATTGGTCGAGGGTTGATACTGGGTGTGATATGGAAAAAGGTGTGTTTTATTCTGTTTATTATATACTTACTAAACTATCTTATGATTTATTTTTATTTTTGAAATATTGAAAAACTTTTTTTTTCTCCAAAAGGGGTGTGATATGGGTTTTGCGGGCTGATACGGGTTTTGGGGTGTGATACGGCGAAGGCTGATATGGGTTAGAGCAATTGTGTCGTATCGCATATACAAAAAACCCGTATTTATTAGTAAGTATGTAATAAATACAATTATCACTCTCCTTTACATCGTTTCTCTGTTTAGATATGTATTCATATTGTGTGTTGTATCTTATAAGTCGTAAGGCTTACAGAACAAACTAATTGAAATTGTTTATCGTGGAATATTTCTGCGCCACTTGAACCGTTTCAACCGGTATACGCGAATGCGACTATAATGTCTCCAAAAAACTAAATCGGGTCAAACTAAATTGGGTTCGCGACTCCCTCTGGGCCAACAGTAGAGCTTACTGCCTATAATATAAGTTCATATAACTTGTAAACATATAGCAAGGGAAAGTTAACAGACGGACAGACTGTTGAGTTGTTTCCTACTTAAAATATGTATATAATACTAATAGGTGGGGTTGTATCCAATTAAATAATTTTTCGTTTTGTCTTTGGCCGTGGAAGATTCCTACACTGTACACAATTTTGACTCTGCACGCAGTAGATGGTCGTTTCGGGAAAGGATGAGTTTTTATAGACAGATGTGTTACAGTTCGTTGTTTTAAAACGCATAGAGTTGTTGGTTTCCTGGTTTTCTATAATGCTTTTTACGACACAGTCTGCAAACCTTTTGGCTCTAATGTTCCGTTTCCCTCGGATTGGTGTTAAATCCTGGCAGTGCATGGCTGGCACCAGCTCCTCGACTAATTTATAGAAGAACACCAGTCTGTTCGGCTTCGGTCTCTATTGGAGTGTGGGCAGAACCAGGTCCTGGAGCATTTGGGCGACACACCCAGATTCCCGGGGGTGTAGTCTCTCGTGATGATTCGGCCTGGCGTTGGGCGCGCTCTATAGCCAGTCAATGTCTTACCGAGATAGGGGTCCCAGACCACAGAGCTATACTCTACCGTTTTTCATTTCAGAATATTTTATTTTACTGATCTTATGCACAAAAGGAATTGGTGTCGTTTCACCTAGCATACATTTTTTTCGGGGCGAAAATACGACACAACGAGAATTAAGATTTGTGAATTGTCGTTCTTTCGGGGCGAAAAGACGAAACAACGAAATGGCACATATCAGCCACCGTAGTTGGGTGTATGCTAGGTGAGATTTGGTGTCAGTTAGAGAACAATAGGATTTAATTACAGGTAAACTGGGCAAATTGGGCAACAGGCGTAACCTATTTAAGCCCTCTCCTTACAAAAAATAACAGTATATACACATCAAATAAAGGCACTTTTACATATATGTTTCTTTATGTATTAAAATAAGAGATTTTTTTGTAATTTGATTTTGATTGTACAATACATATTTCAATTATCGCATTTTTGTAAGAGATATTATTTGACAATACTATTTGAGAATCTAATAACAACGTCTGGTGTCTCTAATGTAATTCTGAACCGTCTCCACAATATTTCTATTCATATTTACGTCTTATGATTGAAAACCATAAATACAAGCTTGGGTATTGAGAGGAAAAGCACTACTCATCATTGACAGAGAGTTAAGTAATATTTGTCTTTGGTTAATATAAAGAGGACAGTGCAGGAAAAAGTGATCACGATCTTCGAAAGGGAAACAACATACATACAAGAGGGGCTATCAAAATAAATCTGAATTCAAATTACTTGCAGAATTTCTTAGCTGATATAATGTTATAATAACTTTTTTATCACCATATTTACAAACATTACTACATAGCGGTTGAACATCCGTATCGGGTGAACGTAAACAATCCTTTTTCAGAATTCCAAGAGATGTCATAGTGGGAAACATGCAGGCTGGGTTGTTCCATTCTGTCATAAGTTTTGTGAAAAAAACTAGAACTATCTAAATGTGTTCTTTGTAATGGAACATCAAATAGTCTATTGTGTCGAAAGTTGTAATGTTCAATGTTATTAAAAATAGCAGTATCGAGTCTCAAACATTAGACGGAAACTTGTTGTTAAAAAGAATAAAAATTGCAATATTTTAATGTAAATGATTTCCTGCAACAAAGCCAGTCCTTCTCTATAAATGTTATGGTTCGTACCCCGTGACGTCTGAAACCAGAAATAATGCGTGCTGCTTCAAGTTGGATTGATTCTAAGACGTTGCACTCTCTCTGGGAACAGTTGGCCCATATAATATCAGCATATTCTAGGAATGGACGAACAAATGAAATATATGTGATAATCATATCGTGCTATAGTATACATGTAACATGCAGGACAATTGTTGGCTGTAAGGCTAGGGAGCCCATTGGAAATTGACATTCCATGGCGGCAACTCAAGTTGGAAAATATCTTTCCAACGGTGTATTATTGCTAGTTTTGTTTACATACTGTTTTGTTTGTATGTGCTAATTTATATGAATCATGAGTAGGCCTAGTTACTACACATGTTTACGTCATAACTGCCGTTCGATACAACAACCGGATATTAACTTATGCACAGTACTAGTTTCTGCATAGTGACATGAAAACGAGGCTATAAACAACATGGCGTCCTAACGTGCACTTGCTGAAAGTTTAAATCGGAGAGGTAAACCGTAACTTGAATCAAACACAGCCAAATGCTAGTTTGGTCTTCTTATATTTTTATATCAATAACTTGTACATATTGACGTCAAAACCCTAGACCGTGACAATAGTTACAGACATGTTTTTAGTGAAACCATTGAATCTCAATCTGATCGCGATCGTCACTCTTGTGTTTTTGATACGATCTCTGTTTATTGACATTGTTTGAATTTCACTTCTTACTTTTCATCAGATTGCCTTTTACAATATGTATTTGTATATGTTTTCACCACAAATTATCTTTAGGCAGCTTCTGTCGTGACATTTATTTAAACAGATACACAATGCATATATATAGAAGTGTCGGTGTCAGATCATAGGAACTCCTTCCGATCTATAAATAATGATAGGTAAAAAATGTTTATGATATCGTATCGTATGATAATAACCAGTATCACATAACAACAACCAGGTTGTTGTCATAAGATACAATATCATATTCCTTTTACCAATTACAATCTTTTCATGAAACGAGCTCCTACGGTCAGATTGTGACTTAAGCTCTCAACTAAAGCATCTAGGGTGGGTGTTTTATCCCCGAGTTTTCTTTTGAAGACATACCTAGCATAAATTCTTCCATGATCGTTTTGCTCAGATTTAGTGGAGCTGGTTTTGAACATATTTATTTCAATACTTGTACATTTATTTCAATATTTGTTCATTTATTTCAATATTTGGCTATAGCACTGCATACAGGTATATATTAAAACAGGTTGGAAACTCTTCGTCTCTCCGAGATCATCTTCAGGTCTCCACAAACTCTGGTCTATAGAGATAAACAAGCCTTCGAGACCAACTCAGAGAAGATCGAGAGTTGATAGAGTTCCAAATCTATGAAACCGGTTTTGATTTTTAAAGTATCATCATAGTCGCCTCCCAGCTTTGTCCTGGAATGAGTTTTTCTTTAGCTCAAATGGTTTTATAAAGTGGTAGGCTTGGAAGCTGAGGTCACTGATTCTATTATTTCCAGATGGATCCATACTTTTGATTGCACTATAGCTGTTACGTGACCTTCCCTGAATCCCAGGGGTTGCAGAAGGTATAGAACAAATGTTTCAGAACAAATACTTCTTAAGAAAGCGTGGAGTTATGTGACTGACAGATTTGAATTAAATACAAAAAGAAGAATCACAGTTGCCTTCTTTAGCTTTGCCTGAATTTCCTTTTAGATTTAGCAAATTTAATACAGCAGCAAGCTGAGAATCTGGAGGTCCCTGGTTTGATCCACAAAGGATAAATACCTCACACTTCTATTGTCTTGTTACGTATGTAACATTATATATAATTTCTGATATACTTTTTCTGTCTGGATTTGGTCAGATTTAAAAGATTGATGTGTTAGGTTACAGCAGGTTAGAGAAGGTTACATCAGTTTAGAGAAGGTTACAGCAGGTTAGAGAAGGGCACATTCACAGGTGGTGCTAATTGAATTTCAGACACATTTTAACTCTGCATTGTCTTGAACTTACTAACATCAACACTTTTTTTAATTGCTTACCAGCTAAAGACCTACTCTGGATTTCCCATCTTTGAAGGTCGTTAATTTATATTTTGAACACTTTGGCAACTTAAAACATCTTTAACTGCGTTAATTTCATTATTTAAAAAGTCAAATAGCGCAATTAAGTTGACCTGGCCTAATTGTACTGCATAGTTATAAGAGAAAGCAAATAAGAATGCTCCTGAAGATTTGCAGGTTTACATGTTTGCCCTTTAAGACACTGCAGAAACAAAAATTGATAAACTGTTTTTATTAAATGATCCCACTATCATTGTCATACATATATTATTAACCGTTGAGGAAATTAACATATTACCCTTGATGGCAGAAATTGAAGTCATGCGTGTGTAAAAGATGAGCATTGATTAGGTTGCCTTACAAGCGTCAGCTGTAGGGAATTTCCCTTTAGCTCCATGGTAGAGCATCGGGCTGGAGAGCCAATGGTCGCGGGTTCGAGCCCCAGCAACGGCACTTTCTTTATCACTATTTCTCATCCTATTACAAACTGGTGCCATTGACCCTCCCCGTTCAAGGTAGGAGAACCCTTTGGTGGGGAGTCAAATAACCTGGGTTGGCGATTGAAAAAGGGGGGAATAGTGTAAAAGATGAGCATTGATTAGGTTGCCTTACAAGCGTCAGCTGTAGGGAATTTCCCTTTAGCTCCGCGGTAGAGCATCGGGCTGGAGAGTCAATGATCGCGGGTTCGAGCCCCAGCAACGGCACTTTCTTTATCACTATTTCTCGTCCTATTACACATGCATACAAACACATCAGGCTTTCAATATTCTTATTTACATCTGTTGAGTGTTTTGTATAACATTTCCTGATTTTTAGTCCGTCTGTTATGCAAAACTGCATCCTCTATAGCGACCACTAAACCTATATATATATCTACACAAACCTGTCTATTAATGTTATTGGTACACATTCTAAAGGATTTTCACAAAGAATTAAACTTGTAGTACAAGTTGTACCATGTATGATATTTTAACAATTACGCCTTGTAGTACAAGTTGTACATGTAATATGTCACAGGTTCTGTCTCCATTGTAAGTCATCCAATGTACTATTTGCAATGCACTACAGGGGAGTACAATTTCATATTTTGTTTTTACTGTGTGTTCTGTCCCACAGGCATATTTTGAAAAAAAAAATCAACAAGCTTAAACTTTATTTCCATAGTAATTGACTATAATTATCAAAAATATGGTCACTCGCCCTGACATAAAATCTACTAGCCCCAGGTGTCAGGCTTAATTAGTTAGTGGGATTTAACATCCCCCACAATGGCTGTAGTATTGACAAATGTGATACATTTTGAATTGTTATAATATTGAATCTGAACAACATTTGAAACAATATACTGATGATTGTATTTTTTATGTGGAAATGTTTGCAGGCAGGATGGCGCGGAGTATTGCATGGCGACGGACATGTAACGATCTAGTCAATTGGCGCCAAACCGAGGCTCTTAATGCCACCATGTACATCCTGCGAGAGACTGGCCCCACAGGCTTCCTGCTACAGGAAGAGGGCGAGCCCAAACCTTTCAAGGTATTATCATAACACATGATCCGTTCTAGAAAGAATGTGATCCTTACACTACAAAAGCTGTAAATAATACACCTTATCTTAGAATGTACAAACAGTATTGGATTAGTGGTAAAAAAAATGTTGGTCTCAAATTGGGTTGTTTCAGTCCTGCAACGTATATGTTTGTTATAACATCATATTAGCTTTAGAAATAATTTAATTCAGACATTATTACATAGTCTGATGTTAGAAATACAGTCATAATTATATACTGATGTTAGAAATAAAGACATTATGATTTTTCATATCATTCTAACAATAGAAATGATACAGACATTATCCTATTGTACTAACAAAATAAATAATCTTCATTGGGCATTTAATTATGTTGCAATTTGTTTTACTGCAAATATAGCAAAATTAAATACTTGGTGAACAAACTAAGTTGTTCAAGGTAGTATTATTTCCAGTTAATCAATTAGCTGTACAGACTTTCAGAGTGATTTGATTTCACTGTAGAAAGTAAGTTTCAAACACATTAACTATACAGATTATACTCGGTAAATTAGCGGAACAGATTATCTCTGTGAACTAGATTTACAGACTATTGCAGTGATAAAAGCTACAATACATACTAAAGGTATTGTGGAAAAACATTAGTTTTAACATGGACACAATATTAAAATATTCTGATCATACTTCAACCACCTTAGAAGACTGAGACAAATCAAACAAAAATTGTATACAAAGTATTCTGCTTAATTACATCTACATGTTTTACATTTTACTTGTCATACTTTACATTGACGTGTATGATAGCTCTTTCTTAGTACCCCTATGCCATTGATGTGCATTTAATTTGCTTTTATAATGCTATAGATATGTGACTTATTTTAAACACAGGCTTACCTGGGTGACCCACATACATGTACCTGCCCTCAGTTCAAGAAGGACAGAGACCTCTGTAAGCACATCTGCTGGCTACTGCTGAAGAAGTTCAGGGTGCCACAAAATGATGCCAGTAAGTTAAACAGCTTTTGGTGTGTTTGGTGTGGGTCTGTTGTAAATGCTGTACAGATGTTAATGTTTAATCTTATTTATAATTATACAGCAAAAATGTCATTTCTAACAGCAGAGGGGATTGAGGATACCACAGAGTTAATTCATAAAGAACATACATGTACTCAGGTTATTGAAATATAGCACAGTGTCAAATAAAAAATATACAGTCATGTACCATAGAGTCAACTCATATAAATTATACACTTACCACAGTCAAGTCAAAAATAATTCATGTACATGTACCACAGGGTCAACTCATATAAATTATACACTTATAGAGTTAAATCAACTTTAAAAAAAAATGATGTCTAACTTTTATCATCTTTGATTGTGAAAAATATATTTTGGATGTTTGCTTTTGTGATCTCCCATTATGTTTGTGGTGCATTTGTCTTAATTAGTAATTCACACTTAGAGAATAATTTGTCATTTGCACATTGTTTAGTAACATGGCAGCTTGGTCTGGTGGAACGAGAGATCAATGGCATTCTTCATGGCTATGCTGCAAAGCAGCAACGACAGCAACCCCAGGGGCCACGGTGGCAGAGGAGTAAGCCGGGCGGCAGCAGTGGTAAGGAAGGTGGCAGGGAAGCTCTACAGCAGCGACCAATTGGAGACGATGACGTGTGTCCTATTTGCCAGGATGAACTCCTGTCTAAACACCTTCCGGTAACATTCTGCAAGTAAGTTGAACTTATTAAATTACTAAGTATGGAGGTCTGATAATTACCATATTTTACCGCAAATAAGCCCTCCCCTCCTCCAGGGTTCAAATTTAAGCTCAAATACTCGCGAAAAGCGAGTGCAAATTGCAAACTGCGAGTAGAGATTTCAGACACCAGCATTTTTTTGCAAGTGAAAATTTTGGGCTGAATAATCCTCATTTCTAATGGTCGGTCTTTACAAATCCTTTCTTTGACAACTCGCGGTCATTTAAGCGCATTCTTGTCATTCGCCGAATGAATGATTCAGCTTTTGTCATTAACGGAAGTTTACAATCGATACATGTCCCGTGCGCATGTCCGTTAGGAAGTACCTGCACAAATAATGATGACGTTTACCGCATGCATGATGTTTTTCGGTAATCTATTTTTAGTTACTATTTATAGCGCAAATACGATAGGCTTGACTAGTCACGTGGTTGTATTGGGGTTTCCCAAGGTTAAATTTCACAGCTCGCTGCACCGGCAAAATAACAAATGGACAAGTTGCTGATGTTGCCCTTAGAGAGTATGACCCAAAACCTGCTGTGACAAGATGGTGGTTGTCGGGACAAAGACAGAAAAGACCAAATACTCTACCATATGGAGCAAGAAACTAAGATGCAGTTTCTATGCTATATCTTAGAATAGCCTGAGCAGGCCAGCATCCTTTCACAGCAAGGTTTGCGTCATGTATACATCCCAATGACCATAATTTAAAATGTCAGTTAATACTGTGTTGTTTTAGAATTTAATTCTAAGTTAACATGTCTAATAAAGTTGGAAAAATGCAAATTGCAAGTTGTTTTCTCATTTAGCAAGTAAGAAAAAATACCACTTGCGAAAAATGCAAGTAGAAAATCTGGTTAAATTCGAACCATGCTCCTCCTGAGAAAAAGGGAGGGGGCTTAAATGCGAACAACCCCCCCTGTTCACAAATGTCTGCCAAAAAAAAGTATGTTTTTTATTTAGCATTTCCATGTGAGATATTTGACATTTATTATTGTTCACCAATGATGTACAGTCTTTTATCTGTATTTTATTGCTGTAATGTCAGTGGATGTCTATGACTTACTGGGATATTGATATCAGTGGATGTCTATGACTTACTGTGATATTGATGTCAGTGGATGTCTATGACTTACTGGGTTATTGATGTTAGTGGATGTGTATGACTTACTGGGATATTGATGTCAGTGGATGTTTATGACTTACTGGGAAATTGATGTCAGTGGATGTCTATGACTTACTGGGATATTGATGTCAGTGAATGTCTATGACTTACTGGGTTATTGATGTTAGTGGATGTCTATGACTTACTGGGATATTGATGTCAGTGGATGTCTATGACCTACTGGGATATTGATGTCAGTGGATGTCTATGACTTACTGTGGTATTGATGTCAGTGGATGTCTATGACTTACTGTAATGATGTCTATGACCTACTGGGATATTGATGTAAGTGGATGTTTATGCCTTACTGGGATATTGATTTCAGTGGATGTCTATGACATACTGTTACTGGGATATTGATGTCAGGGGATGTCTATGACTTACTTGGATATTGATGTCAGTGTATGTCTATGACTTACTGAGGTATTGATGTCAGTGGATATCTATGACTTACTGGGATATTGATGTCAGTGGATGTCTATGACTTACTAGGATATTGATGTCGGTGGATGTCTATGACTTACTGTGATATTGATGACAGTGGATGTCTATGACTTACTGTGATATTGATGTCGGTGGATGTCTATGACTTACTGGGATATTGATGTCAGTGGATGTCTATGACTTACTGGGATATTGATGTCAGTGGATGTCTATGACTTACTGGGATATTGATGTCAGTGGATGTCTATGACTTACTGGGATATTGATGTCAGTGGATGTCTATGACTTACTGGGATATTGATGTCAGTGGATGTCTATGACTTACTGGGATATTGATGTCAGTGGATGTCTATGACTTACTGGGATATTGATGTCAGTGGATGTCTATGACTTACTGGGATATTGATGTCAGTGGATGTCTATGACTTACTGGGATATTGATGTCAGTGGATGTCTATGACTTACTGGGATATTGATGTCAGTGGATGTCTATGACTTACTGGGATATTGATGTCAGTGGATGTCTATGACTTACTGGGATATTGATGTCAGTGGATGTCTATGACTTACTGGGATATTGATGTCAGTGGATGTCTATGACTTACTGGGATATTGATGTCAGTGGATGTCTATGACTTACTGGGATATTGATGTCAGTGGATGTCTATGACTTACTGGGATATTGATGTCAGTGGATGTCTATGACTTACTGGGATATTGATGTCAGTGGATGTCTATGACTTACTGGGATATTGATGTCAGTGGATGTCTATGACTTACTGGGATATTGATGTCAGTGGATGTCTATGACTTACTGGGATATTGATGTCAGTGGATGTCTATGACTTACTGGGATATTGATGTCAGTGGATGTCTATGACTTACTGGGATATTGATGTCAGTGGATGTCTATGACTTACTGGGATATTGATGTCAGTGGATGTCTATGACTTACTGGGATATTGATGTCAGTGGATGTCTATGACTTACTGGGATATTGATGTCAGTGGATGTCTATGACTTACTGGGATATTGATGTCAGTGGATGTCTATGACTTACTGGGATATTGATGTCAGTGGATGTCTATGACTTACTGGGATATTGATGTCAGTGGATGTCTATGACTTACTGGGATATTGATGTCAGTGGATGTCTATGACTTACTGGGATATTGATGTCAGTGGATGTCTATGACTTACTGGGATATTGATGTCAGTGGATGTCTATGACTTACTGGGATATTGATGTCAGTGGATGTCTATGACTTACTGGGATATTGATGTCAGTGGATGTCTATGACTTACTGGGATATTGATGTCAGTGGATGTCTATGACTTACTGGGATATTGATGTCAGTGGATGTCTATGACTTACTGGGATATTGATGTCAGTGGATGTCTATGACTTACTGGGATATTGATGTCAGTGGATGTCTATGACTTACTGGGATATTGATGTCAGTGGATGTCTATGACTTACTGGGATATTGATGTCAGTGGATGTCTATGACTTACTGGGATATTGATGTCAGTGGATGTCTATGACTTACTGGGATATTGATGTCAGTGGATGTCTATGACTTACTGGGATATTGATGTCAGTGGATGTCTATGACTTACTGGGATATTGATGTCAGTGGATGTCTATGACTTACTGGGATATTGATGTCAGTGGATGTCTATGACTTACTGGGATATTGATGTCAGTGGATGTCTATGACTTACTGGGATATTGATGTCAGTGGATGTCTATGACTTACTGGGATATTGATGTCAGTGGATGTCTATGACTTACTGGGATATTGATGTCAGTGGATGTCTATGACTTACTGGGATATTGATGTCAGTGGATGTCTATGACTTACTGGGATATTGATGTCAGTGGATGTCTATGACTTACTGGGATATTGATGTCAATTAAGGATGTCTATGACTTACTGGGATATTGATGTCAATTAAGGATGTCTATGACTTACTGGGATGCCTGACAATAACAATTAATATTACCATCCTGTTTACATGAGGAATCTCTAATAGCAAATATATATTTATCAGTACACTGCTGAAGCAAATAGTCCTTTTCTTTTTTTAAATATATAATTACACAATTGTATGGAAAATAATTTCCATACATTAACTCTTTCACCCCTAGGTAACTTTAGTGGACTCTACCATGCATTTATTGGGATGAGTCCATTATGGTCTACAGTGGTGAAAGGGTTAAGAACTTCATGTATAATGTAATGTGTATTGACTTAAATATATAAGCATCTGGGCCAGTATATTCATGAAAGAATTCTCGTGCTCAAGCATGGATTCTGTGCTCAAGTCGAATTTCTTGTTCCTGCTATAAAATAATCAGAACACCTTATTTTGTCAATGATTTGGGAAAACATTAAAGAGACTTAATGCGGAAAATTGTTTTCAATGTTTTATTTGACTTTTTTTTATTATTGTTTTACATGATTTAAAAGCGAGTAACAAGAAAGTTGGTATGAGCACAGAATTCATGCTTGAGCACAAGAATGGTTTCATGAATACGGGCCCTGAACTTGATATTATATTTATGTTATGTAATTTTAAACTCCTTGTGCACAGATTTGGATGTGGGAACAGTATCCATATCAAATGTATGAAGATATGGGCCGATCATCAGAAATCTTCTGGCGATACCATCATCAAATGTCCATTTTGCCGTGAGGATTTCGGACCCTTAGAGCTGCTCAAACAGGAAAGTCGGAATGCCATCGGAGCTTCCCAGGGGGGCAGAATGGACAGGCATCTTGGAACAGATTGTCAGAGTTGTCATATATCCCCTATTGAAGGGAAATGTTACAGGTGAATATGTCTGTTTTCTTGCATTTCCTTTTTTTCTGGTGTATTGTTTTGTAAAAAAGAGCTAAGTGTTACCCTGAAACAATATAACAGGACAAAATGTCAGAAATTTGTCCTTTAGATCTGGGCCAACATCACCATTCATTGCTTTTTTCATGCGGTTTAATGTGTATCAGAAAGTTGATGTATGCATCTGAAACAGCTCTATAAAAATTATACTGACTTTGAATTGTCAACCCCAATACAGGGGCGAAGACAGAAAACGTGCTTGTGACTAACAGTCACTGTATTAGTAAGATAGATAAGTCTGTAGTAGGTATATTATATATATATACACATGTTCATTACAGGTGTCGTGTTTGTGTCAACTTTCATCTGTGTCAGACCTGCTTCAACACCGCTACTCACACCCAACACCCTTTTGAGTATCGCCATGTGAGTGTTATTCCTGTCATTTGGGTCAAGTGAATCTCTTTCTTTGCTTGTGTTCTAATAAATTAGCTGCTATTTTTTTTTATTAATATGTGGATATTATGTAAAGATAATTGTTCGCATAATGCTTGAATGCAAATTAACATGAAATATAAATAATAGTGAAATAAAAATAATCAAGTGTGTACATATTTTCAATCACCCTACTTTTAATCTCTAAGCATTTTCTAGCTTGTTTAATGAATTATTTGTTTGTATTCATAGAAGCGTAACCAGCATTGGAAATCAGCACAGAGAATGTATGGAGCTGTCCTTCCTCAGGCTGTAGCTGAGAGTCTAGCAAACCGTGAAATCTCAGAAAATGACTATGACCTTCTCATGCAACTTGACAGGTAGGTGATATGGTCACAGGAAGCTGAGCTGGTTAGTCTGGACACTGAGTCTGGAGACATAAGTTTATGTGTACACTGTAGAACCTGGTTAGTCTGGACACTGAAGCTTGTGTGTACAATGGAATCATGTAAGTCTGGAGTCATAGGTTTACGTGTACACTGTAGTTACATATTAACTCCCATACACAACTTCTGCTTCCTGGCACAACCCAAATCAATTTTTACTTTCAGTTAAGCACATTTTGGAAAAATTAAGCCTCAATTACACTTGATAGTTTTAATGCTAATAACTTTCTTGTTTTAAATCCCATGGATGTCAATATGACCATTTCCATACCCCAACTAATTACATATACCAGAGACCCATATCAGCCCTAAACCATCTAACCCCACACTCTGGCTCATATGGAGGTCTATACTCAAAATGAACTGTGCTGCATTTAGTAGATTTATGGAGTCCTATTTCAGTACAACTACAAATATTTTAGTTTTGTGCAAAGTGTAATTTTGTTATTTAATCATTACACAGAATTATTTTCTATGTACTGAGAAACCTTGTTAATTGATACAGTTAAATTTTAGTGTACAGAGAAGCTATATTGTTATCTTAAGTTTATATTCATGTTATTTTAAAAGATCTATATTTTGTTATGCAGTAACACAACAACCCAACAGAGTGATATTCCTGAGAGTGTGGTGAACTCATTCCCCCTAGAGAAAATACGAGAGAACGGCCCACTTCTCGCTCCAGGGATGCAGTGTAGGGTGTGTCTCCGTGGATTCCAGGTTGGACAATTTGTCAGGAAGCTGCCTCTATGTAAACACAAGGTAAGTATCTTAGTGACTTACATTATGTTTCTTGTATTTTCTTGCCTAATGATAAATGCATTCTGTGGACTAACTTAAGCTTAAAAGTTAATATATCATTAAAATATAATGCCATAAATCCTTATAAGGATTGTATTTCCTTCAGTTCCATCGAGACTGTATAGATAATTGGCTACTTCACTCTCACTCAACGTGTCCTGTGGATGGCCAAAATGTCTGGGACCCGATCTCTGCCCAGAGTGAAGCTACAGAACAACCGACCAGGTACGTTTATACTCTGTTAATTAAGTGGTGCTTGAATTTGACAATTTATCGGTAGGGGATATTAATTAATAAACCATATTATTTTTAAAAATGGCATTCACTTTACATGAGTTTAAGGTATTCAGCTGCTGTTATGAATTCCATGACTTTCAACTAAATTTTAGTTCATATTTGGGTCGCTATCTTACCAAAGTTTTATGTCATGTATAAACTATTTCTCATGTAAAATTTCCTTGTCAACATTACCTTATACAACTGTTTATAGAGCACATAGACAGACCAAACAAAATGGTCAACCACCTAAAAAGGATTTAGTGTTGGAGGTGCCTGGTGTTGGAATTGTTAGACAGACCGAGGCTCCTGCCAGCCGCGAGAGTGCTCTCCGTGGGTTTGGACGACGTCTTCCTGGTACACAACCCCAGACAAAACCAGGAAGAGGGTCTGGCTCCAACAGCAAAAAAGTGACCCCTCTCCGTTCCAGTTTCACTCTCAGTGGTGTCAGCTTTGGTAACAGGTACAAACAAAAAGATATTTGGAGGAAATGTTGAAGGGGTGGTCACATCAAATGAAAAGAGACATGAAAAATATAGAAAATTGTCTTTGAACTTAATAGTAAATCTTTAAATGTATTCATTCTCTGTTATCTAGATTTTATTTGCTGTTACATGACTCACACAATGTAAAGCTTTAATCATATATCTTCAATAAGATTCATCAGTTTGGAAATATGTAATATCAAAGTTTTACTTTATACACAAACAATGTTTCTAATGAAACGTTTTGCGACGTTTTAAGACCGACTGGTCCCTTTGTCAAGCTAACATCCCTTTGTAGCTTGACAAAGGGACCAGTCGAACTTGAAAATGTTGCAGCACGTTTGATATGTATATTGTTTGTGTATAAAGTGAAACTTTGATATTAGCTTTGATCAAATTACTTCTTGATAAAACCCTTGATACAACAGTGTTTAATAGCAATTCTAAAAACTTTACAGTTTTGAGGGGGCCTTGGGTGGCAGTCACAGTGAAACCACTCCTGCTGAAGATCTTCCAGGCAATCGCCTCCTCGGGCGTGCTCAGGCAAGCCGGTCAACCCTCAACAAAAAGCTTGCAAGTAGAGGTCAAAGGCCAAAGCAGAGAGAAACCAGGCCAGCACCGGAAAACATTGGTCCTCAATTTGACATTCACTCAATGGCAGTTGTACCACAAGAGCAATATGTTGATGATGTCATGGGTCACATGACCCCAACTCAGCGGACAATTATGAATCACCTTGCCATGCTGAATACTCCGGATGAAGATGAGATCATGGGGGACCTCAATCGGAGCCTTCCATCCACGCCTCAGCGCGTTCACAGCATTCGTAACTCTATGCTAAGCAGTACGGACATGAGATCACCCTTTGTGAGGGATTTACCTCCCCTTATAGAATCCGATCAGGAACATGAGAATCCAGACCATCCAACCATTGGAGAGTCCGATCAAGAGACAGATTCCCTCAACAGTTCTATCAGTCTGAATCATCACAGACTGTTCCAGAGACATCAAAACAGACAGCCTGAGACTGAAGCACAGGCAGACTCTGGCTCTGTTGTCATGACCTCTGTGAGGTCAACGCCAGATGTAAGATCAGCCGCAGGGTCACAGAGGTCGTTTACAAATGGTGCTGTGTCCCCTACTGGTGAAAGTGCTGGAGGAAGTGAGGTCGCTGGAGGTCAGACAGGCACCAGAAGTCGGGGCAGACAAGCAGGTAGGGACAATGACTATAAACACAACTGTCAGTATATTCATTGACTTATAGCTGCAGTAGAATACGATGTATGTTAATTGACACACATCAGAAGCACAGTGAACTCTGTCTATAGAAACTACCAAAAGGGAAGGGAAACTATAAACAGGTGGTGTTTATAGACAGGTGGTGCTTAAAGACAGGTTGTTATCTAGAAAACACCATAAGGGTAGACTTAATATGGTAATTATAGGCAGGTGGTCATTATAGACAGGTGGTCACTAAAGGCAGGTTGTTATATAGAAAACACCACTTAGAGTACACTTAATATGGTATTCATAGGCAGGTGGTTCCTGTAGACAGGTGGTCACTAAAGGCAAGAAGTTATAACTTATACAGAAAACACAAACAAGGAAAGACTTAATATGGTAATTATAGGCAGGTATTCCTTATAGACAGATTGTCACTACAGACAGGTTGTTATATAGAAAACACCCCCTAGGGTAGACGTAATATAAATGGTAATTTCAGGCAGGTGGCCCATGGAGACATGTGGTCACTATAGGCAGGTTGTTATATAGAAAACACCACGTAGGGTAGACTTAATATATTAATTATAGGCAGGTGGTCATTATAGACAGGTGGTCACTAAAGGCAGGTTGTTATATATAAAACACCACTTAGGGTAGGCTTAATATAGTATTTATAGGCAGGGGGTCCCTGTAGACAGGGGGTCACTATAGGCAGGGTGTTATATAGAAAACACCCCCTAGGGTAGACGCAATATAAATGGTAATTTCAGGCAGGTTGCCCAAGGAGACATGTGGTCACTTTAGGCAGGTTGTTATATATAAAAAACCACTTAGGGTAGACTTAATGTAGTAATTATAGGCAGGGGGTCCCTGTAGACAGGGGGTCACTATAGGCAGGGAGTTATAAATTACACAGAAAAGACCACCAAGGAAAGACTTAATATGGTAAATAAAGGCAGGGGTTCCCTTTAGACAGATGGTCACTATAGAAAAGTTGTTTTATAGAAAACACCACTTAGAGTAGGCTTAATATAGTATTCATAGGCAGGTGGTCCCTGTAGACAGGTTGTCACTATAGGCAGGTTGTTCTATAGAAAACACCACTTAAAGTAGGCTTAATATAGTATGTATAGGCAGGTGGTCCCCGTAGACAGGTGGTCACTAAAGGCAGGTTGTTATATAAAAAACACCACTTAGGGTAGACTTAATATATTAATTATAGGCAGGTGGTCCCCGTAGACAGGTGGTCACTATAGGCAGGTTGGTATATAGAAAACAACACTTAGGGTAGACTTAATGTAGTAATTATAGGCAGGTGGTCATTATAGACAGGTGGTCACTAAAGGCAGGTTGTTATATATAAAAAACCACTTAGGGTAGGCTTAATATAGTATTCATAGGCAGGTGGTCCCTGTAGACGGGTGGTCACTATAGGCAGGGTGTTATATAGAAAACACCGCCTAGGGTAGACGTAATAGAAATGGTAATTTCAGGCAGGTGGTCCCTGTAGACAGGGGGTCACTATAGGCAGGTTGTTCTATAGAAAACACCACTTAAAGTAGGCTTAATATAGTAAGTATAGGCAGGTGGTCCCCGTAGACAGGTGGTCACTAAAGGCAGGTTGTTATATATAAAACACCACTTAGGGTAAACTTAATATAGTAATTATATGCAGGTGGTCCCTGTAGACAGGTGGTCACTATAGGCAGGAAGTTACAACTTATACAGAAAACACCACCAAGGGAAGACTTAATATGTAATATCAAAGTTTACTTTCTACACAATGTACATATTAAACATGTTGCAATATGTTTCAAGACAAACTGGTCCCTTTGTCAAGCTATGATCTTATTGAAGATATTAGACTTAACATGTTAATTATAGGTAGGTGGTCCTTGTAAACAGGTGGTTACTATAGACAGGAAGTTATACAGAAAACACCACTATGGGTAGACTTAATATGGTTATTAATTTCTGTATAGGGCTATATATCCTAGTCTAACTGTATAGGGCTATATATCCTAGTCTAACTGTATATGGCTATATATCCTAGTCTATATATCCTAGTCTAACTGTATAGGGCTATATATCCTAGCCTAACTGTATAGGGCTATATATCCTAGTCTGTATATCCTAGTCTATATATCCTAGTCTATATATCCTAGTTTATATATCCCAGTCTAACTGTAAAGGGCTATATATCCTAGCCTAACTGTATAGGGCTATATATCCTAGTCTATATATCCTAGTCTAACTGTATAGGGCTATATATCCTAGCCTAACTGTATAGGGCTATATATCCTAGTCT
>NW_018408852.1:1553406-1563738 GCF_002113885.1 Mizuhopecten yessoensis | reverse complement strand
ATAGGCAGGTGGTCCCTGTAGACAGGTGGTCACTATAGGCAGGTTGTTATATAGAAAACACCACTTAGGGTAGACATAATATAGTAAGCATAGGCAGGTGGTCCCTGTAGACAGGTGGTCACTATAGGCAGGAAGTTATAATTTACACAGAAAGCACCACCAAGGAAAGACTTAATATGGTAAATAAAGGCAGGTGTTCCCTTTAGACAGATGGTCACTATAGACAAGTTGTTTTATAGAAAACACCACTTAGAGTAGGCTTAATATAGTATTTATAGGCAGGTGGTCCCTGTAGACAGGTGGTCACTATAGGCAGGAAGTTACAACTTATACAGAAAACACCACCAAGGGAAGACTTAATATGTAATATCAAAGTTTACTTTCTACACAATGTACATATTAAACATGTTGCAATATGTTTCAAGACAAACTGGTCCCTTTGTCAAGCTATGATCTTATTGAAGATATTAGACTTAACATGTTAATTATAGGTAGGTGGTCCTTGTAAACAGGTGGTTACTATAGACAGGAAGTTATACAGAAAACACCACTATGGGTAGACTTAATATGGTTATTAATTTCTGTATAGGGCTATATATCCTAGTCTAACTGTATAGGGCTATATATCCTAGTCTAACTGTATATGGCTATATATCCTAGTCTATATATCCTAGTCTAACTGTATAGGGCTATATATCCTAGCCTAACTGTATAGGGCTATATATCCTAGTCTGTATATCCTAGTCTATATATCCTAGTCTATATATCCTAGTTTATATATCCCAGTCTAACTGTAAAGGGCTATATATCCTAGCCTAACTGTATAGGGCTATATATCCTAGTCTATATATCCTAGTCTAACTGTATAGGGCTATATATCCTAGCCTAACTGTATAGGGCTATATATCCTAGTCTATATATCCTAGTCTAAATATCCTAGTCTATATATCCTAGTTTATATATCCTAGCCTAACTGTATAGGGCTATATATCCTAGTCTATATATCCTAGTTTATATATCCTAGTCTAACTGTAAAGGGCTATATATCCTAGTCTAACTGTAAAGAGCTATATATCCTAGTCTATATATCCTAGTTTATATATCCCAGTCAAACTGTAAAGGGCTATATATCCTAGTCTAACTGTATAGGGCTATATATCCTAGTCTATATATCCTAGTCTAACTGTATAGGGCTATATATCCTAGTCTATATATCCTAGTCTATATATCCTAGTCTATATATCCTAGTTTATATATCCTAGTCTAACTGTATAGGGCTATATATCCTAGTCTATATATCCTAGTCTATATATCCTAGTCTAACTGTATAGGGCTATATATCCTAGTCTATATATCCTAGTCTATATATCCTAGTCTAACTGTATAGGGCTATATATCCTAGTCTATATATCCTAGTCTATATATCCTAGTCTAACTGTATAGGGCTATATATCCTAGTCTATATATCCTAGTCTATATATCCTAGTCTAACTGTATAGGGCTATATATCCTAGTCTATATATCCTAGTCTATATATCCTAGTCTAACTGTATAGGGCTATATATCCTAGTCTATATATCCTAGTCTATATATCCTAGTCTATCTGTATAGGGCTATATATCCTAGTCTATATATCCTAGTCTATATATCCTAGTCTATATATCCTAGTTTATATATCCTAGCCTAACTGTATAGGGCTATATATCCTAGTCTATATATCCTAGTCTATATATCCTAGTCTATATATCCTAGTTTATATATCCTAGTCTAACTGTATAGGGCTATATATCCTAGTCTATATATCCTAGTCTATATATCCTAGTCTAACTGTAAAGGGCTATATATCCTAGTCTATATATCCTAGTCTATATATCCTAGTCTAACTGTATAGGGCTATATATCCTAGTCTATATATCCTAGTCTATATATCCTAGTCTAACTGTATAGGGCTATATATCCTAGTCTATATATCCTAGTCTATATATCCTAGTCTAACTGTATAGGGCTATATATCCTAGTCTATATATCCTAGTCTATATATCCTAGTCTAACTGTATAGGGCTATATATCCTAGTCTATATATCCTAGTCTATATATCCTAGTCTAACTGTATAGGGCTATATATCCTAGTCTATATATCCTAGTCTATATATCCTAGTCTAACTGTATAGGGCTATATATCCTAGTCTATATATCCTAGTCTATATATCCTAGTCTAACTGTATAGGGCTATATATCCTAGTCTATATATCCTAGTCTATATATCCTAGTCTAACTGTAAAGGGCTATATATCCTAGTCTATATATCCTAGTCTATATATCCTAGTCTAACTGTATAGGGCTATATATCCTAGTCTATATATCCTAGTCTATATATCCTAGTCTAACTGTATAGGGCTATATATCCTAGTCTATATATCCTAGTCTATATATCCTAGTCTAACTGTATAGGGCTATATATCCTAGTCTATATATCCTAGTCTAACTGTATAGGGCTATATATCCTAGTCTATATATCCTAGTCTATATATCCTAGTCTAACTGTATAGGGCTATATATCCTAGTCTATATATCCTAGTCTAAATATATAGGGCTATATATCCTAGTCTATATATCCTAGTCTAACTGTATAGGGCTATATATCCTAGTCTATATATCCTAGTCTATATATCCTAGTCTAACTGTATAGGGCTATATATCCTAGTCTATATATCCTAGTCTAAATATATAGGGCTATATATCCTAGTCTATATATCCTAGTCTAACTGTATAGGGCTATATATCCTAGTCTATATATCCTAGTCTATATATCCTAGTCTAACTGTATAGGGCTATATATCCTAGTCTATATATCCTAGTCTAAATATATAGGGCTATATATCCTAGTCTATATATCCTAGTCTAACTGTATAGGGCTATATATCCTAGTCTATATATCCTAGTCTATATATCCTAGTCTAACTGTATAGGGCTATATATCCTAGTCTATATATCCTAGTCTAAATATATAGGGCTATATATCCTAGTCTATATATCCTAGTCTAACTGTATAGGGCTATATATCCTAGTCTATATATCCTAGTCTATATATCCTAGTCTAACTGTATAGGGCTATATATCCTAGTCTATATATCCTAGTCTAAATATATAGGGCTATATATCCTAGTCTATATATCCTAGTCTAACTGTATAGGGCTATATATCCTAGTCTATATATCCTAGTCTATATATCCTAGTCTAACTGTATAGGGCTATATATCCTAGTCTATATATCCTAGTCTAACTGTATAGGGCTATATATCCTAGTCTATATATCCTAGTCTATATATCCTAGTCTAACTGTATAGGGCTATATATCCTAGTCTATATATCCTAGTCTAAATATCCTAGTCTAACTGTATAGGGCTATATATCCTAGTCTATCTGTATAGGGCTATATATCCTAGTCTATATATCCTAGTCTAACTGTATAGGGCTATATATCCTAGTCTATATATCCTAGTCTATATATCCTAGTCTAACTGTATAGGGCTATATATCCTAGTCTATATATCCTAGTCTATATATCCTAGTCTAACTGTAAAGGGCTATATATCCTAGTCTATATATCTTAGTTTATATATCCTAGTCTAACTGTAAAGGGCTATATATCCTAGTCTAACTGTATAGGGCTATATATCCTAGTCTATATATCTTAGTTTATATATCCTAGTCTAACTGTAAAGGGCTATATATCCTAGTCTATATATCCTAGTCTAACTGTATAGGGCTATATATCCTAGTCTAACTGTATAGGGCTATATATCCTAGCCCAAATGTATGTTGCTTTATATTCTAATCTATATGTATGGGCTACATTTCCTAGTCTAACTGCATTGTGCTTTATATCCAAGCCTAACTGCATGTTGTTTTATATACTAGCCTAACTGCATGGTGCTACATATTCAAGCCTTACTGATATAGTGCTTTACTAAAACTGGGTAGACGTTAAATCTTAGCCTTTAATGCATGTTGCTGTATATCCTAACCTTTAATGCATGTTGCTGTATATCCTAACCTTTGATGCATGTTGCTTTATATCCTTGTCTAACTGAATAGTGCTTTATGTTCTTGCCTAACTGCATGCTTTTGTTTGTTTTCTTTTTTCCTTACTCCTTTCCCTCCTGTGGGGTTCAGACATAGAATACATGTTGAGCTTTATCTCGGAAGATCGTGGGCATGGTTCAGCCAATGGAAGCAATCAGGGTAACCGTTCCCGGAGCCGAGATCGAGCGGAGTCGGGCTCCACCACTACTACAGAGGATGAGAATGCCATCCTAAATAGGCTGCAGGTATGACCTACTTTGTAGCGAGTTGCTCAGCTGTATTCTTTCCTTATTACATCAGATAGATATATCATTACGATACATTTGGCTAATGTATCTGTTACATATCTTTGCTGTATAATACATTTTTTGCTCAACTGTTAAAAAAAAAATCAAGGAGAACTTATGCCATATTGTGGCGTCCGTCTGTCTGTTTGTCAGCATTTCCATCTAAAAAAACTTCTTCTTCTGAACCTCTGATTGGAATTTCACCAAATTTGACTGGAGGCTTCCTAATTAGGTAGTGGGGAGTCAGAAGTATACCAATTGATGGACTAACTGCAGGAGGGCTGAGATGTGGGGCCTCACGGATGATTTGGCCATATTGCTTGAAACAATTTCTGTTTTAAAACTATGAGACGAATATCTTAGAAGGTGGGGATTCAAATTTGTGTAAACAGTGGGGCTGACCCCCCCTGGGAGCTAAGGGGCAAGGTCAGAAAGAGTAATTAGGCTATTTTGCTTAAAGCGTTTTTTTCTCTGGAACTAAGATATGAACCATATTTGGTTGGAAGCATTCTCAGGTGTTGGGGGTATACAAAATAGTGCAAATGAGGGGCTGTGGGGCAGGGGCAAAGAAATAAATTTGTCATACTGCTTTAAGTGACTTCTCTGAAATTGTGTGATTTCTATCAGCCATATTGGGTTGGAACTATCATCAGGTGGTGAAGATTCAAAATTGTAAAAATTGTAAAAAGATCTCCATCCTTTGACCATATATATACAATTGATGGTTAAAAATTAAGAGATGAATATGTACACATATGATACCGAGATGGCCTGGCATGCGGCCCTGACCCTGGATACATTGTTCCTCAGTCATAGCTTTGAGATGGTTGAGATGCCAAGAAGATAATCATTGATACAATTGCTGGGTACAAAGAGACAAACACAATTGTGATATCGGAATTGGCCATGGAGTCTATCCCCAGCTGAAGGGAATGTGTACCTGGTTGTAACTTGGAAACATTTCAGATCCCCACACTATAACAATAAAAAACAAACATGATCTTAACCCTTTCACCCCAATGTAACTTTAGTAGACTCTGCCATGCATTGATATGGATGAGTCCATTATGGTCTACAGTGGTGAAAGGGTTAACTGACACATCTAAACTGAAGTTATATTCTTTACTTACAGCATTATAAAGACCTGTTTGTTGGTAACAGTCCAGAAAATCATTCACCGGTAGATAGGAGCTCAGCCACTAGAGGGCGCCCTCCTCGCCACCCCAGACGACAGTTTGGCGAACACCTAGCACTTCGCCAAAATAAAAGTCGCAAGAAGACCGACCACAGACGTCAAAACAATGACCTAGCTTTAGAAGGCAATGCTTTTAGTAATCTTACTCTCAGAGATCTCATTTAAACATATAAGGTGAAAAGATTTCCTAGAAATAATAGGAAATCAAACAATATTTTAATGTGTACATGAACTAGACAAGGATGAAATGTGTCAAAATGTGTGTTTTAAGACAAGTTTTTCAATGCAAGAATTGTTTTCCCTTAAAGCTATTCAAGTTAGGTTTAATGAAATTAGAATATTTTATCAGAAATTCTTGTTGTAAATATGTTAAGCTGAACAGATACATGTACATCTGTTTCCAATGGTTTCAGGCCAAAGCAATACAATTACTTTGTATAACAAAGACAGTGATCGGCTGTACTGTAATTATAGTATGTACAGTGGCTGTACTGTAATTATAGTGTGTACAGTGGCTGTACTGTAATTACCGTGTGTACTGTAATTATAGCGTGTACAGTGGCTGTACTGTAATTATAGTATGTACAGTGGCTGTACTGTAATTATAGTGTGTACAGTGGCTGTACTGTAATTACAGTATGTACAGTGGCTGTACTGTAATTATAGTGTGTACAGTGGCTGTACTGTAATTATAGTATGTACAGTGGCTGTACTGTAATTATAGTGTGTACAGTGGCTGTACTGTAATTATAGTATGTACAGTGGCTGTACTGTAATTATAGTGTGTACAGTGGCTGTACTGTAATTATAGTATGTACAGTGGCTGTACTGTAATTATAGTGTGTACAGTGGCTGTACTGTAATTATAGTATGTACAGTGGCTGTACTGTAATTATAGTGTGTACAGTGGCTGTACTGTAATTATAGTGTGTACAGTGGCTGTACTGTAATTATAGTGTGTACAGTGGCTGTACTGTAATTATAGTGTGTACAGTGGCTGTACTGTAATTATAGTGTGTACAGTGGCTGTACTGTAATTATAGTGTGTACAGTGGCTGTACTGTAATTATAGTGTGTACAGTGGCTGTACTGTAATTATAGTGTGTACAGTGGCTGTACTGTAATTATAGTGTGTACAGTGGCTGTACTGTAATTATAGTGTGTACAGTGGCTGTACTGTAATTATAGTGTGTACAGTGGCTGTACTGTAATTATAGTGTGTACAGTGGCTGTACTGTAATTATAGTGTGTACAGTGGCTGTACTGTAATTATAGTGTGTACAGTGGCTGTACTGTAATTATAGTGTGTACAGTGGCTGTACTGTAATTATAGTGTGTACAGTGGCTGTACTGTAATTATAGTGTGTACAGTGGCGGTACTGTTATTATAGTATGTACAGTGGCTGTACTGTAATTATAGTATGTACAGTGGCTATACTGTAATTATAGTATGTACAGTGGCTGTACTGTAATTATAGTGTGTACAGTGGCTGTACTGTAATTACGTGGAATAACACAGGGTCATTAATTTACCATTTTGTTGATATATGATTTACATAATTATAACTATGTTCATATATGGTGCATTGTGATATTAGGAGTATATTTTGTCAACTATTTTTGTAAAAATAATTGTAAAATGTACAGGATCATTGAATTTGTTCAGAACACTTTGTTTAGAACACTTCCAGAGCTCAAAGCTTCATGTATCAGCTTATAAGTCATGTTATCAACTAGAAATGGCAACAAGAAATTGTGGGCAGAATTCTTCATTATATTGTAGCTTTTGAAGCTGTCAGTACTATGTGCAATTTAGCTTGTTATAAATAATACCATGATTTTGAGATCTTAAATTTGTAATACATACTCTGAGCTAAAACTATAACATGTGTAGTCTGGATAATACATATATGTACAAATGTACTGGATAATACATATACATATGTACTGGATAATACACACATTATTCCTGCAAGCATTATTCCTTCAAACCGAAAGAGGCGATTAAGTGTGGACCCCCTGCTGTGACTGTGATATCCACTGCAGAATTGAGAGGCGACTTATGAGGGCATTCCGAGGAAATTGAGATTTTACACATTTACCGGGCCAGATCCCCACATGCACATGTTCCACGTTTTTGATATCTCGTTCCTTCTTTCTGGTGCTTATCTCTCCTTGACTCACTTTATGTGATAGTGCATCTTGCGCAAGAATAGGTCCTCTACATCAGCGTTCCTTGTCCGCGATGTTCTCAGCTTAATTGCTGCCTTCGGCTGTCTTTAGCCGAGGGAACTATTGGTGATATAACTAAGGTGGCATGAAAACTATATATTTATATGAAAAATAATTGAATTCCTAATATTTTTTTAATCCAAAAGTTGCTCTTCCTTTTAAAATTATTGACTGACTTCCAATAACTTTGTAGACAAATATGTAACTATTATTGTTTGTTTCTGTAATTTTCTTATAACAAGGTTGTTGTATTATATTGTTGACATAAGCTGTGATATTGTTGACATAAGCTGTGATATATAGTCACTTAAACAGTATTTGTTTTAAAAGATTGTGATTTTCAGTCTACCTGTATTATTAAAATGACAATCAATGTTATTGACAGGAAACTTTATCATTGAAACTATGTTCTTCTTTCTGCTGAAACATCTGTGATAGTTCTAGTAAATGTGATTGATATGTGTCCTAGTATATAATATGGCGTAGGGGAACTGGACCGGGTTGATTGTCAGCGACCAGGGTCCCTATTCATGAAACCATTCTTGTGCTCAAGCCTGGATGCTGTGCTCATACCAACTTTCTTGTAACTCTATTAAAAGTGTGTAAGGCATTAAGTGCATCATAGTCCAAGTAAATGTGTCGCCTGGTGTGCGTCACCTGTGGTAGTCAAGTAAATGTGTCGCCTGGTATGCGTCACCTGTACATGTGGTAGTCAAAGTAAATGTGTAGCCTGGTATGCGTCACCTGTGGTAGTCAAAGTAAATGTGTAGCCTGGTATGCGTCACCTGTGATAGCAAAGTAAATGTGTCGCCTGGTATGCGTCACCTGTGGTAGTCAAAGTAAATGTGTCGCCTGGTATGCGTCACCAGTGATAGTCCAAGTAAATCTGTTGCCTGGTATGCGTCACCAGTGATAGTCCAAGTAAATGTGTCGCCTGGTGTGCGTCACCAGTGATAGTCACAGAAAATGTTGCCTGGTATGTGTCACCAGTGATAGTCAAAGTAAATGTGTCACCTGGTATGTGTCACTAGTGATAGTCACAGTAAATGTGTCGCCTGGTATGCATCACCTGTGGTAGTCATAGTAAATGTGTCGCCTGGTATGCGTCACCAGTGATAGTCACAGTAAATGTCGCCTGGTATGTGTCACCAGTGATAGTCACAGTAAATGTCGCCTGGTATGTGTCACTAGTGATAGTCACAGTAAATGTGTCGCCTGGTATGCGTCACCTGTGGTAGTCAAAGTAAATGTGTCGCCTGGTATGCGTCACCTGTGATAGTCAAAGTAAATGTGTCACCTGGTATGCGTCACCTGTGGTAGTCAAAGTAAATGTGTCGCCTGGTATGCGTCACTTGTGGTAGTCAAAGTAAATGTGTCGCCTGGTGTGCGTCACCAGTGATAGTCAAAGTAAATGTGTCGCCTGGTATGTGTCACCAGTGATAGTCATAGTAAATGTGTCGCCTGGTATGTGTTTCTAGTGATAGTCATAGTAAATGTGTCGCCTGGTATGTGTCACCAGTGATAGTCTTAGTAAATCTGTCGCCTGGTATGTGTCACCAGTGATAGTCATAGTAAATGTGTCGCCTGGTATGCGTCACCTGTGGTAGTCAAAGTAAATGTGGCGCCTGGTGGGCGTCACCTGTGATAGTCAAAGTAAATGTGTCGCCTGGTATGTGTCACCAGTGATAGTCATAGTAAATGTGTCACCTGGTATGTGTCACTAGTGATAGTCATAGTAAATGTGTCGCCTGGTATGCATCACCTGTGGTAGTCAAAATAAATGTGTCGCCTGGTGTGCGTCACCTGTGGTAGTCAAAGTAAATGTGGCGCCCGATACAGTACTTGTTATCTAGTCAAACCGTTCAGTGTTATACTATAAGTGTTTGATGTCAGCATTACTAGAAGCTCACTGTGATAACTGTCTGACTAGTATATGTTTGCCCTTGCTGCTGTAGTTTAATTATCTTGATTCTCCATTTGATTGATTTCTAAGTTTTGAGATGAATACGTTATGTATCCTCGCTTCAAACATACTCTCTTTCCCATGTGTTCTTTTGACATTTTATGTTTCATAAATGTAAACCAATTTTTTTTTCTTCTAATTTTCACATGTATCTATAATTTTCTGTGTTGAAAAGATTTGAAAAACTACATTCAAATGATTTTTGCTGTTGAGGGCCTCTGTTCTTCAGCTTTGCCACTGTTTCCTCAAGTTATTAGGTAAACAACTACTACCATGTTGTGCACGTATAACAACTGTCAGATGTTGGCTGAAATTTTAAAGGAACGCTTGCTGCTATTGGCTGAAATTTTAAAGGAACGCTTGCTGCTATAATTTTTTTTTTGGATCTAAACACCAAGATTGTAGTTGGAAGATGACTGTTGTGAACATTTGTAGTAAATGGTTAAAAGAAATGAAGATTTAAGGTAGAAAGGGTGCAGTGAGTGTGTGTATGTGGGGGATGGTAGAGGGGGCATCAGTTAGATGGTGATGAGGGAATGGGGCATCAGTTAGATAATTGGAGGGGGGGG
>NW_018408852.1:1502581-1553174 GCF_002113885.1 Mizuhopecten yessoensis | reverse complement strand
GAGGGGACATTGATTAGATGATGGGGTGGGGGTCAATCAGATTATGTTGGGGAGGGGACATTGATTAGATGATGGGGTGGGTGTCAATCAGATTATGTTGGGGAGGGGACATTGATTAGATGATGGGGTGGGGGTCAATCAGATTATGTTGGGGAGGGGACATTGATTAGATGATGTGGTGGGGGTCATTCAGATGATGTTGGTGAGGGGACATTGATTAGATGATGGGGTGGGGGTCAATCAGATTATGTTGGGGGGGGGACATTGATTAGATGATGGGGTGAGGGTAAATCAGCTAGATTATGTTGGGGAGGGGACATTGATTAGATGATGGGGTGGGGGTGTCAATCAGATTATGTTTGGGAGGGGACATTGATTAGATGATGGGGTGAGGGTAAATCAGATTATGTTGGGGAGGGAACATTGATTAAATGATGTGGTGGGGGGTCAATCAGATTATGTTGGGGAGGGGACATTGATTAGATGATGGGGTGGGGGTCAATCAGATTATGTTGGGGAGGGGACATTGATTAAATGATGGGGTGGGGGTAAATCAGATTATGTTGGGGAGGGGACATTGATTAGATGATGGGGTGAGGGTAAATCAGCTAGATTATGTTGGGGAGGGGACATTGATTAGATGATGGGTTGAGGGTAAATCAGATGTTGTTGGGGAGGGGACATTGATTAGATGATGGGGGGGGGGTCATTCAGATTATGTTGGGGAGGGGACATTGATTAAATGATGGGGGGGGGGTAAATCAGATTATGTTGGGGAGGGGACATTGATTAGATGATGTGGTGGGGGTCAATCAGATCATGTTGGGGAGGGGACATTGATTAGATGATAGTATGAGAGAAGAAACGTTGTTTAAATGTGTTTCCTGGTTCACAAGATAATTTTGCTTTGATCAATTATCATCCGACTGATTCAATATATTTTTATTTTGCGAGTGTACACGTTGATGTTTATAAGATAGTTAGTTGAGTATGTAGTGGACGTTTGATCTTTGTAGAATGATTTTAATACTGTATTTAAACACTGCTGTTTTACATAGGAAGCTGCACTAATTTATTATTACATTTTTTTTCCCATATTCAATTGACTTTTCGTCACAATGTCCCATTGCTGTGTTAAACAGCATTGGTCAGGCCATTAAGTCTATTGTTCTGTAAGTGTGAGGACATCGTAATTACTGGCAGTGAATTCTTGGCGATCAATCAATCAAGAATTGCAATGTGTATTTGTATGTCTTTCAAATATAATTATAGCATAGTGTTCCATTTGTTTGTTTAGTAGTTGCTGATCAAACCTGGACCACCATCCAGGTTCCTTTGATCCATTATTTATTTATTTATTGTTACTGTTTATGAAGTCTATGAAGCACGACAAGTTTTACAGCACCTCTTTATTATTAAATTATGATAAACAGATGATTGTCATTGTTTTGTATGCCTATGTGGCAGATAAAAGAATTTGTCAGGAAAATGGTGACTTATTCAATTGTTTTCGAAAATGTATACTATATCAAGACATCTATTAGATAGTAACTTGTATGACGAATATGTTCTAATTTATTTTATTCGATTCAAGCATTTTAATTGTGCAGTCCTATCGTCATAGATTTATATGTTTGTGTATTCCGTCTTTTCGTATTGCAGAGTTATCTGCTCTTGTGAGCAGGTCTTATTGATTGTTACGTCATTTGTTTGTGAGAGTAACGTCATAAATTTTTGAGAAAATGACGTAACAATCAATACCTGCTCAAAGGAGCAGATAACTCTGCAATACGAAAAGACGGAATATAAATTGAATCAGATTATTCTCATTTGGATCTACAGTGCCTAAAATATACAACTCTTGTTCAATAGTATAGTATTATAATTTTGAAATCCTAGACAGTGATTCAGTTAGATCAGTAATTGTATTTCTGTTGTTACGACACCATTTAAGATACAAACTCATTTAACCATGGAACACTCTACATTGTGTCAACACGAAAATTTCGGGTGATGTAGAAGCGCTGAAATTTACAGAATACGTTGGAAAGATCATGTGAGGGCTGAGGTCCTATTGGAGAGAGCACATATGAGACCGTTAAGCGAAGAGATAAAGTGCCGTAAATGGAAAATGATTGGACATATTATGAGGCAGGTCAAGAACAACGACTGCAACGTTGCTTTAACCTGGGCCCCAGAAGGTAAACGGAAGGAAAAGAGGAAGACCTAAGACGACGTGGAGGCGAACGGTAGAGAAGGAGAGAAAGAGGAAGCAGGCTGGAGATCCTGGAATGAAGTGCGGAAAGTAGCAGCTGGCTGGGAGCTGGGTAGAAAAGCTATGTGAAGGCCTTATGTGCCATGAGGCACGAAGTGGATAGGTCACAGTAAGCACTGAAAATATCAGAAGGAGCCAAATAAATCTCTGAAAAATGGAGCGACAGAAACCTTTGATTAAAGAGTAACGACAGAGATTGGTTGAACGTAGCACACACAGGTGATTGCCCTGCCACTTTAAACTTTGGTAACAAATACATTATGCTAAAAATGAATTACACCACATCGTACAGCTGTTTCTTCTCTATAGGACTCATCGGTGATGCTACAGCCAAAACGTTGGAACTCTAAATTGGTCTATAAACTACAGTTGAAACAGAAGGACAGCTGCATAGAGCCCCTTGATTTAGAGAAGAACTGGTTAATCTTAAATGAAATAAAGAGTAAAGTGTGTACAAATACAGGGAAAATGTTTAAAAACTAGATTGAGGCAGCGATGTTTATCAATAAAAGAGAAGTTAAGGGCAGGTAATATAACTTGATTAGGAATGCAATACAGCTTGTAAAATCTGAATAAATGGTTTTAATGTGAGAGCTCCCAAAACGGAACAGTAGCAGATACAAAATTATCTTATCGCTTAAAACTAGATCAATTTTTATTTTGCTGTAACCTTGATGAACAAAATTATACACACTTGACTCATTTACCAGTTACTGTTGCTCCTGTAATATTTGGAAAGTCATGAAATTAACGGCTCTTACATATCTCCAATTCTGTTTCAACAGTAGTATAGATTTCGACCGTTTGGGCCCCTATAACATCACCGGTGAGTTAAGGAAAGGACAACACTATGGTATGGTGCAGTGTGTTAGTCCTTCGTGGCTGTATATATTGAGAATAATACATGCCTTTTTCCATATCACACCCAGTATCAACTCGAGACTGCAATATCAGCCCGAGGGCTGATATTAGGTTTTGGGGTATGATACGGCGGGGCCTTTTGGGGTGTGATACGGCGAGGGCTGATATGGGTTAGAGCAATTGTGTCGTATCGCATATAAAAAAAAAAATCATTAGTAAGTGTGTAATAAACTACCAAATTGTACAGGTGCAATCATATGTGTGTCTTACGTTTATTTATTAAAAGTGTTCTGTTTAGAGGGCCGTTCTTTGTTTAGCTAACCTTACGTTACAACGACACAAACTAACGAGAGGAGAAATCCAGAAAATGCTTTCCTCACACTGAGAACTCGGGTAGTGACAACAAAACCTCAAAGTACACTTATGAGCATAATAAAAACATCAATCATCATCTCGCACAAAGACAGCACATTTGCCTAGGAGATCATGATGGCAACCGTAACACTTGTCCATAGTCTTCGTCAATCTGCCTCTTTTGAAATCCTAATAATAATAATTGATAATATACAACATTTATATAGCGCCCTATATAAATTGTAAAAATACTCTAAAGCCCTTTACACCATATGGATAATAGTAATGGTTATAATTGTGAGAGAAAAAAAGGCTTACAATCACTTTCATACATTTAACAAGCAATCTGCACATAATTGAACAAATAAAAGGGTGGTATTTACATGACGTCTTTGCAAAGATTCTAAAATGCAGACGTGATGAAGAGGTGAGTTTTGATGTCCCTCTTGAACTTGGCCAGGGTATTTGACTTTCTAATAGCAGATGGTAAGCTATTCCACAACGTAGGCGAAACCCTCCCAAAGCATCTGTTTCCGTAGGTCACAGTACGAGATTTTGGGACACACAACAAAGATTCTGACTCCGACCGCAGTGGTCGTGACGGCTGATACAGGGTAACAAGCTCCTGTAAAATCCTACGTAGTAAGTTTGTCCGTCAGCAGTTGACATCTGTCATGGATGTCCGAAAATTCGGAGCATTACTCTTAAATAGCTAATCAACTGCGAAATGTACACATAAATAAAGCCCATGGATAGGGGTAGCAGAGATGTTACTATCAAGAAATTGAAACTTCATGATCGAAAAGTCGAACTCGTCCAACCTATCGTACAGCTTAGTAGTAAGTAAAACGGCTGAATTAGAAAAGTCTGTCTGTAATGTCCTTGGATTCAAACTCCGGAGGATATATCTAATTATTTTCATATGTTTTGTTACCACTCCATGACTACAGCTTCATATCCAAACAAAACAAATCAGCAAGTAGAGGAACATTTTTTTGTTCACATAGAAATGTCAATAGTATGCTGGAAAATCTTGACACCGTACTCAACATAGATGTTGTCGACCAGGGACGACAGCATTCTCACAATGTCGTCATCAGTTTATTATATTTTGGCCTTTCTTACCGTCACAACTGCTCCGATGGAGTGCCGTCCTAAACTATGGAAAAGACTTGTTGACGATATCTTGAAAGTAACGCAGGTCTGTATACTTGTACATTGCGAATATCTATTTTATTTATTTTCAAATTCCATTATGCCTACATGACTACGTATTAAAAGGGACACATTGCAACTATCTTGTGTAACTGTCGAATGCGTTACACCCGGTTTTATTAGTTAACTAGTGTAATATTGTCAAAATATGGTAAAATCTATCCCGATCACAGGAAAATGTTGGCCGTACGCATAGCGACATTCGGAAATTACGGCATAGGCGTCATAGTCTAGGTTCGCAGAAGGGTTCCAAGGTTGACGGACCAATGCTATCAAAAAGACAACGAAGCACAAATGGGGAGGAAATGATGGAAAGTTTATCGGCAGACCTCCAGTATCAATACTGGACGGAGGAAAGACCAAGACAGGTGAAGACTGATTTGAACAATATCGACCAGCAGGATATCGAGGTGAATCCCTTAGATTTCCTTTCGAACAGAGATGAGTCTGCAGACAACAACAGTGCAACATCATCCAACCCAATTGTTTTTTTCATTTTGATGACGAGGAGGTCACAAACTTTGTGTTACGTTCCAGACTCAGTCAGACCTGACACTCTTTCAGTCCTTCCTGCATGCATGCTATAGGAGATAAACGAACAATGGAGGATAAACGAATCGGTGAATTGGACAAAAGTTTGTCAAGCTTCTTCCTTGGTGTCAGGAATACAGACGGTCAAGATTACAAACCGGAATCAATGGGAAGTATTGACCGCCACCGAGATAAGCAATTGCAATGATTGCCCTCCCCTAGTGATGCTTCAGACTAAATTTGGTTGAAATCCTCTCTGGCGTTAAGCAGGTGATGGATTTTAAAGCAAATTTAGGCAAGTTCCCCTTCAGGGCCCGCCCCCCTGGCCCCAGGGGTCGAACCAACCTCACTTATTTAAGAAAGGATTGCCCTCCCCTAGTGATGCTTCAGACTAAATTTGGTTGAAATCCTCACTGGCGTTAAGCAGGTGATGGATTTTAAAGCAAATTTAGCTAAGTTCCTCTTCAGGGCCCCGCCCCCTAGCCTCAGGGGTCGAACAAACCTAACTTATTTAAGAAAGGATTGCCCTCCCCTAGTGATGCTTCAGACTAAATTTGGTTGAAATCCTTTGGCGTTAAGTAGGAGATGCGTTTTAAAGCAAATTTAGCTAAGTTCCTCTTCAGGGCCCTACCCCCCTTGCCCCAGGGGTCGAACCAACTTCATTTTTTCAAGAAATGATTGCCGTCCCCTAGTGATGCTTCAGACTAAATTTGGTTGAAATCTTCTCTGGCGTTAAGTAGAAGATGCGTTTTAAAGCAATTTAGCTAGTTTCCCCTTCAGGGCCCCGCCCCCCCCCTGGTCCCAGGGGTTGAACCAACCTCACTTATTTAAGAAATGATTGCCGTCCCCTAGTGATGCTTCAGAGTAAATTTGGTTGAAATCTTCTCTGGCGTTAAGTAGAAGATGCGTTTTAAAGCAATTTAGCTAAGTTCCCCTTCAGGGCCCCGCCCCCCCCCTGGTCCCAGGGGTTGAACCAACCTCACTTATTTAAGAAATGATTGCCGTTCCCTAGTGATGCTTCAGAGTAAATTTGGTTGAAATCTTCTCTGGCGTTAAGTAGAAGATGCGTTTTAAAGCAATTTAGCTAAGTTCCCCTTCAGGGCCCCGCCCCCCCCCTGGTCCCAGGGGTTGAACCAACCTCACTTATTTAAGAAATGATTGCCGTTCCCTAGTGATGCTTCAGAGTAAATTTGGTTGAAATCTTCTCTGGCGTTAAGTAGAAGATGCGTTTTAAAGCAATTTAGCTAAGTTCCCCTTCAGGGCCCCGCCCCCCCCCTGGTCCCAGGGGTTGAACCAACCTCACTTATTTAAGAAATGATTGCCGTCCCCTAGTGATGCTTCAGAGTAAATTTGGTTGAAATCTTCTCTGGCGTTAAGTAGAAGATGCGTTTTAAAGCAACTTTCGCTAAGTTCCCCTTCAGGGCCCCGCCCCCCCCCTGGCCCCAGGGGTCGAACCAACCTCATTTTTTCAAGAAATGATTGCCCTCCCCTAGTAATGCTTTAGACTAAGTTTGGTTGAAATCCTCTCTTAGGAGGAGATAGGTTTTAAAGAAAAAATTGATGACAGAGACGACGGATTACGGACGCTGCGCCACGGCATAAGCTAAAAATACATCAATTCTTTGAAAGATTGGAAAAGTGAGGAACTTGTAATTATTGGCAGCCATTAGGAGTAGGCTGCTGATGGGGAAACACATCCTTAATATTCTAGGTGTTACTATAACCTATGCTCTCTCCTCCCTGGAATATGCCATGGCAAATAGAAGGCTTAGTGTGTGCTACCTTGTGCAGTCTAATTGGATCTTTTATGTACATTGGAAGAATCTCGCGATTTTCAAGATTTTCAAGTCAGGTGTCGTTCCTCTGTAATCTTGAAAGGAAATTAAATGTATCGGCCTAGCGATTGGTCAAGTTTATTGACATGACCATTCAGATAACTGGCCGTTTGCCTTCAATTTAGCAAAAACATATTCCAGGGGATAGAGAACTTAAGTGAGCGAATACGTAGCCCCTAGAGTACCACGGAGTGGGGTAATATTGTTAGATATTATCACGAAAGTAAGCAATGTGATACTGATCATGACAGTCTAGGAATCAAATTAAAAACAAAACAAATCATCTGAGTTGGGAATATGACATTGTAAACATTTAATCCATCATGAAATCTTTAACAAGTGTATGTATCAATATAATGTTTGTAAAACGTCCAGGATCTGTCCAGATCTGCTCGTATAGAGGTATTAACAAATATATGCTTACTACATGGAATACATTGTAAGTAGAACATTACTTCTTACAATGACGTTTTCTTAAAAGATATCCAACTAAATATAGTCACCTTAAAAAAGTAGATAGATGTATTTAGGAAATATAAAACACACACATGAATACAAAAAGGCGATCAGATAAAAAAAGAAAATTAGCATTATTCCAACGTGTATACTTTTCCCCTGATGTTTTTTCACAATTGTCAATAAATGTGTAACAATTTGTATACGTGAACACTTACAGCGCGAGGTAAGCCTCAAACGTCCATCTCGTCTATTAGGAGGTAGCGATGGATGAGGGGAGGTAACTCTATCTGTCTAAGTTTTTGTAGGAAACCTGGTTTTAAAAGGCGACGTATTCGGACCCTACAGTGTTGTTGTAGATACACCGGGCGCACCTCGAGCTTCAATTCTCGCTCTAGCGTGGCGTAAAACTCACCGAATGTGAGCGTCTGGGAGATAGCCGGTCGGTCAAACCGGGCTCCTGCAAGAATGAGAATACGTGTGATCTCCAGATGCCCCTTAGCTAAGGCATGTAGCAAAGGGGACACACTGACTCCCTCGACCCATCCTGTCAGCGTGACGTCACAGTTGTAGTAGACAAGAAGTTTGACACAGGAGATCGCGCCACGCTGCACTGCATACAGGAGTGGCGTCTTGTGCAGGTAGTCACGCGAGTCAAGGTTTGCACCGCCCTCCACCAGAGCGCTCACAAACTCCACTTTATCGCGTATCACTGCACCATGTAAGGCAGTCTGGCGACGTTTTGTGCTGGAATGATTGATGTCGGCTCCAGCAATAATGAGATTCAAAATGGTTTCCACAGTTGGTGCATATATCGTCGCCCAGATGAGAGGAGTGAAGCCACCCCATACCTCCGCGTTCGGGTTGGCTCCATTCTGTAGTAGGAGGGACACCATTTCTACATCGCCATAGCGACTTGCCCAGCAAAGACCCGAGTCTAATGTCACCTGCTGACAGCCCAATCCCAGAATACACATGGCTCTGTCGCTATCGTTGGCATGTATGGCTGCGAGCAGATCTACATGACACGTGTCAACTGGGCATCCTTCTGGTTCATCCCTGATCTCCCCTGGAACCATGAACTCATCCACCTCCATATTGAAATTTTAACTGGCCCTTATTTCTTGTATTGGCCTTTAAGTCTCTGTAGCTCTTTCAGTGTAGATCAGTGGCCAGCCCCTAGTAGCCCCTTCCTTCCCTCAATTTACCAATTTTAGTCAGTTTGACACTGTTCCTCTCTGCAACTCCTTTCTCTTGTAGCCCCTTCCTCTCTTAATCTTTTGATTTCTAGCTCGGTTGTTAATCCCACTCTTTAACCCTCAATCTCTGCAGCCCCGTCCTTCCTTAGATGTCCATCTTCTGATATCTACATAATGTTATCCCGTTTCATAAGTTCCTCTCCTTTCTGAAACAATGAAAGCAACACGATGTTGATATTCATATCAATAAGATGCATTAGTTATCTCGAACCAATGCTTAATAACACGACATTTGGGAAACGAGTTCCATGTCGATTTATAAAATTCAAATGGTGCTTATATAAAACACGGCACCTATAAATGTTTCTTATACACGTTACATCTAAGCAAGTTTGGTAGTACCAAGTAACATACAATGTATATATATAAAAGTGTGTGTAAATTTCAAAACCAAAATATCGCCAAACTGAAGTTTTTGTCTTCAAGTCTGAAAATTTAGCGACTTGGCGATCGTTAATGCGATCCATGATAATATACCTAACACATGTGTTATACACGTCACAGATGAACAAAGTTGTGATATATTAATAATACCTCAATACACTTTTGTATTTGTGCTTCGTCGGCGAGATTTCTGTTCTTTTCGAACTCCTTCCTGACCCTCTTAAGGTAGAAGTCCTTGTCGGTGAGACGCAGAGTATGGCCCTTCCTGATCAGAGCGCGGTACAGACTTAAAGCCTTGCTATACTGGTGATTCATACCTCACGTCACCCTGGAAACAAAAAGTAATATTGTCAGTAAAAGCATACAATTGATTGTACCTTTGGAAACGCACAGCATTGCCTATCCAAATCTAACACACCCCATCCTCGATATTCCAGGGGTTACGCTCACTTACGCTCTGCGCACCCATGGAATATGTCACAGTGCAAAATTGAAGGCACGCGGCTAGCTATTTGATTGGTTTCGGGTGAAAAAGCCTGACTAATCGCTAGACTGTCCTTTAAAGATAACAGAGGAGCGGCACCCAACTTCAAAGCCTGTCTACTTTACAGTTATGTGACCGACATATTCTTTTGATATACATCAAAGGATCAAACTGGTCTTCTCGTCTCACCCACAAGGTTATGCACATTGAGCCTTCGAGCTGTAGAGAGCAAAAGTGAGCGTAACCCCTGCATTATCGAGGATGCCATTGGACCACACAACAGGTTGGACACATCTTAATAGTACCATGACTTGTTCCCTTGTCGTTTTATGTTGTGTCTTCAAAGCGGAGGGATAAAACAAAGTAAAGATTAATGAAACGCATATTTAAAGTGTAGTTTGAGGCGTAGGACTCAAAATTAGTGAAATATGCAAAGGAAGACAACCACGACTACTGTACATGTGTGGACTGATTGTTGATGTAAAAATAATCTAGCTGGGGAATAGACCTGTCGAGCACAGAACGGACATTCTCCATGACTAAATAACTTAAATAGATACCCAACCATATACGAAACCTAAAGGCACAATGAAAGTGAAGGCAGCCTCCGGTTTGCCTAGGTAGGATCCTTCCTGTAACGGGGAGGCGCACTACCGGCCCGAGACCTTGTGAGGAAATATTCTCTGATAGATCAACAATAGTATAGAACTTATAAGGAAGTACATTGTATTCTCCGGTAGATACACAATAGTATGGACCTTGTAAGGAAGTATTCTCTGATAGATACACAATAGTATAGACCTTATAAGGAAGTATTCTGTTATAGATACACAATAGTATAGACCTACACAATAGTATGTACCTTGTGAGGAAGTATTCTCTGATAGATACACAACAGTATGGACCTTTAGAGGAAGTATTCTCCGATAGATACACAATAGTATAGACTTTGTAAGGAAGCATTCTGTTATAGATACACAATAGTATGGACCGTATAAGGAAGTATTCTCTGATAGATACACAATAGTATGGACCTTGAGAGGAAGTATTCTCTGATAGATACACAATAGTATAGACCTTGTGAGGATCGTATTCTCTGATAGATACACAATAGTATAGACCTTGTGAGGAAGTATTTACTGATAGATACACTATAGTATGGACCTTGAGAGGAAGTATTCTCTGATAGATACACAATAGTATAGACCTTGTTAGGAAATATTCTCTGATAGATACACAATAGTATAGATCTTATAAGGAAGTACACATTCCCTCACAGAATGAACAGTTTGAGGGTTTTCTCCTACTAAAAAGCAGTACTCCTTTGTATTAATAATGGACACCTTTTTGTGTTAAGAATGGACAGCTATTGAACAACGTATCAGTAATGAAGTGAACAATGAGGAGGTATTGGTGTATGCAGCATGAGCTATGTGGTCATTCATGCATGTAAAGGTTATTGCATGGTTTTCGAGTAACAAGGGATTTATTACACCCGAGCGTCGCTCGGGTGTAATAAGTCCCGAGTGACGAGAAATCATGCAATAACTGGCTTACTGCATGCTTCCCAACTCGAACAAAACAGAAAAGTTGAGTAAAAAGTGTTCACCTGGACAATCTTTTTACCTACCCTACACTGCAGATAATTTACATGTACCTATGTGAGTGAGTACTTATCATAACCAGGTAAGATTCTCAATAGCCCAGTCTGAGTGTATCCTTCATAATGGATACAAGTGTTTTTTGATTACTATCCAGGTCCAGTGTCAGGGAAGGTAAGGAGTGTCTGTTCAAAATATGGGAAACAATGTTGAATTTCTGACTACATTTTCAGTTTGATTTTCAGGATGTGGCAAAGGTACAGGATATTGAAACCATTTTCATATATACAATGTAAGGGTTTATCAATCCCTAAGGAATTCCAGTTCTTTCAATGAATGGTATATTTGAATGTGCAATTTTGTATAAAGGAACAGCTCCTTAAGATTATAAACTTTTCCGGGAAATGCTTATCCTCTCACGTGATAAGGAAATCTGTTTGTGTTTTTCAATCATGAAATTACCATTTTTAACTTTCATTTTTTCCCCTTATTTGAAATGTGTCAACTAAGATTATCCTCTACTGTATTGACTTCATCGTTACTCACCGATTGATTATCTCCCTTTCTTACAGCATTTGTGGCCACAGTCCACTGGGCACACCCCCTTTCATGGTCATGTAATCATGATTGGCCTTGAAAGGGGATTATGTGTGCAGTGGACTGTGGTAGCAAGTGATTTATTGCCCACACTTTTCCATTGTGAGAGGTGGAAGTATGCAGTAAGAATGCATATTGTTAACTTATTCCACAGTTTCAGGTAGCATGACTATATTTGGAAATGCACATGATTTTCCTGTCCAAAATAATGATATAGCATGGATTTAGATAGCTAATCTAATTCTGTGAATATAATGAATCTTGAGGATTTGTCAGTCAGTCCAGCTTGGTAATTTCAAGGGAGAACGTGTAATTCTCAGGAGACCACGTCATACTGCTGTCAACATCACTATTGAAGAATTTTAATGTAATGAAATGTTGATTAAGACAACACATCGAAAAGAGAACAACAAAGAAAGTTTACTGAACAAATTACTGAAGCAAAGTGTAAAGCAATTAAAACCTCTAGTAAAACACCTTAACCAACACTGGTGTCGACAGTTCCAGGACATATAACCATTGTATTCCGGAAACATCAGGAAATGTTAATTGGATTAATCAGCTATCCTACCTCTAAGTATGGATCATTGTGTGTCAGAGGATTTGTAGGATTATTTCTGAATCAGCTGCAATTTTTTTCCCATTCCATCAATATTCATACTTCAAAATAATTACTGGATTACCGTATTCCCTCATCAAGCAAGTTTAACAGCATTCAGTTGGATGAATTTGTTCATGAAATACATTTTTCCTCAATAAAAATCAACAGTGGTAATTTTGTCAGCTGGATTATCTATGGATGAAATATAACTATCTGTGGCGTTTCGATGGATAATATTTGATGTACTGTATACCTGGAATTAGATCAGAATTAGATGCTGTATCTTAGTCTGTGGTACATGCATGTATGTCTAGTAAATCCATTTGTTGAATAAAAAAGAGGCCCAGAGGGCCTGTATCGCTCACCTGGATACCTAAGCAATCATGGCAAAATATTCTCCAAATGAGATAAAGGGAATATGACAGACACCAAGGCCAATTTTATGTATGGTTACAGGTTTGGGATCTCAACTGTTTCCAAGCTTTGACTCAGTAACTAGGTCCCTAGAGTTGTGGCCAGACCCCAGGATCGATTCTAATATCATGACTGCATTTGTCTCTTTTTGCCCAGCATTTGTGTATATAGTTTTGGGGTGGAGATCTCAACCGTTTCAAAGTTATGACCCAGGGGCCAAGTCTGCAAGGGTGGGGCAGACCCTGGGATCAATTCTAATATCATGACTGCATTCGTCTCTTTATGCCCAACAATTGTATATATAGTTTTGGGGTGGGGATATTAACCATTTCAAAGTTATGACCCAGGGGTTACGTCTCCAAGGGTGGGGCAGACCCCAAGGCCAACCTGGAAGCATATGTGCAATCATCTCTTTATACTCAGCAATTGTATATATACGGTTATAGGGTGGGGCTCTCAACTGTTTCCAAGCTGTGACTAAGAAACTAGGTCCCTAGGGGTTCGGTCAGACCCCAGGGTCTATTCTGATATCATGATTGCATTCGTCTCTTTATGCCCAGCATTTGTATATATAGTTTTGGGGTGGGGATCTCAACCGTTTTAAAGTTATGGCCCAGGGACTATGTCTCCAAGGGTGGGGCCAGACCCTACGGACATCCTGGAAGCAAATGTGCATTCTTCTCTTTATACTCAGCAATTGTATATATGGTTATATGGTGGGGATCTCAACCATTTCCAAGTAATACATTTTATTGGCCCCACCCCTTAGCCCGGGGGGTCAGCCCCACCATTTGTACAATTTTGAATCCCCACCTCCCATGAATACTTCCGACCAAATATGATCAATATAAATGGCACGGTTCTGCAGAAGTCGTTTATAGCAATATAACCAAATTGCCCCCTTTTGGCCCCGCCCCTCAGCCCCCTGGGGGGTCAGCCCAACAATTTGTACAATTTTAAATCCCTGCTTCCCAGGAATGCTTTTGATCAAATAAAATTGATATCCAGTGCACAGTTCTACAGAAGAAGTCGTTTGAAGCAATATAGTCAAATTGCCCCCTTTTGGCCCCGCCCCTAAGCCCCCTGGGGAGTCAGTCCCACCATTTGTGAAATTTTTAATCACCACCACCTAGGGATGCTTTCAGTCAAATATGGTTGATATCCACTTCTTAGTTCCAGAGAAGAAGCCACTTAAAGCAATCTGGCCAAATTGACCCCTTTTGGCCCCGCCCCTCAGCCCCCTGGGGGGTCAGCCCCACCATTTGTACAATTTTGAATCCCCATCACCAAGGGATGCTTCCAGTCAAATTTAGTTTAATTCCAACCAGTGGTTTAGAAGAAGAAGTCGTTTAAAGAAATTGTTGACGTACGTACGGACAGACGGACGACAGACGACACAGTATGGCATAAGCTCACCTTGGTCCTTTGGACCAGGTGAGCTAATAAATAGTTGATTTTCTTCTCAAATCTGCTTGTGCTTATACATGTGAAGGCATTTTTGTTACCTGCAACTGTCCATTATCAAACACAACTATAATGGACGGCTACTGCTTAATAATGGACAGCAACAGGTATTTCTTTGTAAATTCTTCTGTATATAATGAACAACAAGAACAAAGGATGTGTTTAACTAGTATTCAAATCACAGGTTATATTATCACTGTCTCACGGCCTGCAGGTACAAATAGACAGGTTTTGTAGTCCTTAGAGAATAAAATGAGAATACATAAGTGTTAACAAATTTGTTATTCGACCTCAACATTGATGTGTCATTATGTGTCATGGGTCAATATGTCTTTAAGTGTCATCATGTGTCATCATGTGTCAATTTGTGTCAGTATGTGTCATTATGTGTCATCATGTGTCATTATGTGTCATCATGTGTCATTATGTGTCAGTATGTGTCATTATGTGTCATGTGTCATCATGTGTCATTATGTGTCATGATGTGTCGTGTCATTATATGTCATCATGTGTCATTATGTGTCATCATGTGTCATTATGTGTCATCATGTGTCATGTGTCATCATGTGTCATTATAAGTCATGTGTCATCATGTGTCATTATGTGTCATGATGTGTCGTGTCATTATACGTCATCATGTGTCATTATGTGTCATGTGTCGTTATGTGTCATGTGTCAGTATGTGTCATTATGTGTGATGTGTCATCATGTGTCATTATGTGTCATTATGTGTCGTGTCATTATATGTCATCATGGGTCATTATGTGTCATCATGAGTTATGATGTGTCATTATGTGTCATGTGTCATCTTGTGTCATTATGTGTCATGATGTGTCGTGTCATTATACGTCATCATGTGTCATTATGTGTCATGTGTCGTTATGTGTCATGTGTCATTATGTGTCATGTGTCATTATGTGTCATTATGCAAAATACATGAGATACATGTATAAACAAAGGAAAAGATTAATGGCGTCCCTTTAAATATGTCAAGGAGAACGTTTCCTGCTAAAATGACGACACCCCGTCATTAATCTAGGGAAATCTGAGTAACATACTATCCTTAAAGAGCAAACTTGGGTTACGCATCCAAACCACAATGCACACTATAATGTTTAATCAAAATCGTTGACATTCATATCGCACAAGGCAATATAATACATGTACAGTGTATGTCACAATGAGATCAGGGCAACCGCCCAAAGTCTGAATTGTCCTGCTCCTCTTGAAACCAAATGATACTCATTGCAAACAAGAAAATAATTCTTAAAAGATATAATAGATAGATTTAGGTGCAAAAACATATATTTTTCTCGGTTCCTATGTCCAAAATAAAATTGAAGAGGCGTTTGGAATAGAGTCCATTCCTGATAACCAATTTTGACAGAGCACAGAGACTTGAAATTGATTTTTTTCAAAAGTTAAGGGTTAAGGTCAAGTCAAAGGTCACAGTGACCTATAGCTACTTCTAAATGCACTCCGCCATTCCAAGATGTCTTTGTACACCAAATCTGGTAACTCCAGGTGAAATAGTATAGAAAATAAGCCCTGGACAAACTTCTTGGACTGAAAGACGGACAGACTAAATAGAGACAATACCAGGGCATCCTTGTGATCAGCATTTTGTCGAAAAAGCACTATTTACACTGTTGGATATAAATGACATTTTGTACAATCATGTGGCGAGCTACACAATTAAAGTTCCTTCAGGAGAAATTATTTACGTATGTATAAATAACAAACTTACATAATCACATCTTTATTATATAAATCAAACACAACAGTATACTGTAATTTATAACATTACAGCACTAACAGTCATCCCTTTTCTTGTTGTTACTTTTGTTGTGGCATGATCCAGATTAAACTTGTTTTGTAGAGGAGCAGGGTGGGGTTTTTTTTTTGGGGGGGGGATGCTTTTCTGTTAACTTTAAAAATGTGAAGATTATGCCAGGTACCGAATCCGTGAAAACTAGTGGTAGAATCTACCATTTAGCTATTTTCCAATTCTTCAGCTTCTTCAAATTTTTCTTCAATGAACTTTTTCTCCTTGGCTTCTCTTAAATAAAGTTTGCTCTCAAGCTTTTTGATCAGAGCATTTTTTGTGTCTTTTGATCTGTCAGATGCACGGATGATGATTTCACCTTGAAATTGTAACGGAATGTCATCAAGATTAACACCATCAGTGTAGACTACAGCTAAACACCCCTCCTTTTGCTCCTCCTGTACACTTTCTGCAAGACACATATCCTGGTAAAATGAGTACAAATCATTTTTATTAGTTCTACTTGTTATATACAGGAAATCAAATGTAAATCTTGCTAAAGACTTTTCTGGGCCTGAGAAGACAGATTGCCCTGGAAGTACTTCGTTTTCCATCAATGATGCTTTCACATTGACACCTGACTGCCCCGGTCCACCCCGCATCTGTAGTGTCCGTAGATATTTGCAGTATTTTCCAGCATCCTCATTGTCCTCTTCACTGCACAACATCAAAACATCACCAAACTCTTCAAGATTGAACCAGTTCTTAATTAATTTTATTTTGTAGCTATATTCATGACGTTCTCTTGGTGAAAATAATTGACTGACAAAGCTGTAGCTCTCCTGATCATCATCTGGTTGATTTCCTGCAAAACAGATAAATTATAACTGTGATAATTAAATAAAAGTAACTATTTAAACATAATATTAACAACCCCCCTCCCCCCCTCTCAAGTTTGATAAGGTATTATATTAGCGTGTCCGTCTTGCACGTTGATTTCAAATGAAACATATCAGCTTAAAAAAAATTGGGGAGAACCCTGTAATTATATGCCACCGGCTGCACTTTATCATCTACTCCCACTAAAACATCAGGTCAAAACACCCATGAAAAAGATATAATAAAAGGAATTTGCAATCACAGAACAAATTTACTTATCACGTACACAGTTTTATATATATATTGATCAAGATGTAGAGGTAAGTAGAAGCAATCTCAAAGGAAGGGCAAGTGGAATTCCCTCGATATTATCAGCTATGTGTGCTTACTACTTTCATAATAATCAATCCAGAAATTAAGTAGCTGTAGAAAAAGAATATAATAAAGAATAGGGACGAATTAACACCCAACAAGATTACCAAAATCAATGACGTTGGTGCCTTAGATTCTTCAGAAAAGAGTAATTTGAGGGTTTTACCAAATTTGTTTGAATGAACTTTAACGTATTCAAGTCATTTAATTTATAGCAAACCTTTTAACATACCATGTCAAAACTGATTTATTACTTAACAAACGACAAGATATTTCAAAGATGCAAATATTGCACAGTTAATGTATTTCAATGCACCCCTTAGTGGCCCCGTTTTGTGCAGTTTTTCTTTCCCTTCGCGACTTCGTAGAACACGAACTAGGGCTGCTATTTCATGAATATCAAAATTATTAAACTGTCGGTTTATTACAAATGTAGAAGAATTCAAAAATGACCAAAATCGTAACCCCTTCTTTGCCCTCTAAAGGACACTTAGAAATTGGCAAACTATATTTCCTTTCCAAATCTGAATCCTCATCAGAAAAAATTACTTCCAAACTTTTTTTTAGTTGAAATCTATCCAGTACTTATTGAGAAAAAATTGTTTCAAGATAAACGATTTACAGGGGACAGGTGACAGACAATAAACGATGATTAGTGGATGATGGACGATAGATAACTGACAATGGACTATAGGCAACAGATCAAAATTACCTCATTTTGCAGGACAATCCATGTGGATAGAATATTTCAAGTGTTACTATATATATGGATACTGGCAAGACTGTGATGGTCAGAGGAATAATATACTGTACTTGATAATAAAATTTATATATTCTCTCTCCCCCTTGACACGTGTTTGGCAACTTAAGAATCTTTCCCTGGGGGTTGAGATTCCCAATCCCACCTCAAGGGGGTGAATGATTCTTTTTCTCTTCCCCAGCTGCTCACCCATGCCATTGTGTATCATATAAATAATGTAATGCTAATATTACAGGCTCAATACAGGGTTGTCGTGACGTTGATGCAATGTTGATGTGATATCATTGTATTGTTGACGTGACGTCACACAATTGTAATGAATAGGGGAATCACCTGTCTCAACCCTAGGGTAAGACTAATAAAATCTTCCCCTACCTTGACGGTGTGACAGAGAAATCTCCTACCCGAGGGGTGATGTATTTTGGTTGTCTAATTAATCTGAGGCTCTGCCGAGGGTTAGACATTACCAAAAACAAATCACCCCAAGGGTTGGAGACTTCTCTGTTACACGCTCAAGGTAGGGGAAGATTGTTTTTCTCCAATATCTGACTGCTGACTTGCCTAGGCTAGGGGGTGACAATGCAAGCTGATCTTTCCCAGCTTGTAAACCGGGAGGCACACTTGTGAAAGGTGGGAGAAAAGGATATTTCACACCAGAAAAAGTGCAGATACACCAGTCTAGAGTAAGAGAAATTTGAATCCCAGATAACTTCAGTTTACCTACCTCCAAGTTCTCCAGGAGTGGAATTCATTGTTGGTGCAGCATCACAAGATAAGTCTTCATCTCCATCCCATTCACTGTTCAGCACACTACTCATCATGTGGAACAGCTTTGTTCATCAAGAAACAAGAAATATCTTTTATAAAGATAATTAACCGCAGGGTTTCCTTGTATGTGGTTATTACCCTAGCTAGTCCGAAATAACTGTGTACTTAAAACATTGCTGAAAAGATGTGAACAGATTTATCCCCAAAAAATAGACACAGTTCATGAGGAAATTGTAGTAATATTGTTCACATGCTGATCATTAAAAAGGATATACATGTAGTTATTTCGGTAACTTATAATGGCATGACCATAGTTCAATGACTAGTCAAGTTATCTCCTGCCAATTCGACAGTCAAATGATCTTTACCAATCAATGCCTTTTAACCCTTTCACTGGACAGGGAGCATTGTCTTGACAGGGTCGGTCAGCCAACCCGCTTCATCATTGGGTTATCGTACCTCATTGTACTTTTTATTGGATTATGTTGAAAGAATGTCGCCCTTTTATGTTCATAAAGTTACATTTACATTTGCGCTGCAACCCACTATATGAACATTACCTTCAGAAATGCATTTCGTTTGAGTATGTATGAAAGCAAAAACTCTCGTGACGTGGTTTACTTACGAGGTCATAGATTAACCTTGTTCAATGAGAGTTTTGTCGCTTTGCTTCAAATAACAAGAAGAATGCCCCTACGTCAAATGCTTAAATGACTACGGTTAATTATTGGCACTAATTTTTAAATAGAGCTGTTCCGCCAATGTCTTTTAAAGGATATGACGCATATATACTAAACGCAGTAAATTTATTATTTAAGAACAAATAAATACAATTAGGCAATTGTTCTATAGTAAAAAAGTAAATATATGGATTGAATGGGTTTTTTTTTTTTATGTCGATATGAAAATTAAAAAAAATGCGCCTCAATCCCTATAAAAGAAAAGATTTGTTTTCGTTTCACTTTATTCCCCATTTCAGTAATTAAATTGTTACTAAAATGGGTAACTGTTACACAAATGCAGGATTATTACCCATATCAATTCTTTTTCCTGTCTTCAACTGTTCAAGTGCTGATTACATCTAAGCTTACAGTAATATTCTCCCGTGTTCAGTTTTCGACGGTCGTTTATTTCCGGGTCGCGTGTACGCTTGCGGGTCATGTCAGGGGTGATCACGGAGGCTATGTTTTGACGCCGGCACACTTGCAACAATTCTCTTCTTTTTTTTAGGAAAAATTATCTGTACTGTAAGTAACTTCTACTTTTACCGTAACGTAGTGTTTAAACCCCGTTTTGCATAATTCCAAAATTACACCAAGTTTAACACCCTTAAAGACCCATGAAATTAGCCTGAAAGTGTTTGTGACTTCTCGTCTGCTTTGCTGTCATACAGCTCCTTCAAAATCACGTGACAAATGTGGGCGGAGACACAGTTCAGAAAAAAAATGTAAGCCAAGAGATGTCAGCTTATCATTGCGTACGCGATTCGCAGAATTTTAGTTTGCTTTCGTACCGACATCTTGTTGAATAAGTTCATTTCCTTTTATTCGGAGACATAAATAAAAGATACTTCCCTTATTTTAGGTAAAAAGTCAATAAAGAGGGGAACAAATTGGTGACAATTTCTTCTCTCATGATCGTACCAGGGACTGAGGGAGAGGGTTGAGCAGTAACTAACTTTTCCTTGCTATGAAAACAAAAAGTTACCATCGAAAAATCTTTGAAATGTTTTAAACTGTTTAAAATGACTATTCCGTGCTAATTTCTGAAGTTAATGAGATTTATTTGCCTCAAACAGATATATAGTTAAACAGTTTACGTTGGAGTTAACTTTTTTCTGTCCTATTTTGCCACCGTACAGTGGAAAGTATGACCGTCGAATACTGATGACGTAGTACGCAAGCACACAAGTTAGGCAGTCACCATGTTTGTTGACATTTTCTAGCGGTGTATTATCAAATATTATAATTGATCTTTTATAGAATTAGGGCAATAATAGTAAATGACTTAACTGGCCATAGGCTTGGAATAAATTTATTTGACATGGTTCGTCAAAAAGCGATTTTGCTCTTACACCGTCGAAAACCGATGACACCAGGGTGCTGTGACGTTGGTTGCTAATGTTGTCCTATTATATGAATTAGGACTCATTTACCAGTGTTATCCTTGCCACCTGTTCACTCTGGCTGTCTGGGGGCGGGATGTCCCCCTGATCGCGCGCGATCACAGGGGTACGTTACAAATACATGAAATACACATATGCTATGTACTGATATGGGTCATGATCACAGCACACATACACATGCACGTGCATGTGTTTATCAGTATAGCATATGTTTATTTCAGACATTTGTAACGAACCCCTGTGAGCATGTGGTGTGATGGTGTGTTTGACTTTTGAGCCTTTGAAGATCGATGTGTGCACGGTAAGCTGTATGCTGGAGGTAGTAAACCAGTATAAAAATATGCGTTTTGCTTGTTATGAACTTAAAAGAAATATTGCAACAGCTGAAAAGTACAGAAATTCATACAAACCTGTCTTATGCCAATGTCTGTCAAACTTGCGACGCAGTAGCTCTATGGTGAACTTCGAATTCCAGGTACTTAAAACGTTTTAATGTTTACATCCCATCAAGTTGTACTATTCTAGCCTGGTAGTGCGTCGTACAAACCGGGAGAGCCCGGTAGTGAAATTGCTTCGGTTTGACGGACTGGACCACAGGGACCTGAAAATTTGTTACAACTATATTTGGACCTAAACTAAGGTGTTCAGAGTAATTTTACATGTTTTAGGTTTAGATCGACTTTCGGTAAAAATGACAAGTCGATCTAAACCCCTAAAATATGTAAAATTACGCTGAACACTTTTTTTTTTTTTTTAAGGTCCAAATGTTAGCTGTAACAAATTCTCAGGTCCCTGTAGACTGGAAATCGTTCTTCGAACTTTGTTATAATATAAGTAGTTATATGATATATGGTAGGTTTTTGGATCTGATGTTGCTTAATAAAAACTTTCAACAAATTATAAGGCATGGACATAGATTGATATGTAACTGCATGTATTTCGTGTACCTGTCCTAATCTTAATTAATTTGTTATAGAGCCTCTCTTTCGTTTTGCGGAAATAATTTATCTGAGAGTTAGCCCATTGCATTGGTTGCAATATTTTTGCTGGTCACTTTGGTTGGCACATGATTTTTAACCAAATTTTGTATTCAAGCTTTAAAAAGTTGCTTTAATTCTTCCAGTGTGACTAGCTGCTGATGATTTAAAATGTCCATGTTCACCTTTTCCACAAGTTGATAATTCTTTTAGGCTGTCTAATTCTTGCTGGAGATAAGTTGGCCTCAATGAAAACAATATGGTCACCCACAGACTTATATTCTAATCCAATTCCGTGGGTCACCTAAGCTTGGAGGGAAAGTTTGTGAAAATTTTGAATTTGAATCGAAACCCAGATGGAAACATACACTATTAATTAATTATCCAATGAGGCTGTAACACTAATATAACATGAATCTGTTATCTGGAGTACAGTTTCATTCTGGACTGGGGCAAGTATCCCAGGTCTGTGCCCCCGGGCATGTAGCAATACAAGTTTCTGAAGGTAACTGATTAGGTGTATACCTGTACATAATCGAAAGCTCAATTACAGGTGAATAGATATATTGGTTATGTAATGAGGACGAAAGACGAAATAAATTTTAATTTTTTGTTATATGTAAATAGGAATAATTAACTTGTCGAATCAGGGAACACTTCAAAATACTAATGTTCTACTACACCAGTCCAAATGTTACAATAATCTAAATATGCAATATTGCAAAGGAGTCTCGAAATATTATTAAATACAGTGTAATATTATAATGGACACCTAGGAACCCTTTATTAAATCAGACAGTCCATTGTTTTTTTGCAAAAGTGGACTGTCTGCTGTTGACGGAATTAAAACACAAATTTGAAAAGTAAACACGTTGATAGAAAATAAGGAATGAATTTCATAGTATACTGCACTGTTTAAAGTTCAAGGTAAACATTTTTACAGGAAAACTAAACATAAACAAATCTTAACTGCTTCTAAATTTCCATTTCATACAGTTTTCTTTCAATTTCACTCTGTACACTAGTTGCTCTAGATCTCCACCCTCTCTGTATTTTGTTCTCATCTGCCAGGACTACAAAGTCAGTATAATATCTTCGGAAATTACACTGATATCCACTGAACGGGAAACAGATTTATTCCTGTGTACCCGAAAATTGCAATCCATACCAGGGTACTCAAAATAAATGATAATGAAAATACACAACCTGTGATTTATACGTACAATGTAGCTGCAAATAACACAATTTCCATCAACTGGCCGGTTTATCATTGTGAAACAACAAATCAAACTAGTGTATTTTGTTCTTCTTTAAAAAAAATTGTAACATTGGAGCGATTAACTATTTTTCTTTCTTCATTCACAATATTATAATTAACATATATTTTTATTTCTGAAATCAGAATATGTGGTCAAACTGTTCAAAATATAAACTTCAATGTTTATTAACCTAATAGACACAATACACATCTGAATGTTATCACACAGAAATTTTGTAATAAATTAGTGCTGAAAATAATTGTGTAAATAATTGCTTATTCATCAAAAACTTTAATTTGACCATCTATTATCAAATTTATATTTCGAATTGTTCATATCTAGCAACTCAAGTGTGTCTTAATACAAAACAAGTTTATATGACATTTAGATGGAATTTGACCTTATGCATGTTACATTGTCGTTAATTGTAATTATCTACGTCAATATCTATATCCATTGTGACATTTAAGAAAAATAATGATATAGCATGGATTTAGATAGCTAATCTTATTCTGTGGATATAGTGAATCTTGAGGATTTGTGAGTCAGTCCAGCTTGGTAATTTCAAAGGAGAACATGTAATTCTCAGAAGACCACGTCATACTGCTGTCAACATCACTATTGAAGAATTTTAATGTAATGAAATGTTGATTAAGACAACACATCGAAAAGAGAACAAGAAGGAAAGTTTACTGAACAAATTACTGAAGCAAAGTGTAAATCAATTAAAACCAATCAATCAATCAATCAATAAAATATTTTATTATAGTGTCACATGTTAATATACATAAATCAAATAAGTCAATATATTACAAATACAGGTAAAACTATATTAACATCCAGCCGTTACTGGCTTATGAGACACTTAATAAACGATAATACACACTTTGAAATTAGTCGTGCAGCATAAAATAGCTACTAACGTTGCAATATATAATGATATAATGTACAAGTAAAATATTGTAACCAAAATAACAATATACGTACATTTAAGTGTTAAGACAGATTATAACCTATTTAATAAATAATAATAACCACTAAAATAGGTAGAAATTTCATAAAAATACTCTCCGCCTGCGGAACATTAAAAATACAGTCTTGCCTAAGAAATATTGAATATCTACATTGTCCATCAACAAATTAAACTTTTCATCATTATCACAGATATTAAAAGTATCACATAATTGTCTCATACGGTAAAACAGAATAAAACGCAAGTCACTATAAATAGGACATTCACATAAAAAATGAACTTCTGTTTCCACGGTGTGTGGACAAAATGGACAAAAACGTTCATTAAGGGGGGTCGGGGGACTGTTAAAACGACCAGTCTCGATCATAAGGGCAGCACTGCCACATCGCAATTTGGTCAGAACGCTCCGGTAAGGCCTAGGCATGTATTGTCGAACATAATGCTCCGGTTTTGAATCTTTTTTGAATTTCCGGTAAGTCCGTAACTTATTACCGTTTACCAATCCGCGGTCGTTCCAGAGATTACCAAACCATTCACTTTCGTCTATTAGTTTTACCTTTGTCCTTATTACTTTCATGGCCGACGGAGTAAGTTTGGTACCGGATTCTAAAATGTCAACAATGTTGTATTTATTCCCAAGTTTAAGTACACGGGATTCCCACGAGTAACGTCTTCGTTTAGACCACACATGTATTTTGTTTAAAAGCCGATTAGGGTCCGCAGATCCGACACGACAGTATAATTTAAAAACTTCAGTCCTCTGTTTACTGAGGAGAGATAACCATCCCATATCGCCTTTCACTCCAATGTTGGATGTGTTTTTTGTAGCACCAAGAAAAACTTTCATCGCGCGATTTTGAACCTTGTTTATCTGTTTTTGCTCACACTGGCCCCATATCGCTGAGCAGTAAAGAAGGATAGGTTGGACCAGGCTTTCATATAGTTTAGTGAAAACAGAATATGTCATTCCTCCCGCGTAATAGAACTTTGAAGTGAGTAATCCAAGCGCACGACTAGCAGACTTCGCTAATTCCGTCACGGCTATATCCATTTTTGCATGATCGTCAAACCAGAGACCCAAATACTTATAGCGATCCATCCGTTCTAAAGAGTGTCCGTCACAGCGAAATGGAAATTGAGTTGGCGGTACATTAGAAGGTCTGAAATGGACTATCTTTGATTTCCCAGCGTTAACTGACAGTCGCCATCTAGTGCACCAAGATGACACTATATTTAAAAGCGACTGGAGATGTTCCTCTGATGACGTCATCAGCACTATATCGTCAGCGTAAAAAAGACCGCTAAGACTAACACCGTCAATATCAAGCCCAAGGCCAGACGCATTTAATTCCTCAATCAGGTCGTTAATATAAATCGCGAATAATGTCGGCGAAGCCAAACAGCCCTGTTTTACACCACGTGACACCGATAGCCAATCAGTATGCAAGCTATTGACGCGTACACAGGAAGTGACGTTGTCGTAGAGTGCGAAGACTGCGTTGTATATTGAACCTTTAATTCCAGTCTGTAGAAGTTTATACCACAAGCACTCTCGATCAACAGTGTCAAACGCTTTACGTAGGTCAATAAAACATGAGTGCGTAGATTGTTTCGTGTTAATCCTGTTCTTTACAACATTATATAGAGAGTATACATGCTCCTGGCAACTCCTATCTTTCCGAAAACCATTTTGAGCGTCGTGAAGGATGTTATGCTGTTCAAGCCAATTGCTTAGTCGACGATTGAGAATATCACAATACACCTTACAAGGTACGGATAGTAAAGTTATGCCACGGTATGTTAACGGATTTCCATGTTCCGTAGAATTCGGTTTCACAATCGGATTAATGATTCCTTGTTTCCACTGATCCGGAACAACTCCGTGGTTAAAACAATGTGTAATTAAAGTGTGTATAATATCAATACAAGCATTGTTTTTTAAAACTTCCGCCGGGATACTATCTATTCCTGTCGCTTTGTTTGATTTTTTTCTCCATATGGCGTCCGCGATCTCATGACGTTGTATAGGTAGGTTTAGTTCAGAGATGTCAAAGTTATGTTTAATGGGCACGGTATTGTTGGTAACATGTTCTTGTATCGAACGGAGATGGGCGTCATCAAATGATTTCTCAGATCCGTCTGTTGCATAAAGGCTTTCGTAGTCTGATCGCCAACGTTCTAGTACAAGTCGAGTGTCGCTAATTATGTTACCCTCACTATCTTTGACTTCCAACGGTATCGTTGATGTTCGCTCGTTAACAATCCCAATTTTACCGATATCCCGCCAGAAATCCCTGGAGTTCGGTTGTTCAAGTTTACTTTGTAAATCCCTTAGTTGTTTCGCTTGATATTGTCTTTTGATTTTTCTATGTAGCTTATCAAAGATATTGCGTTCTGTACAAAAAGCACGCTTAAGCTGGGCTTTTGTAGATTTGTGTATGTCCAAGCACTTAAGCCAATCGCGTTCCTTTTCGCGCACAGAATTCCACTTGTCTTGTAGTGATTGATCCCAGTACGGTTTATACAGTGATTTCTGGTTGGGTCGCACTTTAGATTTGTTATATATACGCATTCCCGAGTTGTCCATTTCTTGATGCAAAAAGCTTACAAATTCATCGTACGCAGAGTTAACGGTGGAGCCGTTTATTAGCTGATTCTCAATGCGTTGAATAGTGGCGTTTATATCCGCTGTGTACTTATCTCCGATGAGAAAGTCATTCGGAACTTTCTTGGCATGGTACCGTTTGCGTGTGACGGGAACATTAACGCGGTCGCCTAAATTGCTTACGTTGTCCAAACCTACTCCATCATTAGGTATGTTCACTGTACAAATTAGGAGGGAATGGTCTGGGTAAGCTGTAGGGACAATACCGCCAGCGTCATGTATTACGTCAGACATAGTAAGCACTTTAAAGTCTGTAAAACACGTCAAATGGTCATGGGGAACGAGCATATAATCAACTACAGATCTCCCTTTTGTAGAAATACAAGTGAAGTTATTCCCATCGGAGTTGTGACGGCCATTTAACATACACATGTTAAAACCTCTAGTAAAACACCTTAACCAACACTGGTGTCGACAGTTCCAGGACATAACCACTGTATTCCTGAAACATCAGGAAATGTTAATTGGATTAATCAGCTATCCTACCTCCAAGTATGGATCATTGTGTGTCAGAGGATTTGTAGGAATATTCCTGAATCAGCTGCAATTTTTTTCCCATTCCATCAATATTCATACTTCAAAATAATTACTGGATTACCGTATTCCCTCATCAAGCAAGTTTAACAGCATTCAGTTGGATGAATTTGTTCTGAAATTACATTTTTCCTCAATAAAAATCAACAGTGGTAATTATAATGGTCAGCTGGATTGTCTATGGATGAAATATAACTATCTGTGGCGTTTCGATGGATAATATTTAATGTACTGTATACCTGGAATTAGATCAGAATTAGATGCTATCTAAGTCTGTGGTACATACATATATGTCTAGTAAATCCATTTGTTGAATAAATATATCGTTGATTTTCTTCTCAAATTTGCTGGTGCTTATATATATATGTAAAGGCATTTTTGTTACCTGCAACTGTCCATTATCAAACAACTATAATGGACAGCAACAGGTATTTCTTTGTACATTCTTCTATATATAATGAACAACAAGAATAAAGGATGACATCACAACTGTGTTTAACTAATATTCAAATCACAGGTTATATTATCACTGTCTCACGGCCTGCAGGTACAAATAGACAGGTTTTGTATTCCTTAGAGAAAAAAATGAGAATACATAAGTGTTAACAATTTGTTATTCGACCTCAACATTGATGTGTCATTATGTGTCATGGGTCAATATGTGTCTTTATGTGTCATCATGTGTCATTATGTGTCAGTATGTGTCATCATGTGTCATGTGTCATTATGTGTCATGTCATTGTGTTATTATGTGTCATGTCAGTATGTGTTATGTGTCATCATGTGTCAGTATGTGTCATGTGTCATTATATGTCATTATATGTCATCATGTGTCATTATGTGTCATTATGTGTCATTATAAGTCATCATGTGTCATGTGTCATTATGTGTCAGTATGTGTCATTATGTGTCATTATGTGTCATCATGTGTCATTATGTGTCATGTGTCATGTGTCATTATATGTCAGTATGTGTCATTATGTGTAATCATGTGTCATGTGTCATTATGTGTCAGTGTGTGTCATGTGTCATTATATGTCATTATATGTCATCATGTGTCATTATGTGTCATGTGTCATGTGTCATTATATGTCATCATGTGTCATTATGTGTCATCATGTGTCAGAATGTGTCATGTGTCATTATGTGTCATATGTCATTGGGTTATTATGTGTCATGTCAGTATGTGTCATGTGTCATTATGTTTCATTATATGTCATCATGTGTCATTATGTGTCATCATGTGTCATGTGCCATTATGTGTCATATGTCATTATGTTATTATGTGTCATGTCAGCATGTGTTATGTGTCATTATGTGTCATCATGTGTAAGTCTGTGTCATGTGTCATTATGTGTCATATGTCATTGGGTTATTATGTGTCATGTCAGTATGTATTATGTGTCATTATGTGTCATCATGTGTCATGTGCCATTATGTGTCATATGTCATTATGTTATTATGTGTCATGTCAGTATGTGTCATGTGTCATTATGTTTCATTATATGTCATCATGTGTCATTATGTGTCATCATGTGTAAGTCTGTGTCATGTGTCATTATGTGTCATATGTCATTGGGTTATTATGTGTCATGTCAGTATGTGTCATGTGTCAATATGTGTCATCATGTGTCAGGATGTGTCATCATGTGTCATTATGTGTCATCATGTGTCATGTGTCATTATGTGTCATATGTCATTATGTTATTATGTGTCATGTCAGTATGTGTTATGTGTCATTATGTGTCATCATGTGTCAGTATGTGTCATGTGTCATTATGTGTCATTATAAGTCATCATGTGTCATGTGTCATTATGTGTCAGTATGTGTCATGTGTCATTATGTGTCATGTGTCATTATATGTCATCATGTGTCATATGTCATTATGTGTCATGTGTCATTATGTGTCATGTGTCATTATATGTCATCATGTGTCATATGTCATTATGTGTCATGTGTCATTATGTGTCATTATGCAAAATACATGAGATACATGTATAAACAAAGGAAAAGATTAATGGGGTCCCTTTAAATATGTCAAGGAGAACGTTTCCTGCTAAAATGACGACACCCCGTCATTAATCTAGAGAAATCTAAGTAACATAGTATCCTTAAAGAGCAAACTTGGGTTATGCATCCAAACCACAATGCACAATATAATGTTTAATCAAAATCATTGACATTCATATCGCACAAGGCAATATAATACATGTAAAGTGTATGTCACAATGAGATCAGGGCAACCGTCCAAAGTCTGAATCGTCCTGCTCCTCTTGAAACCAAATGATACTCATTGCAAACAAGAAAATAATTCCTAAAAGATATAATAGATAGATTTAGGTGCAAAAACATATATTTTTCTCAGTTGTGATAGGTTCCTATGTCCAAAATAAAATTGAAGAGGCTTTGGAATAGAATCCATTCCTGATAACCAATTTTGACAGAGCTCAGAGACTTGAAATTGATTTTTTTCAAAAGTTAAGGTTTAAGGTCAAGTCATAGGTCACAGTGACCTAATTCTAAATGCACTCTGCATTCCAAGATGTCTTTGTACACCAAATCTGGTAACTCCAGGTGAAATAGTATAGAAGATATGCTCTGGACAAACACATTTTAAGAGTAAAGGTCAAGTCTAAGGTCACAGTTACCTAATTCTTGCACTCTGTACTTCGCCATTCCAAGATGTCCTTGTTCACAAAATCTGGTTACTCCAGGTGAAATATTATAGAAAATAAGCCCTGGACAAATTTCTCGGACTGAAAGACGGACGGACTAAAAAAGAGGCAATACCAGGGCATCCTTGTGATCAGCATTTTGTCGAAAAAGCACTATTTACACTGTTGGAGATAAATGACATTTTGTACAATCATGTGGCAAGCTACACAATTTAAGTTCCTTCAGGAGAAAGTACTTACATATGTATAAATAACAAACTTACATAATCACATCTTTTTTATATAAATCAAACACAACAGTAAACCGTAATTTATAACATTACAGCACTAACAGTCATCCCTTTTCTTGTTGTTACTTTTGTTGTGGTATGATCCAGATTAAATTTGTTTTGTAGGGGAGCAGGGTTTTTTTTGGGGGGGGGGGGGGGGGGGGTTTTTTTTGGGGGGGGGGGGGGAGGAGGCTTTTCTGTTAACTTTAAAAATGTAAAGATTATGCCAGGTACCGAATCCGTGAAAACTAGTGGTAGAATCTACCATTTAGCTTTTTTCCAATTCTTCAGCTTTTTCAAAATTTTCTTCAATGAACTTTTTTCTCCTTGGCTTCTCTCAAATAAAGTTTGCTTTCAAGCTTTTTGATCAGAGCATTTATTGTGTCTTTTGATCTATCAGATGCATGGATGATGATTTCACCTTGAAATTGTAACGGAATGTCATCAGGATTAACACCATCAGTGTAGACTACAGCTAAACACCCCTCCTTTTGCTTCTCCTTTATACTTGCTTTAAGACACATTTGCTGGTAAAATGAATACAAATCATTTTTATGAGATCTGCTTGTTATATACAGGAAAGCAAATGTAAATCTTGCTAAAGACTTTACTGCTCCTGAGAAGACATATTCCCCTGGAAGTACTTCGTCGTCCATCAATCATGCTTTCACATTGACACCTGACTGCCCCGGTCCACCCCGCATCTGTAGTGTCCGTAGATATTTGCAGTATTTTCCAGCATCCTCATTGTCCTCTTTACTGCACAACATCAAAACATCACCAACATCTTCAAATTTGTGCAACTTCTTAATTAATTCTATTTTGTTGTAGCTCTCCTGATCATGAGCTGGTTGATTTCCTGCAAAACAGATAAATTATAACTGTAATTATATGCCACGGGCTGAACTATATATCATCAACTCCCACTAAAACATCACGGCAAAACACATATGAAAAAGATATAATAAAAGGAATTTGCAATCACAGAACAAATTTACTTATCACGTATACTAAGTTTTATATATATATTGATCAAGAGGTAGAGGTAAGTAGAAGCAATCTCAAAGAAAGGGCAAGTGGAATTCTCTCGATATTATCACTTATGTGTACTTACTACTTTCATAATAATCGATCCAGAAATGAAGTAGCTGTAGAAAAAGAAGACATTTAATAAATGCCCCCGCTGCCATGTGAAATTAGAGTCAGTGTTCTATAAAAAAGTTACAACCACTTAGATCTTGATACCCTGAAACATGTACACACACAAGGTACTACACTTAAAGTTGATAAGTTGATTTTAATGTTCATATGTTTTTTCTGTATGTTACTACTATCCTGAAACATAAGGATGTCAGAGGTATACCCATACTTGACCTTTATATAAAGTTTGACCAAAATCTGTGAAAGAATGAAGTTGCTAAGTGTTTAAATTGAATCAGTTGATGATTTTCTATATATAGCAACAGTGACCTTGGCATTGACCTTGGAACCCTGAAACACAAGGATGTCAGAGGTATACCCACATTAGACCTTTGTATAAAGTTTGACCAAAATCCGTGAAAGAATGAAGTTGCTATTAAAATCTGTGAAAGAATGAAGTTGCTCTGTGAAAGAATGAAGTTGCTAAGTGTTTAAATTGAATCAGTTGATGATTTTCTATATATATATAGCAAGTGTGACCTTGGCCTTGGATCCCTGAAACACAACGATGTCCGAAGTATACTCATACTTGACCTTTGTATAAAGATTGACCAATATCTGTCAAATAATGAAGTTGCTAAGTGTTTACATTGAATCGGGATGGGACGGGACGAGACGGGACGAGACGGGACGGACATGGGCAACACTATATACATTATGTATGCCCCCCACCCCCATTTTATGGAGGGTTGTACAGAATAAGGACATAACACCCAACAAGATTACCAAAATCATTGACGTTGGTGCCTTAGATTCTTCAGAAAAGAGTCATTTTAGTGTTTTAACCAAATTTGTCCAAATGAACTTTAATATATACAAGTCATTTAATTTATAGCAAACCTTGTAACATACCATGTCAAAATTGAACTATTTCTTAAGAAACGACAAGATTTTTTAAAGATGCAAATATTGCACAGTTAATGTATTTCAATGCACCCCTTAGTGGCCCCGTTTTGTGCAGTTTTTCTTTCCCTTCGTGACTTTGTAGAACATGAACTAGAGCTGCTATTTCATGAATATCAAAATTATTAAACTGTCGGTTTATTACAATTGTAGAAAATTTTAAAAATGTAAATTGTAACCCATTCTTTGTCCACTATAGGACACTTGAATTTGCAAACTATTTTCCCTTTCCAAATCTGAATCCTCATCAGAAAAAAATACTTCCGAACATTTTTTGTGGAAATCTATCCATTGAGAAAAAATTGTTTCAAGAAAACGATTTACAGGGGACAGGTGACAGACAATGAACAATGATTAACTGATGATGGATGACAGATATCTGACAATGGAAGCCAACAGATCAAAATTACCTCATTTCGCAGGACAAGCCAGGTGGATTAGATATTTCAAGTGTTACTATATATGGATACTGGCAAGACTGTGATGGTCAGAGGAATAATTTATTGTACTTGATAATAAAGATTTATAGATTCTCTCTCCCCCTTGACACGTGTTTGGCAACTTAAGAATCTTTCCCTGGGGGTTGAGATTCCCAATCTCCCCTCAAGGGGGTGAATGATTCTTTTTCTCTTCCCCAGCTGCTCACCCGTGCCATTGTGCATCATATAAATAATGTAATGCTAATATTACAGGCTCAATACAGGGTTGTCGTGACGTTGATGCATTGTTGATGTGATATCATTGTATTGTTGACGTGACGTCACACAATTGTAATGAATAGGGGAATCACCTGTCTCAACCCTAGGGTAAGACTAATAAAATCTTCCCTACCTTGACGGTGTGACAGAGAAATCTCCTACCCGAGGGGGGATGTATTTTGGTTGTCTAATTAATCTGAGGCTCTGCCGAGGGTTAGACATTACCAAAACAAATCACACTGAGGGTTGGAGACTTCTCTGTTACACCCTCAAGGTAGGGGAAGATTATTTTTCTCCCATATGACTGCCGACTTGCCTAGGCTAGGGGGTGACAAGCTGATCTTTCCCAGCTAACCCACTGGTGAAAGGTGGGAGAAAAGGATATTTCACACCAGGAAAGTGCAGATACACCAGTCCAGGGTAAGAGAAATTTGAATCCCAGATAACTTCAGTTTACCTACCTCCGAGTTCTCCAGGAGTGGGATTCATTGTTGGTGCAGCATCACAAGATAAGTCTTCATCTCCATCCCATTCACTGTTCAGCACACTACCCATCATGTGGAACAGCTTAGTTCATCAAGAAACAAGAAATATCTTTTATAAAGATAATTAACCGCAGGGTTTCCTTGTATGTGGTTATTACCCTAGCTAGTCCGAAATAATCGTGTACTTAAAACATTGCTGAAAAGATGTGAACAGATTTATCCCAAAAAATTAGACGCAGTTCATGGGGAAGTTGTAGTAATATTGTTCACATGCTGATCATTTAACAGGATATAGTTATTTCGGTAACTTATAATGGCATGATCATAGTTCAATGACTAGTCAAGTTATCTCCTCCTGCCAAATTCGACAGTCAAATGATCTTTACCAATCAATGCCTTTTAACTGTTTCACCACTGTAGACCATAATGGACTCATCCATATCAATGCCTGGTAGAGTCTACTAAAGTTACATAGGGATGAAAGGGTTAATACACTACATAGCTCATGTGTGTCTTTTCTATCTATTAAAAAGTAGTATTTTAATGCTTTAAAAATGGTATTTTTTAACATTTCATAAGTATAGTGCAAATGCAGGAGATTCCAAAACATACTACGATGTATAAGCTGTGAAGGTCACCGGGGTCATCAGCAGGCTGGCTTGCATGATTGCAGACTACTTGTACTTGCCTAGGTAAATTGTGAATGTCAACCAGTCAATTGTTCTCTGTCAATGTCAACTAGTCAACAAAATTGTAAGTTTGTTTTGAACACAAACGGTAGTTGGAAACTTATTTAGCAAGCTTTCGAAAAACTTTCATTTCCTTTGTCAAGCAAAGAGTGCAAATAATGCAGTGTCTCGGCTCTAAACTGCTCAAACAACTCACTTAAGCCACAATGTGCCGAGTCAGACAGTAAATTGAGCTGTCAGTAGATATATTCAGTTGGACGGTACTTACTATGTGAAGAGGGTAAACTAAATTAGAAAAAGAAGCAGCTGTCTAGTACTTCTTGAGAAATAGTGATAACAAACAGGAACAGTCCTATAAAATTTGATAAAGATCTGTCGCGTATTCCTTAAGAAAGAGTGCTATATAGCATATCTAAACTGTCAAAATTAAAGATGACTATTTGGTGGGCATCCTATTTTTCCAATCAGTCTCAATGCAATTACATGTGAAATGTGAGAAAGATTGATATCCCTCCAGTTATTTCTGAGAAGCAGCTCTAACAGAAATAATTATAAGCTCTTACATTTCAAGATGGCCATCTGTCCGCCATTTTGATTTTTTGATCAGTACTTAAGTCCCGAAATTAAATATGCATCACTTAAGACCAAGAAGAACATACAGTGTAAATCCCTCCAAACTTTTCTAAGAAAGAGCACCAACAAACTTTTCTCTAGAAATTCAAGATGGCTGCCTGTTGGTCTTCTTGGTTTCTGATCAGTCCTTAAATTCAATGTGTACAACTATGGACCGTGGAGGTCCTATTCATATGAAATTCCTCCAGTACTGTCGAAGAAATTTAAATAGTACTTATAAACTTTAACTCTCAAAGTTCAAGATGGCCCTTTTTTTTCATCTTAAATACGCTTTCTAGATCTTATCGGTCCAAAAATTTGATATGCATAATATTGGACTATATGGACCCTTCAATACTTTCTGAGAAATAGCACTAATAAGCTTTTTTAAGTCTCAAAGTTCAAGATAGCTGTCAGCTTATGGCCATATTTGGTTTTCTGATCTGGCTGAATATTCAACATGCATAACTATATAGCTAGGGATCATAGGGAAACGAGGGACCTCTGGTTGATTTGAACAGCCCACAATCTGATGATGGTGGGCTAAATAAAACATCCCTGGATCAGGCTAAATACATGACATATCTACAGGACTGACCAGTAAATTCAATCTGAACAGAGAGATTCCATAATGATATAAATAACATAACCAGTATGGCAGCATGGCTACTTGAGTTGTTTCGGAAAAAAAATAAAATAATTACCTAGGGATCCTTAAAACTAGACATACTGACACCCAGACCAAAGGAAAGGCATCTACAAAATGTACATACAGAATGTACGGTGCGGGTGATGGCTGCCTGACTTGTAATGAACAGACACAATCACATTCATCAACGTATGATACACGACAGGGTTTAGACACCTAACTTTTTTTGCTTGGTAGTCCACAGGACTAGTTGAGATTATTTACTAGTCCTTCGCCAATGTAACTAGTCCAAGAATTCCTTATAAGGAAACATCGCGATACACAGCACGAAACATCAAAAGTAATTGACTTAAAATAACTACTGCCATAAAAATATGGTGAAGTTTAGGAAGCTTTTGACAATTATCATGCAATATATCTTATTTTAAGCAGTTTTCTAAATTTTAATTAAGGAATGATTTTTATTTTTTCAACATTTATGAGGTCATAACAACAATGGGTTTATGGACATATTGAATGAATCGCGTTAGCGATTCATGTAAAATATGTCCAAAAACCCATTGTTGTTATGACCTCATAAATGTTGAAAAAATAAATATCATTCCTTATATTTACATTGACGAATCCTTTCAGTGGATCGATATAACAACGAATAAAACAAATAAACAGGGTTTGTTCCTGCTTATACACGGGTGCAACGCAGTGGCGAGAACAGTGTTTTTTCGCGGGGAAATGTGACACTATCGTGAGAGATCTTAGCAACCGTCAACAACAATAACACAACAAAATGTAGTTCCATATTCAATGTTTATTTGTAGCACAGGACACGTGAATACGTGGATATTTCACAAAGCACAGTTCAATAATATTTTAAGATGTAAGAATTAAGCATCTAGGTCGGTCGTTCCGAGTGAGTAGTTTTTGTAGTGTATTACTACGCAGTGTGATCAGGTTACTATCAGTTCCCACGTGCTGAGATTCTATGAACACCTGTGTTATGCATTTATGAATGTAATTTTTGTCAATGGGTCTAAGCATACAGAATGTAAATATAAAGAAATAGTCTTATTTTATAATCAGATATTTCACAAATCCAAAGGACCAGTTAGGTTAGGTGATTCACTAGTCCTTGCTGAAATCTTCCAGTCCAGGACTAGAGGACTAGTGTAAATGTCGACCCCTGTTAACATCACTTTAAAAAGTGGTGCAACCTTGCTGATTAAATATTTTTTATATCGACTTAAGCATTGACACATAATTTTTTAAAAGATGTCGACGTTAATCAGAGATGATTTTGGCATATTCTCAAATGATGTCAACATAATTTTTGTACTACATTGTATGCAGTCCCAATTACACAGGAATAAATAGCTTTCCGCTTCTCACTCACATGCATTTAGATGGTGACACTGGCCATGGGTTTGAGATTAACAGTTGGTCAATCATCTTCGTGGCTATTTGGTGGGGGGAAGTAGGGTGTAAAATAGTGGGTCCAGACGGGGAACATGGTCTTGACCGGGTTGGTTAGCCAACCCGCTTCTCCATGCGGTTATCGCACTTCTTACCTCATTGTACATTTTATTGAAAGAATGTCACCCTTTTTTGTTCATAACGTTACATTCACATTTGCGCTGCAACCCTACCTGCAGTATTGCATTTCATTTGAGTGACATGGTTTACTTATGACGTCATAGATTAACCTTGTTCAATGAGAGTCTTGTCGCTTTGCTTTGAATAACATGAAAAATGCCCTAAGTCAAACGCTCAAATTACTACAGTTAATTATTGGCACTAATTTTTAAATAGGGCTGTTCTGCCAATGTCTTTTAAATGATGACGCATATACTAAATGCAGTAATTAAATTAATTATTTAAGAACAAATAAATACAATTAGGCAATTGTATAGTAAAAATGTAAATATATGGATTGCTATGAAAATTAAAAAAAACACAGTTAAATCCCCATTAAAAAAAACTTAATTTGTTTTCGTTTCACTTTATTCCCCATTTCAGTAATTAAATTGTTACTAAAATGGGTAACTGTTACCCAAATGCAGGATTATTACCCATATCAATTATTGTTCCTGTCTTCAACTGTTCGCTGTCTTGTGTCTTACATCTAAGCTTACAGGAATACTGGGACATTGGTTGCTAATGTTGTCATCATATTAGGACTCATTTACCAGTGTTATCAATTATTACCTGTTCAGTCTGGCTGGCTGGGGGCGGGATGTCCTGATCGCGTGTGATCACAAGCTTAATGGTTCGTTACAAATGTCTGAGATATGGGTCACAGCACATATAAACATACATGTGCATGTGTTTATCGGTATAGCCTATGTGTATTTCAGACATTTGGAACCCCTGTTGTCTGATGGTGTGTTTGACTTTTGAGCCTGTGAAGATGTTGTGTGCACGGCAAAAGCCTTATCATGTGTATGCTGGAGGTCGTAAACCAGTATAAAAATATGCGGTTTGCTTGTTATGAACTTAAAAGAAATATTGCAACAACTGAAAAGTACAGAAATTCATACGCCAATGTCTGTCAAACTTGCGACGCAGTAGCCGAACTATTGTGTACTTCTGGGTATGTCGAACGTTTTAATGTTTACATCCCATCAAGTTATACAATTACAGCCTGGTAGTGCGTCGTACAAACCGGGAGAGCCCGGTAGTGAAATTGCCGCGGTTTGACAGACTAGACCACAGGGACCTGAGCATTTGTTCACTGGCCTGGGCACCTTAGTTGGAAGGCTGGACTGGAGGAACTAGCTGGCTGGAGGCGACACATGTGCCTTAATGCTGACACCGGGCAAAGGGAGCGAGACGGGAGTGCAGACATTGGCAAAAACAACATTCGTTCTCCACATTGAATTGTTTTTGACCATTTGACACAAATTAAAAGATAATAATCAAAATCCTGTACATCACCCCACAATAAGTGCTTACTGGGATCAAGGCGTGTAGAAGACTTGGGTACTAGGTTAGACTTCCTAGCCATTAAGAAGAAGGCAAACAAGAACAGGCACCAAAAGGTTGCATGTTCCCCATCTTCAATATTACGCACAGAAAAAAATCTTTAACAAAATATGAGGGGTGATAGGCAGGGCCCTCTTAGGGAGATGGGGGTTACTTCTACCCATACCCTTCAACAGTAGTTTCAAAGAAAAGGAACTTAAATCAGGACATTGTTCATCCCTGAATAAATGGAGTAATTTAACCCCATTGCAATAATTCAAGATAGACGCAGCTTACAAGGCTGGTACATGGCTGGTACAAGGCTAGCACAAGGCTGGTACAGGGCTGGTACAAGGCTGGTACAAGGCTGGTACAGGGCTGGTACAAGGCTGGTACAAGGCTGGTACAGGGCTGGTACAATGCTGGTACAAGGCTGGTACAGGCTACTACAAGGCTAGTACAGGGCTGGTACAAGGCTGGTACAAGGCTAGTACAAGGTTAGTACAAGGCTGGTACAGGGCTGGTACAAGGCTGGTACAGGGCTGGTACAAGGCTGGTACAAGGCTGGTACAGGCTGGTACAAGGCTAGTACAGGGCTGGTACAAGGCTGAGGCTGATACAAGGCTGGTACAAGGCTGGTACTGGGCTGGTACAAGGCTGGTACAAGGCTGGTACATGGCTGGTACAGGCTGGTACAGGGCTGGTACAAGGCTGAGGCTGGTACAAGGCTGGTGCAGGGCTGGTACAAGGATGAGGCTGGTACAAGGCTGGTACAAGGCTGGTAAAAGGCTGGTACAAGGCTGGTACAAGGCTGGTACAGGGCTGGTACAAGGCTGAGGCTGGTACAATAATAATAATAATAATAATAATAATAATATCTTTTATTTATCCAGGGTTACATATTTAGACAATGTCTAGTTTACAATATGGCCCTGCATTAATACATATATACAAGCATGACAACAATTTAAGCATAATAATAGGATGATATGTTACATAAAATAGAATTACAACATTATGAACAGTATATTTAATATCATAGATCAGACAAATCAGGGTTTTGTAAAGTAATGATCCAGATATCTGCCTTTAAAAACACTAACACTACATGAATCTCTAACTGTGTCACTTGTTTCGTTCCATAACACTGAACATGTATATGCAAATGATCTCTTAAAATACGTGGTTCTGGCTGCTGGAACATACAGTTTATTTGTTACAGAAGCTCTAGTAGTTCTTACAACAACATTTCTAACATAGGAAAACATATTATCTAACATCCCCGGGGATTCACAGTGTAGAATTTTGTAAGAAAGAACCATTTTTCTAAAAACATAAAAATCTGCTATTGGCATCCATCGCAATTTTTCAAAAAGAGACCTGGATGCAGTAAGAATGTCACTAACTTTTAATAAGATCCTAGCTGCTCTCTTTTGTAATTTAAAAATCTTATCCGTATATAATTTGTTGCTAGGTTCGCTCCAGACAGTTGAACAATACATAAAATGAGGAAAAACAATACTGTTATAAACTTTTTTGATAACATCATTTGACATGAAAGACCTAAGTCTTCTCAACACACCAATCTTTTTGGATATTTTCTTTGATACATACTCTATATGCTCTTTCCATGAGAGACGACTATCGATAAAGACACCCAGTAGTTTTGCACATTTAACTGTTTCAATCGTAAGGTCACACACTTTCAAAACCACCTGTCGACATTTTGCGAGCTTTTGAGAGGACCCTATCATCATACATTTGGTTTTTGTTAAGTTAAGGCTTAGTTTATTTGCCTTCATCCATTTAACTGTACATTCAAGATCTTCTGACATTTTTTCTTCCAGACTCTCTGCTGTTTTACTCTTTATACTCTGTGACGTATCGTCTGCATACATCATAACTGTAGAATGTTTTAAACACTTAGGGTAATCGTTAATGTTTAAAATGAAAAGTAGTGGCCCTAAAATTGAGCCCTGGGGTACACCAATATTTATTGGTTGAAAACTTGATAACACACCGGAAAAACTTACTGCTTGTAATCTTTCAGTGAGGTACGATTTGAAAAATTTTAAGGCTGAGGACGATACACCATATGCTTTAAGTTTATGTAACAGAACAGTATGGTTAACTGTATCGAAAGCCTTTCGAAGGTCAATAAAAACAACACCAGTAAGATACCCTTCGTCAATATTTTTCAGCCATTTGTCTACCACACTCACCAGAGCGGACTCTGTAGAATGGTTTGGTCGAAAACCAAATTGGCTGTCACTTAATAATTTGTTTTCAGTTAAAAAATCGTAAAACGTATTATGAACATGTCTTTCTAATATTTTGCTCATACCCACCAGTACTGAGACCGGTCTATAGTTATTTACAGATGTGAGATCACCCTCTTTAAAAATCGGAGTGACCTTTGCCCTTTTCCACTCTGAGGGAAAGACATTTTTAGAAATTGACATATTGAATAAAAAGGTAAGAGGAGATACAATAGCTTCTCCTGCACATTTCAAAAGTTTAACAGATATTCCATCCACACCTGTGGCTTTTCCGTCAGCCATGTGTCTAATTTGATTATGTACAAAATCTGTAGTAATACTCGGAATACTATATGGTGTCTCTGTAACAAAACTCTCAATGTCGGGTAGACTATCGTCAAAATCTTTGTCTATCTCGGCACCAATATTACAGAAAAAAATGTTGAAAGTATTGGATACATCAACTTTATCATTGATAAGAGTTCCATCAACATTTAAGTTTACAGCAGTATTTGATTTTTTACTGGGCAAAAATTCTTTATTTTTTTTCCAAATGTCCTTTGAGTTTTGAGAACATTGTAAGAGAGACTCATCTAAATAATCACGTTTGGCTTGTCTAATTTTTAAAAGAAGTCTATTTCTACATGCTCTGAAGAGCGCCCAATCCGAGTCTATCTTAGATTTTCTAGCTTTGTCGTGTAAATAGTCACGATTGTGCATTTCATTCAAAATATCATCGTTAATCCATTGTTCTGAATTTGCCTAGACCCGTTTTTCATGCAACGGCGCATGTTTGTCAATGACACTTAGGAAAAGGTCTTTGAACGTAGCCCAAACATGATCTACGTCGTCGAAAACTTCAATCGAGCTCCATGGAACCTGCTGCATATCAGCAGCTAGGTTTTCCAGATTAACGTCTTTGAATTTTCTGTATTTAATGGTCACGTGGGGCTTGGGAGGACATCCTCTGGTTTTCCGGATAGTATACACCAGGTGATGGTCACTGCATCCAAGGGGAATAACTCCGGACTCCAGACACACAAAAGAGTCAGACGTGTAAATGTGGTCTATTAGAGTTCCAGAGTCCTTAGTTTCTCGTGTAGGGACTGTTATTTGTTGATGTAAGTTATAGAGTAACATCGAATTTTTCAGTTTGGAAGATTTAAGTTCATCTATGTTAAAATCTCCCAACACAACTAAGTTATGATTTTCAGTCGATAGTTTGTCAATCGCCGAATCAAATTTATCGTACCAGTCCACCCGTTCGTTTGGTGGTCTGTAGACGGTAACACACATAATTGGTGATGAGTTTTTCTGTTGAATTTTTACAGAAATTAGTTCTAATGTCCCGTTATGGTCAACATTATCCTCATTGGTCGAAATGGTGTCACGAACGTAGGTGGCAACGCCCCCACCATGCCTGTTACGGTCCTTCCGAAATAAGTTGTATTCTTTGACAGAAATATCTGAATCGTCTATAGTACTGTCGAGATGACTTTCTGACACAGAAAATATGTCAAAGGTATGATTCCTCAATAGAATTCGTATGTGGTCAATTTTGCTAAGAAGACCCCTCACATTAAGATGCCCAAAAGTCAGGTACAAGGCTGGTACAGCCTCGAGATTAAAATGAGTGCAAAATAGAAAATAGAAAATAGGTCTTCCAAGTCTACAAAGTAATAAGTCAAATTTATGAAACAGAATGTTTTAATGCTATTATACTATGGAAAGATGTCAAAAAATATTCCCTAATCGATCAATAAATATGCTCAGAAAAAAACCACTATTTTACAATCAGAACAGTCATAGAAGTATTTGACAAATGTATTTAATATATTTATTTATTTGAGAGTCTGTAAAAAGAGTACTTTAATAGTCCTGAACCAGAAATAATCTTAATTTAACTTATAAATGTAACTAAATGTGATAAGATACATGTAGCAATAGTTCTAATCTAGTTCCGTGTTATATTTACATTATTTACTAGCAGTTCTATTTACTAGAATGAAAATAACTGATAGCCAAATTATTATATTTTTCTTTTTTATTAGTTTATGATAAAAGTTATGAAGTTATTAAAATCTGGTTATCATAATGTCATTTTCATTAATGTTGCTTTTAAGGATCTCCGTCCCAGCCAGAGCAAAACACTGAAGAATTCCACTGTCGTTTTTCAGTGTTAGAGTCACCTGCCCCTGATTACCATTTCGACCCCTTGAATAGATTTCGTTTGTTATTATTATTATTTTTATTATTTTTACTATGGTTAGTTTATTATTGTTTTTTTCAGAATGTAAAACTTTATTATTGTTGTATAGTGTGATTTTTTTTACATCACACCATAGTATGTTATTTGTACAGTATTTAGAAATTTGTTTTATATTGTTCATTTCATTTTAAGTAATTTTATTGGTTACTGTATTATATTTGTATATAAAAAGTGCTATATTGTATGTTGTAAATTGTATATATGACTCTTTGAGATTTATCATTATTATTGGTACAAATGTAAGAGTTGTCTCCCTTTTTTGTTTAGTTTTTTGGTATCATTTTATTTTTGTACAATAAGTAAGTCCGCAAGATAATTATTTTTGTGATCTATATTTTCTTTTTGTTGTCTTTAACGTGTTGCATTGGCAGTCGGAATTTTATTGATTCATGTAATTAGCATTTTTGTTTGTTTTTGTATTATTGTTAGAATATTACTGAGTTTTTTGTGTTTTGTTCATCAATGTTGACATAGTTATTATTTTTTATGTGTTATATTTGTAATAAACCCTTGTTGCATCGAATGATTTCCTTATGCATATAGAGATGCCATAGAAAAAACACCAATGCCTCATTACGTTTTTAGGCGGAGGAACGGGGATCCTTAAGTTAGGTGTATACGAGTTACTTCCCTTGCTTTGACGTGAAAATTGAAACTTCTCAGGAAAAAAAAAGTGGAAAATATCGTTTGACGGATTGCTGGGCGCGCGAAAACCCTGCTGGACATTGGTTGGACACCCAGTCATCCACTTATATGCACACATGCGTAATTTAATCGGTAAATGATAATAGTTTTCATACGTAAGCACGCTGGGCACTCATTAGGATCACCGGCCGTATTAAGCGTGCCAAAATCTCGTTTTCAACGATATTTCAACCGAGCTTGTTTAGACATGGCGGCCAATGTATGACAACATTGCCGACGACAGGCTATATATTGTGGATTTACGAAAAACACAAACGCCATGGATTCCAGCTATCGATCTGCCTTGATGAATGGTATGCATCTTACGGATATGCATGTATTTTGAGTTAAAGTTTAGGCTTTCATTTCATTGGAGCGTAGATCTAAGCGTTTGTTTGGAGTGAACAAACATGTTTTTGCAGGTTTGGTCTCCTCGCGGCAGAGCAATATTGAGGAATTTTGAAAACAGATATGTTAACTGTCTTTGTCACATGAAACACGTCATTGTCATATTCGTTACACACTATACATGCTACTTCAATTTATTTATATATAAGTTTGTACGATACAGATTAAAATGGCATTAAGGTTCAACAAAAAGCCTCCTAAATCATGGTATGGTCAACCAGTGCAAAATATCAACCCCAGATAAGTCATATTTTAAGACTACAATTTAACATTGTAATTCAGGTATATAATTAAAACATTGAACTTGTAAATTAGTCATTAAAATGGTATATAACAACAATAACTTTGTCAATAATGAAACATTGGGCTCTGGTCTTTTAAGCACTTTTCATGAGAAAATAACCACACAGATGCTGCACGCTATTATATGTTGTATGACATTGATCATCAAAATACTTTTCATTAGGATAATTGTGAAAAAGGGGATTCTGCTACGCTGAAGCAAAGGTTTGAATCATTGAATTGACCTCGATCTGAACTCAAGATGGACACGTGTACATCAGCATAGTTTCGCTGCACAACTCTATCTGTTTTCAAAGTCTTTGCCCCTGAATGAAAGCCAACACAACTTACAACCAGGTACAGGTATCCCCTAGCCAAGCTTAAGTACACAAAGTACTTCAATAAGGGTAAGCCAAAGGCTCCACTGTAACAGGCTTAGGAGAGGAAAAAGGCAATGGGGCTGGAAAGGGATATGTACAGTACCTGCAGGGACCTCCAGACTTTAGACACTTGTGCATGCTCTTACCAATTGAGTGTAGCTGGTTACCTTCTACAACTAAGTATTACAAGAAAATCAAACTTAACATTACCTTCATTATTTATTTAAAATATTTTCAGAGAGCCCAAATGTAGGTCAGCTGACCAGTCAGATGAATGAACTGAAGATTGACCTGTACAACTTTGAGGATCCCCACTATGAGGATGGCAAGTATGTACTGACCAGTCCAAGGTCACTGGAGGCTTGCGCAAAGCTTGGTGTCAAGGTAAGTGCAGAAAGCAATTTATATTTGTTAATTTTTATAATTACCTGTAAGACAGTTCCACAAAACCTTCCTTTTTTTCTATCAAAGAAAATGATACAATTTTGATTTGGTTGTGTTTGGATGTGTCAATAAACTCTGTTCCTGAATTTTGTTATAAAGCCAGTGGACATATTGTACAAGCCCCTGGCAGAATTCCAAGAGGAGCTGCTACCTCAGGATGTGCCTCTCCGCACCATCTACAACATCTACGATGACCATGAACAACAACGACAGAGTAAGTTACATGGACAATCTCACACATCAACAACAAAGTAGACTGAAATCATACTCCCTGAATTGAAGAAAACAGTTTGTTTGTTTTTTCTGGAAAAAAAATTAATCTCAATTTGAAGCTAAAATTCAGATTTTACAATATTTTTCAGCTGAAGAGCAAAGGCCAAAGTTATGTAAACATGTTTTGAAATAGTAGATGCCAATAAAGGAGTTTTTTACATTAGGATGATGAGATATTTTCTCCTATTTCAGTAAAAGTTTGTTTCTTGCTCTGTTTTATTTTTTTTCATCTCTTTTGTGGTTTGCAGTTAAATTAAAAATGGCACGTGATGAGAGAAACAAACTGACGGAACAGGAAAAACAAGTTAGGAACAGGAATAAAAAAATTAATTCTGGGAACAAGTACTCTGGTCTGGCGAAAAAATCTATGAGGAAATCTAGATTGTTCAGGTCTAACTCTGGTAAGTGATTGATCTGGATATAATGACAAGTTACTGTCAACAGAAAGTCTTGTATGATATCATAACAAACAATCAAATGACAAAATATCATTACAGCCAGTCTATATATACACTGTTACAGACAGTTACAGGCCAATGTATTATTACAGCCAGTCTCATGGGAACGTAATCAACGTATACACTGTTAGAGACAGTTACAAGATAATGTATTATTACAGCCAGTCTCATGGGAATGTATACACTGTTACAGACAGTTACAGGCCAATGTATTATTACAGCCAGTCTCATGGGAACGTATACACCGTTACAGACAGTTACAAGATAACGTATTATTACAGCCAGTCTCATGGATACGTAATCAACGTATACACTGTTACATGCAGTTACAAGATAATGTATTAATACAGCCAGTATCATGGGAACGTAATCAACATATAAACTGTTAGAGACAGTTACAAGATAACGTATTATTACAGCCAGTCTAATGGGAACGTATACACTTTTACAGACAGTTACAAGAGAATGTATTATTACAGCCAGTCTCATGGGAACGTATACACTGTTACAGACAGTTACAAGATAATGTATTAATACAGCCAGTATCATGGGAACGTATATATATATATACACTATTAGAGACAGTTACAGGACAATGTATTATTGCAACCAGTCTCATGAGAAAATAACACTATAAGAGACAGTTACAGGACAATGTATTATTACAACCAGCTGTCTCATGGGAAAGTATACACTGTTAGAGACTGTTACAGGTCAATGTATCATTACAGTCAGTTTCTAGACCAATAGCTTACTTGTTGGATAGTTTTGTAGACAAAGCATATATTTTTTCGTAGATTTTAATAAGCATGTGACCATATTTTACCAAGTATGTAAAGTTGTGTTTTGGTCAAGAAGAGGATATATACATTGTAACTTCATTAATGTATACCTGACAGTTTAAGCTATAGTATCTTGTTTTATATTTTAGTCAAAGATATGTTTTCATTTCTTGAGTCAGTTGTTTATAGACATACTTGAAAACAGGTTTCTGTAGTGCGGATGTATACGTATCTGTTGTTTACTTGTAAGATGAGGACCTGAGCCAGGTGAGAGGAAGTGTCCAGCGCCAGAGGACAGCCTGGGCCACGTCTATAGGACATAAACGAGTCTCAGACACTGACATCAACAAAAGGTAAACACTAAACCAGTCAGGCATTTGTGTTCAGTAAGTGTAAATATTAACATCAGGTCAACATGTACACTAAACAAGTAAGTGTAATCACTAACAAAAGATTGAATGGATATTAGGGCCCCATTTAGAGTCTGATTCAATTTATAAACCATTTATATTTAAAGATTTTGTTTTTCCATATTTTCAGAAATACAGTTTATGAAATTTATAAATGAAATTACAGAAAAGACATTTAAAGTATTTTCATCCAATTGCAAGAAACACATGCCAAAAATATGCATTGGATTAAATTTTAAAGATATTTTTCCAAAATCCCATTTTGAAAATTTGCAATATATAAGGATGTTTACATTCATTCTTATTATTTGTAATGTCAGATGAACCAGATTAATTTTTTACGATAATAATTTAATCTCATTTATTTTGATGCATTGTACATTAGAAAGTTTGTTAAAGCTGATTTTAGGGTATTTTCCTACTCCATGTAAAATCTTGAATACATTTTAAATGACAAGGATTCTTTGAATTCTCCGGTTTTGATAAACCTTCATATTTGCATACTGATTTTTTTCTTGTTGAATTTGACAGAGCCAATGAATTACATGAGGAAAGTTTAAAATTGCGGAATGAACTGTTGTCTAAAAAAGAAAGAGTAAGACCTAGACCAAAGTCAGCACAAAGGTAAGTGTATGTCCAGTCAGCAAGGCTTTAGCATGTGTGTGTGAATATATAGTACTTGTCTGACAACTAGCCATAAGGCAGACACACATATTCCGTCTTTTCGTATTGCAGAGTTATCCGCTCTTGTGAGCAGGTATTGATTGTTACGTCATTTGTTTGTGAGAGTAACGTCATCAATTTTTGAGAAAACCGCGAAATTTTCTCGCACAAACCAATGACTTAACAAGAGAAGATAACTCTGCAATACACAAAGACGGAATACTTCAGACACAAATCCTTTATATAGTCATAGATTCAATGTAGTTTAAGGACTCTACTGAACAATGTTTTTTTCTACCTAAATTTTATAACAGCCTGTTCCGTCACTAGTTGAAAGTAAAGCATTATTTTTAATGAAATTGCGAAATCAAATGTATTTCTCGCTTTTTTGTCATTTTGGGGAAATAAGGCACTTTTTAGCTAGGGGAAACAGCCTGTATTTGGCTGTAAACCTTGGAGCAAAAGGAACTCATTGCTGAATCCTGAAGTACAATTATGATTGTCCAATAACACTTTGAATATCTGTAATGATGTTAAAGGTTTTTTTATTTGAAAAAAACATCTGGAGACTTCAAAGGATTTTACATTTTGACAATAGAAACAAATTTCCAAAAGTTGAAGATTAATGATAAAAAAAATATTCTGTTTGATTCTGAAATATGTATTTGTTTCAAAGGATTTAAAGATTGATTATAACAGTAAAATTTTACTAACTTAACTCCCCATGACTTCTGTAACTGGTTGAACTTTCAGTGGAAGGATCAAAAGAAAGGGATCTGGAAGGTCGTCTGTGGCAAGGTCAAGGTCACGTAGTACATCCAACTTGTCACTGAACAGCTCAAGTGGGTCTAGATCTTGTCTCCTTAACAAGTCTTCCATTAAGGATGCCCGCCCTATTTCTAATCCCTCCCTCAGGAAAACTCTCAGTTCCTCATCTGTAGATCTGCGCTCCACCTGTATCACTCCCAGGGTAAGGAACTATATAAAACTTTACTTTTTGGAATGGTCATAAACTTACCTATTTATCTAAATTTAGATTTTTAAGTTCTGTTTGTTAATTTTCAAATTTTAAAAATCTATGCTTAGTAAAATTAGGTATTAATTTGTAATAAAAATTTCGTTTTTCTTATACCATGCTTTCCCAGACACATGGGCATAGCTAAGGTACTTTATTCTACATCACTATATGTACTACCAAATAATAAGGGGATGGTGGTATAAATATTGCCTAAACAGTCCCTGGATTATTATCTTGTTGTGTGCTTAATATTGTATGCATCATAACAGAAGAAAAACAAGTCAAGAAAGTTATTTGGAAAAAAAAGAAAATTTGCTTGAAATTCGATGAGAAAAACAGAACTCAGGAAATACCTTTGGCATATTACTGTGCATGTGTACTCAGTTACCATCTAAGAAAAAAAGTGAGCCTTTATATATCCTGGAAGAAATCACCCTGATACCTAACATTCTGGAATAGAAATTAATGGCAATATAGGAAAAACTAGTCTACTGAAAATTTGAAAGCATCATTTTTTTTGTGGACCAGTACATTGCCAAATGACTCGAGCAAGCAGACCATGAAAATAATCACGAGGTTCCTCTATTTATCAATAATATTTAATATTCATTATTTCTGTATGCTGTTTGAGGACCTCGCCTGCAAAACCAAGCACCAACAGGTATACATTCAATATTTCACACACCAAGGATTACCAACCAATGTGCACTGTAGGTTTGCTAGTTATAGATATACCATGTATCACTGCTAGTCTTAAAACAAGGGCCCAGTTGTTTAAAAATTCTGTTCTTGAACAGTTTGAAAAGTGATTTTCTCATGATCAAGTCACCATTAATGATTTTCTTTCTTTGTGAAATTATTTAAAATTGGAAAATCTTTTTCTTTTTGCCAATGTCAATTGTCATTTTTTTTTTTATAACTATTAATTTCCTCATTTTTACCCAAATTATAATTTATAATCAACTGGGTCTCATGATCAGCTGCCAGGTATAACCCTGAAATGTTTGTGTAGTTACATGTTGGATATCAGTATATTACAACAGTCATTTATCAATCACTCCATCTGTTATATTTAATGGTGGTCATGATTTCTTTGTGAAAAGTTTCGTTGAAATTTCTATGATAAGCAAGTTTTTATAAAATCGGATGAAAGATTTATCTTTCATGATTATGATAGAAATTTATTTTCAACAGTGTAAATTTTGGAGGCTGAAGACTGGACTTCTGTCTAAACTAAATGGTTAGCTATGCATTGCTCAAGTTTTAATGACAGAAAAATAAATCAACTAGTAATGTTAAGTAAGCACAAGACTTGGTTTGACATAGGCAAGATGTGGAATTTTCTGTCTCTTCATCTGTCTCGTGAAAGGTCTATGTAAGCTTGTTACAGATTTACTCCTTTTGGTAGATATTGTTCCTTATCTCTGGGTAGAAATAAAGGATGTTTACTTCACTGATGTTACAGATTTAATACTGTAGGTAGATATTGTTCCTTATCTCTGGGTAGAAATAAAGAATGTTTACATCACTGATGTTACAGGTTTAATCCTTTAGGTAGATATTGTTCCTTATCTCTGGGTAGAAATAAAGGATGTTTACTTCACTGATGTTACAGATTTAATACTGTAGGTAGATATTGTTCTTTATCTCTGGGTAGAAATAAAGGATGTTTACTTCACTGATGTTACAGATTTAATACTGTAGGTAGATATTGTTC